>NW_017731850.1:205247-211323 GCF_001890085.2 Hipposideros armiger | reverse complement strand
GCCTGCACACAGAGTTTGCATCAATCAGCAAAGGTCAATGCCAGGTACACATCTCCTCAGCTGGGCTGATCAGTCTGGCCCCCTCAAGGGTCTTTTCTCCTTCAGATGAGGTAAAGGTGATGCAAGCATTCCCATTCATGAAGAAGGAGTGGGGCCCTATGACATGAGCCACACCAAGGAGGTGTCATGAGAAGGGAACAAACACTCCTCCCCCAATAACGCAATTACCTCTTAAATCAGAGCTGAACAGCACCCACGCTCACAGATTGTCATCTGCTTTTCTCGAGGTCACTAAGCTCTTCACCACTCAAAGCTTCCCTGAGTTTTTATTGTGCACATATAGGCAGAAATTGGCAATTACCACCTCCACCGTCTTGATGCTGGGATACCTCCTCAAATGTGTGTGGCATGACATTCTCTGTGTCACCCACTCTCTTTCGCCTCCATCTTGCCAAAATGTCTCTGTCTCCAACTAGAGAATGGGCAGAACTCCCTGAGGTGTTCCCAGGTCTTCCTCTTGGCTGAGGGGAGGAGCACACCCCAAACCATGGAGGATCTAGTGTAAGATGGTGGCTTCTAAAGAGAGGCTGGGCTAGAGCTGGAGTTCACAGGTGTGACCACGTCCTGCTTCCACTAAGCTGTGATGCCACTGACAGGGCAACAGCTCCCTGTCCCCGCAAGACTTCCTTGCCCAATGGTGGGATCCTGGCCCTCTGGCTTCTCCCAGTTCCTGTCAAATCCCACCTCCTGCAACAGACCTCCCCAAAGAGGGCTCTCTCTGCTCTGTCTTCAAGGATGCAAGACACTAAGACTTCTGAGTGTCAGCCAGATTTTTTAAAAAGGAAGACACAATGAAACAAACAAACAAACAAAAAAGAATGGACCCATAGATTTTTTTTCATCCTACCACTGAACTGCATTAAATAAGGTGACCACATTTGTAGACCTTCTGATTTACCATCACAACTTGCCTTCTGACTGGATAATCTGCCTCCAGAGTGGCAGGGAAAGAAGGAAAGAGAAAGATACCAAAACCCAGGCTGTTTATCCTGCAATTGTCCCTGGAGGAATGGCCACTCCAGATGGCTCTGGGCAGGCAGTGATGTTGATGAGTGTTGGAAGGTGCTGCTGAGAGGCCCAGAAATTGCCCCAAGCAGATCCTTGCCTGAGCTGGCACGCAACTCCTTATCACACTGTCATCAATCATGAACTTGGAAAAACTTTCAGAGCTAGAGTTTATCATTAACTCTTAATGAAAATATAGGGGTTTGACAGATAGTCTGAAAAGCACAGAGTGTTTGAATGTGAAACGGCAAAATTATTTGATTAGGTGCGAGGGCAAAAGTTATTGCCTGATCATAGCTGGGGGCGGAGTGACAAGAAAGGCCAGGGCACCACCAACATGCAGGAGATACTGACACCTTTGTAGCTTCTGTGCGGATGGGAGCACCCTGCTCTAGGAGGTACCAGTAGGCTTTGCTCAAATAAAAATCATGAAGGTAAGTAAGCTTTCCATTTAAAATACTTACCTGACTCTGTGAGGAGCACCCTGCAAACCTCATTTCATTCAATCCTCACATGAAGCCTAAAAAGTTGTAAGCATTAGCCTCATTTTACAGATGAGCAAACTGAGGTTCAGAGATCTTAAGTTGACAGGGGTCTCACTAGTATTCAAACCCAGGTCTGTCTGGTCCTAGAGCTTGGGGTCTTAATTAAGAGTCAGCAAGCTTTTTCTGCAAAGGGCCAGAGAGCTCATATTTTGGGTTTTGTGATCACATACAGGCTATGTCTTTACTACTTGCTTTTGTTCTTGCAACTCTTCCAAGCGTAAAAAACATTCTTAGTTCTCTGGCAGAACCAAAGGCCACCAGCTGATGTGACCCATACACTAGTGTGTTGACCCCTGCTCTTAATCATCATACCATGCTTCCATCTAACTTGTGACCTCAGTCTGCATTTCTCCTCTCTGTCAAACGCACATCTTTGATATGGGTTTACAAAGCAAGCACAAAACGGGGAAATGGAAAGGTGGCCTTAAGTCAAGTTCCCTGCATCCTCAGAATTTTAATACTATAGTTCCTGCTCTAATGATTTCTCTTTGTGGTTTTACTTCAGATGAATCTTTCCAAACTCTAGGCTGTGATAATCAAATAGGAAGCTACCTCAGATCTTTTTTGGAACAGGGTGAGTATAATTAAATAAACATAAACAGCAGTACAAAATATCACCTAGCCATTCACAGGAATTAGATGTGAAAGGGTGCTATTATTTGCTATCTTTAATCTACAACTTTTCTCCTTTAAACCCATGAAGCACAGGATAAAGAAATAAATTAATTTATTGAATGCTTACTATATGCATTTTATCTTAATTAGCCCTCCCTCCAACTTTGAGGGTGGTATTATTATTCCACATATCCATTAGAATATTTTGGACTGTGAGTAACAGAAGACCAATCTAAAAGTGGTCAAACAATACAGAAAGGCTCCCGGGCCGGCCCAGTGGTTCAGTTGTTAAGAGCAGGAGCTCTGAACAACAGGACTGCCGGTCCAATTACCACATGCGCCAGTAAGCTGTGCCCTCTACCGCTAAGATTGTGAGCAACAACTCGACCTGAAGTTGGGCTGCCGTGAACTACCACCGTGAGTGGCTAGCAGCCGGCGAGAGTTGCTGTGAGCTACCATGAGCTGCCGTGGGGCCACGAGCCACCGTGAGCGGCCGTCCAATGGCCAGCGACCTATCGCCTCAGCCAGGAAGAGAGCAATGATCATAATACCAACATTATTGATCATTATGGGCCAGTGAAGCAGTGTCCTCCACAACTAGACTGAAGAACAAAAGGACAACAATTTGGCTGTTCCCCTTCCTCGATTCCCCAACGCTGTTCCCCTCCCCCAATTCCCCCAAAAAATCTTAAAAAACCACATGAAGAAATAAAGAACACTAGTAAATATACCTACATAGGTAAATTTAAAATAAAGATAAATAAGACAGGCAGTCTCCCTTCACAACTAGAAGTAAAAAATTTGGGGCAGACTCCAGGGGTGATTCGTCCAGTTGCTCAACAGGCTCACCAAGGACCCAAGATCCTTGTGATTCTCAGTTCTGTCATCTATAGCATCAGCTAAATTTTTAACTTTAAGGATGATTTCCCGCATCAAAGCATCTGTGTTCTCATAGATGGCCTAGAGAAGGAGGAAGGGACAGAGGGAGGGAAGGAAGGAGGGAGGAAGACAAGGAGGAAAGGGGAGGGAGAGGGAGAGTGAGAGCAAGAGAGGTCTTCTCCCTCAACGATCAAATGAACTTTGTTCCTTTAGTCTGAAGGAGCTAATTTAGGAAAATAGATGACCAGAGAAATGCTGGTTGTCTAAGGCCCATATTCCTGAAAAAAATCACTGGCAAGAGGGATGGAAATTCCANCACTTATGAGAACACAAATGACTCTTTTTTATTATTATCTTTTAAGATATATGGGCCCTTAGGAGAATAGGTGGGAGATATGATAGTTTCGTGACAATGTCTGTCTGGATGCAATGCCCACTTCTCTCTGAGAAGAGAAGATTATGGTTGCTCCCTGCGAAGGGATTTATGACAATTAAGTTCTTTTGGGAGGCTCTGCTTTTAGGCAGATAAGGGATTTCAGGAACTCAAATGCCTTCAATGCAAACTAACTCTTTTGCCAAAGTGGTATATTTTAGCATGGCATAACCTATCCCCTTCAACTTTAAAAAGATTTTTGTCCTACTTTTGCAAAGTTAATATTTACTCCAATTTTGTATATTCCAATTTTTTAAATCTCAATTACTAAAAAGTCTTCAAATGAGCTTTGATTTTAATTCTCTGAGTTGAATTCACTGGAGAAAGAAGACTTCAGGATGTTGGATCTGTAAGGAACTTCAGAAAACATCTAGCCCAAAGGTTTTCCAAGGTTTAGCTAGGATCACTGTGTTCCAATGAAGGCTGATGTGGACAACCATTATGCAAAGCAAATAAACTCCTCTGGGCAAAGCTGGAGTCTGCGGTGAGGGCTGGAGAGGGGAACCTTCACCCTTCCATCTGTACCAGAGATAGGTTGGCACCACAGAATAAGTTGCAAACCATTGATCTAGCCCAGGGATTGGCAAGCTTTTCTGTAAAGGGAAGACAGTAAATATTTTAGGCTTTGCAGACCAAGAGGCAAAATTGAGTATATTATGTAGGTATTTATATAACTATTTGAAATATAACCATTTACAAATGTAAAAATCATTCTTAGCTTGTGGGTCATACAAAAATAGGTGGAACAACAACNACTGCCAAGCACAGAGACTGAAAATGGTACCACAGCAAGGTACTGGCCTTACAAAATCTTGGAACACCAGAGACAAAGAGAAAATCTTATAAGATTCCAGAAAGGAAATTTTAAAACTTAGTTTCATGCAAATGATTTGAATACAAGATTCAGAATGGCATAGGATTTCCCAACTACATTGCCGAAAGCAAGAAAGTAATGGGTCAAGGCTTTCACAGTTCTGAGAAAAACACTATTTCCAACCTAAAATTCTCAATTGCATCTCTGGGTGAAATAAAACATGTTCAGATTTACTTAGCGAAGACAATGATGAAGGGAAGTTTCAAGGTGACAGCCTGAGAGAGAGCAGCCAAAGGTAAAAAGTAGCCAATCCAGAATAAAGCAAGTCAGAGGAACCCAAGGCAGATTCTTTAAAAAGATTAAATTAATAGAATGTCTAATACATTTGTATGTATTGAAAGAGATTTACATACCTGGGGAAAACTTTAGGGGTATATCAATATGCACATGAAAACTAAACCAATTTTTTCAATTATTCACTCCAGGCAATACAAGATGTTAGGCAAAAAAGTAAAAATAATCGCTGGCTATTTCATGGATTGGGTGTGATTAGTAAATACTAAAACATAAGCATACCAATGACAATCCTGTATGTAGCTTTAAAAAAATTACAATAGATGTATATTGAGAGGATGAAAAAATGGGTGGTTTAGTGTGATAGGTCAAGGTGCAAGAATGAACATGAGCTAAATCTTTATTTCCCTAATAGAAAGCCAATGATAATGGCTAAACCTGAAAAAAAATCAAGAAATAGAAATAGAAGCATATTATTTGGAGATACAGAGGTAGATTCCAAAAGAATCAACTAAAGTGGTTAAAATGGTTGCCTCAAAGAGCAGGAAATGGTGGCAGATACATAAGAGAACGTTTTTGCAATCAAGCAATAGCAGCTGACCACAACATGTGTTAAAACAACTCAATGCACAACCTACAAAGAAAGACAATTCTGTATGCCTATTCATCCCCCATTTTCCTCTTGGCTTAGTTTGGGAACGTGCTTGTTATGAGGGTCCTCCAGTCTGCACACTTTCCATTATTGTTTTATTCAGCAGTCTCAACCTTTTCTTACTCCCCCAGCTATCAGGCAACACTCACATTTTTCTTTGTTATGTAGAGTTTGATATTTGTTGTAATATATTGTTATTTATTGAGCTTTTGAACTGTCTTTTAAACAGTGCCAGTAGGTTTATTAGAACTCATACTGTCTTTTTAGGGCTCTACTTACAAAGTAGCATGGGCCTTGAGTGGTCTTTCCTTGGCTTACTTTTTCCCATAAACTTATTATTTTTAGTATGTGATTTTGCAGAATATGAGGTTTGTCAGGAAATCTTTGCTTTGACAAAAATTCTTGTACCTCCTCACTACTATATACACGTGACATACACTCTAAGCATTCATTTAAAAGCTATAAAAATACAGTGTGGTAGACAGAAGTCTAAGATGACCCCAAGATTCTGGCCTCCTGGTGGTGCACAAACCTCATTTAGTCCCTTCCCTCCGAATATGAGAACTGTCACTTCTGTGATGAGGTTATGTTAAGTGACAAGAGCAAGGGATTTTTGCAGATATAATTAAGGATATGAATCAGTGAGTCTGAGTGAATCAAAAGGGAAATTACCCTGGGTGGGTCTGGCCTAATCAGGTGACCCTTTAGAAAAGAATCTAAAGGTCAGAGACTTGAAGCTTCAGAGATTTTCCTGCTGGCCTTCAAGAAGCAAGCCACCA
>NW_017731850.1:195890-204636 GCF_001890085.2 Hipposideros armiger | reverse complement strand
TCTTAACCATCGCGCCACTCGGCTGGCCCCCTCCCACTCTTTTAATTACCCTAGTTTGGGGCAGTCCTTCCTATAGATGACATAGAACCCAGAATCTGTAAAGGATCATTTTGAATTATTAGATTTCATAAAATTTTAAAACTACTATATGATAAAAGTCATCATAAACATTGTTAAACACCAAAAACATGTTAGAGGAAAATATTTCCAGCACACATACTTAATCACAGGGGCAGCGGACTTGGCCACTGAACAGAGAGACCCTCAGTCTCCTTCATGACATGATAAGCCAGCATAGGTAGCAGACAAGATAAAGGGTAGGGTGGGGCATGGGTGATGTGGAATACATTGCAATATTTTCTTGACATCCTGACAGAGAAGCTGGATCAGAGATGGGCTCCCGGTATCTAAGATGCAAAGCTGCAACTCCAAATGTATTTTTCCATAGAAAAATGATTTAGTAACCTATTGACTCCATAGCATAGCAGACATGACATTTGCAAGTTGGCAAGAAGAAATTCCTCCCCAGCCTCTACCAGAGATGGCGAGAAGTGAGGCTTCCTGCCCACGTGACAGGAATAAATTCCCTGCAGCAGAAGACATTGGACTTATAGGACCATGTGACTTTCCTGGACGATCTAAACTTCAGTACCATTTAAATGTGCTGGAATGTACATGATAAGGACCCTCAGTTAACTGGAGATTTGGCATTGTTTTCTAGTAAGAGGATAAAGAGATAGATCTAATAGGAAACAAAAATCTAATATCTAGGCTTGATTGTTTAAAATGTGCCTCTTCCAAGAAAAGTCCTGGGGACTATCCCAATTTTTATTCCTATTCACAATGCAGCTTGACTTGTGAGATTTACTGATCAAGACAATGACCCTGGAAGTCTGGCCAAGTTTAATCAGCAAAAATTAACTCTTGTTCCAGGGACTGTATTTATGCAGTCAGGACACCAGACACAAACATTGTGGAAAGACTTTTTAACACTAACAATTGAAACAATTTTAGCACGATTAAATTATCTCCAGGAAATATACGTAATCTTTGAGGGTGATATTTAGGAGTAAATGGTCACATTCCCACATAATTCCAGGGGAAGAAGCAGAATTTTGGAGGCATGAGTGTTTTCTGGGTGGCATTTCTGACATTTGGGCATCACACATGTTGAATCAAAAGGAAAAAGTAATTGTCCAAATAATTTAGGTTTTTTCCAAACCCCTCACCTGAAATAACCAGATAACTGCAAAAGGCTTACTTTGTATTCTGAGGGTGTTTGAGTGTTGTTTGAATCTTTCATATGACTTCTTCCATTGTCCCCTTCAGTTTTCTTGTGCGGAACTATTCCAGAGTTAAGAAGGGACCCTGGAAGTATATTGACAATGGAGCCTTTGATCACAATCACCGTCCGAGTCAGAAGGAAGCATCAGCCGACTGGACGGCCAGCAACTTCGTTTAAAGACCTGAGATGAAACACAACTCTTGCTGGCCCTGTGGGTGGCACCAATTTTCAGAGCCCAATCAAAAAACTAATGGGATTCCACATGATGCCTCAAGTCCAGCACTTAGCAGCACACAGGGCAATAATTGTGCCCAATTATAGCCTAGCATGTGGTTTCTGGCACCATGAAAATCTCCTGTAAAAAAACAACCTTTAAGGAAAAGAAGAACCTATTTTGGCATTTTTCTGCACTGCTACATATCAATCCCTAATTTTGTCTCCAGAGGGCTTCCATCATTTCAGATCTATCACCGGGCTGCCTTGAAACCCCAGGATGAACATGTTAAGTGACGGCATCCATGTTTCCAGGGAACTTCATGGCCTATCCTGATTCAGGGATGAACAAAGGGTTTCCTTACTGCCTCTGTCTTATGGAAATGAATCCCCATGGAGGTAACAGGATGAGAAAATAAAACAGAAGCAAAGGACAGGAAACAGCCTACATTTGGGGGTGGGTTCACTTTAAGGTTTCAGCCAAGCCTAATTGTAGGCTCCTTCTTGCAGGCACACACCACCAGCTGTTTCAAAAAAAGAATAGAGGAAGTCAAGCCAAAAAAAAAAAAAGGAAAAGGAAGCCTAAGAACAGCAAAGTGGGCAGAAGCAGAGCAGAGGTATGTGCTCCTTACCCAAAGGTGGCACTCCAGGTTCTTCACAGTACTCTCTGCCTGTGTAGAGTCACTGCCTGTGACTCTCAGCAAAAAGGATGAATTCCAAAGGCTGAGGGCTGAGACACATTTTAAGAATTTCTTCATGCTCTGGGATATTAAGGATGTCTCAAAAACATCAGCTTCTTGGTTTCCATTGTTTCAAATGTATTCATACTCACATGTCTTTCAAGGGATTCCATTTTGAACTACTTATCTAGAAAGTCCCTGATTTCACCTTAACACCAAAAAACAGAATTCAGCCAGATGCACAAGAATCTGAAGTGGAGTAGAGGGAGAGGAAGGGTAGAACTCTGGCCAAGAAATTGACGTCAAGTAAATTACAGCTCTGACCAGCAATATACAATGAAGTAACTAAAAATGTCCACAATATTAAAAGAGCAAAATTATGCTTCTATCCTTATAAAACTGTCATAAATGAACCTAATATATTGAATCCAAAGGGTCTCAATGTTCTATAAAATGTTTTACAGAGCATGGCTATCCTATTGTAATTTGATATAAAATTAATATGCCAGCTTTAAGCATTAAACATCTGATCTGCCTTTATAGAATTAAGAATCAATTGGAGGATCGATTTAGATTTCTGAGATGAGAAAAAAATGTCAACTTGCAATGTCTGAAACACACATTGCTTTTCTTCTATAAACCGTGCAGTAAGTAGTCAACAGTGGTTTTTCAAAATCGAGCCAAGGATTAAGCAGTGCTTTGAAAACTACACCCTGCAATTCCACCGCTCACCACTAGGTGACATGCACCCTCATGGAAAACAGTCCCGGGACTCAGAAAACTCAAAGGGAGTCTAAATTGATAAGCATAATTTCAGTCCGTAAACAATTCTAAGCTGAAAGACCAACACTTCTCATATTAATTATTTATAAAGTGAGGCATGATTATGGGACATCGCGTGCTGCAGTTGGCTAGCAGGCCACTGATTCTCTCTCTGCGAGGGACCTCCAGAAGAACTTTGGTTTAGAACCAAAAAGCATGCAGTTAGGGAGGCTGGCTGAGGCAGCCAGGAAACCAGGCTTGTTAATCTGAAAGGGCCAAGAGGACAGCTTTTGGGGGGAAGGGGACAGGAGGTGTGTGTACCTTGGACTTAAAAATACGTATTTCTGAAAGGAAATGGTGACCCCAGAATGGGTCAGTGATTCCTTAAGAAAGTAATGTGGAGAGATTCAGTAAGGTGGTACTAAGTAATGTGGACAGTTTCAACCCCAACTGAAACTAAAAACTAGTGAAATTGCTCTGAGTTCTTCTCTCTCCTCATCTCTCTTCTGTGTCCCCTAAAAAATCACTCTCTTTCTTTTTTTGAAACCCACACTTCTTTGCTGCTGCTGACGTCCTTGCCTTGTCTGCACTCACAGCTTTACCCCAGCTAAAGATCATTTTCTCACTTCTTTCATCAAAATGTATCTAGCTGCCTTATGTCCCCTTCTCCTAGGGCTAATTCTTACCTAAGAAAGGAGGGGCAGCTAAAGTGTAAATTATTGGTAAAGGGCTCATTGGGATGTCCTTAGTAAATCTTATTTGCATTTTAATGGAGGTCTTTCAGACCTTGGTAAGGAAGTTAATCATGGGGGTTTCCTGAGAGACCAGTGAGGATGATACGTTAGAGCACCCCTGACATTTACTACAGGGTCCTGTTCTTCACTGGTCCCATTAATGCTCTGCTCCAAACACCTCCAGGAGAAGTCGATTTTTGTCTGTGCAGCGAGCACTTCCCCCAATATTTCGTGTGTCCAAGGTCATAGCTGTGACAAAACCTCTGTCCGTCACCAAAGTTTAGTTAGGCTCCTATAAGCCCTCTTTTCAGCTAGGCCTCATCCTTGGGCCCTGTCCTTGGCCTGCCTGAGCTTGTCTTAGCAAAGAATCCTGCTAAATCATACCCCTTCCTTGATATCTGATCAAGTTCCTCAGCCCCCACCTTTGATGCCTAAGTCCTTGGCCTGTCTTTACCAAGAATGCCATTAGATCAGTTGAGCAAAAATCCCTCTACCCTTGCTGTCTCCTGTTAGTAATTTTCCATCCACTGACCCTTTCCACTCTGCTTGTTGGCTGTAAATTCCCACTCTCCTTGTTTTATTTAGAGTTGAGCTCAATCTCTTTCCTCTATTGCAGTAGAGTTGACCCCATTGCAATAATCTTGAATATTACCATTTTAACAAGTGTCGGAATAATTTCTCTTTAACAGTTGAGACCCCTGTCCAAGTTGTGCTGGTCAAGGAAGGAAGGATTCCTGCTTTGTTCTGCAGGCCAAATAATTACCAAGGCTGTATCAGGCTAGCTAACCAGGGGTGGGAATCTGGGATTCAAGGCCTGGACAGGACATTACTGAAAACTAGGACCAGGGAAGAAGTGGTCCACTCTGATCATCCAAACTACATCTAACCCTGAGGTCATATAAAATCTCACTATGACATCCCCAAAGTCAGAAGGAGCTGTGTCAGGGTCCCAGCACAGTGAGAAAAGGAACCAGCGATGGATGGCAGAGGCCCTGGAGTGGACAGAGGGAGGGAAGTTGGTTAACGCTCAATAGGAAGGCTGCCCAATCTATACCTTGGTGTGCGAAGCATGACATCATTTAATAGGAAGAAATATATGACCCTGGGGACAGAGTTCTGAAACACAGCAGAATGCAAAAGACTCACTCAAAAGACCACATCCTGTTAACCTCCAAGAGTAAAAGTTTAAGTGAGGCAGACGAAGACTTTTGCAAGTTCTTTGAAGAACATACTAGGGAGAAAGATAAATAAAAAAATGTCTGCCCACTCTTGGAGACTGTATTCTTCAGGGCTCTTGGTTGCAACTGACAGTAACCCAGACCTCCTAAAGAGGAAAAAGGTAACTTATTAGCTCATAGAGTTGAAAAGTACAGGAATAGTGCCTTCTTCAGGCAAAATTAGAGCCAAGGGCTCAAAAGATGTCTGGAAAATGTTGCTGTGACCTGTTTTCCCCTCTGTCAGCACTCTGTCAGTGCCCTCTCCCCTTGTAGGGGCAAAAATGGCCACCAGCTGCTCTGGGCTACAAGTCTATGGGTTAACAATTCCAGGAGTAAAAGCAAGACTCTTTTTTCAAGAATTTCAGCAAAAACCCAGGTGTTGATTCCAATTCATTCAGCTTGTCACGTGCTGGTCCCTGGGCCAATTGTAAGTGCCCAGAAGGATGTGGGCTCTGATAGGCCAAGCCTGAGTCAGGACGTGACCTCTGAAGCCCATAGTGGGAGGAACCAGAGCTCCATTTTAAATGCCTGGATTGAGAGTGGGAGGGGTTAGATCTCTGAAGAAGAATAGGTAAGCTGTTACCCAAAGAAGGCATGCTGGGTAGACAAAAATAAGCATCCACTCAGTGACCTGTGATACATTCCCTCCCTTTCCACAAAATTGCATCACAGTTAAATGTTGAAACTTTAAATACAGACAGAGATGGGTTTGAGTCCTTATGATTTCTTATTAGTGTGAGCTTGGCAAATGGTTTCATTCCTGTAGGCCTCAGTTTTCTCATGTACAATGGGGATACAACCTACACTATAGGTATACTGGGAGAGTGAAATGAGACCATTCTAAATGTTCACTAAATGTTAGATACAAATAGTCACCCTTTCTAACCTCCCCTACCACCCCCAGCTTGGATTACACTGAAAGATGGCAAAGATCTTGTCTGTTTTCTCCATGGCTGTTCCCCCATTCCTTGTACACTGCAGACACCAGCCAATATTTGTGGAATGAATGAATGGCGACAAAATTAATAAATTTCTGGTGAATTTCCACTCTTCAAATGTCAGCTCCCAAGCCTTAGCAAACAGTATTAGTCATTTCCTTCTCTTTACCTGCTAGCATTCTCCATCAACCCCTCTTATAGCCGTTAGCAGCCAGAGTGACAGCCAGGACTGTGTGTGACTCAACTCTGCATCCTGTGCATCTAGCACTTGGCACATGGCATAGTGTACATTGCTAAATAAAAAATATTGCTGAATCTGAACTCCTCATCTTACAGATATTGTGACAGAGGCCAGAGAAGTTAAGCAATTTGCCTAAAGCCACACAGCTTACTACAATAGCTAAACCATGACCTCTAGTCCAACACCCTTCCTTCCACCCTATGCCACCTGGACTCTGATTCTGTTGTGCTGCCATGAGCAACACACATTGCCAGGGATAAAGTGAAGTTGTTGGTCCCCTAGAAGGCAAGAGTGTCTTCCATATGGAAAGTCACCAGAACAGAGAAGAGTACAAGTCCTAAACGAGAGTTCAGGGATCATTCACTTGTTCCATCCCACATATAAAAAAGCATTTTTAGCCTCAGATGCTTTTCTTTTTGCAATCTCTGCTTCTTCCCCATAGCTCAGGCAGGGCTCAGACATCCCTGCGCAGCTCCCTCAGCACATGCATACAAATACCAATCATTAATGGGGGAGGCCATCAGGCCTCATGTGGGCTGGAGACTGAATGCTGAATCCCACAGCAGTGGGTTGTTAACCTCTTCTCCACACATCCTCCATCATCCGAAGGAAGAGGCCCAGCAGGTGCCAAGCCAGCCAGTCTCTCCCCTTCTCTAACTACTCCCAAACCCAATTTCCCAAAGCCCAGGTGCCCTGCCCAGTTAATTTCTATTAAAAATAAGATCTACCACTAACACACTCAAGACAGTTTATGCTATTCTTAGTGGAGACCATGAGAATATATTTCCCTTATTCATTTATTTTTTCAACAAACATTTCAGCAGCTACTATATGCGAGGCACTAGGCATACCAAAATGAATAAATGAATCATGGAGAATGTACTGGCTGGGTAATTCATCTAAGTAATCCATTTATAGCGTTTGTTTCAAAATCCCCAGAGTAGTTTTCTCACTCACCACCACCCCGCCTTGACCAATATTTAATTCAAAGAAATGCTTTGAAGAGTATATTATTAATAGCTTTCAATTAAAAGGAGAGGTTCTTTCAAGGCAAACTTGATCTTTTGACTAACAAAAAAAAGATATTTTTTCTTAAAAATAAAAAATGAAAACAGCAGGTTGGATTTTGACTGCTCTTTCATATTGTTAGACAGAAGGCTGAAGTGTTCATTGCTTCCTTAACACCAGGAGGAAAGACTGCTTTACTTCTAAATTTAAGGTATGCTGAATGTTTTGATGTGAGAAGAAAGCAAAACACATGACTCCATCAAAAACCTCTCCTGAAGGAGCTCAGAAGAGCCCAGTGCAATTTTCTCCAGGACTCAGGTGCACAGTAAATATCTCTCAGTGAATTAACTTGGTTGTGAATAAAGCATTTTGCTTCCATTTTCAATTTTAATGAATTTGTTCATTTTGCAGAGTTAATGACCTTAACTTGTTAGTGTTAGCTGGGCTTCTGCAATGTTCCCCATTATTCCAAAGCTCTTTCCTTATAAGACATAAGAAAGTATCCTTTTTAGTTTTATTCTTTTTTTAATTTTTAAAAAGGACATTCTAGTTTCCTATTTATTCAAATATCTAATTTTTCAATAAGGAAACTGAGGCCCAGTGTGGTTTGCCCAAGAGCACACAGTTAATGAGCACTATAGCCAAGACTAAAATAAGTCTTTTAACTCCAAATTGGGATAACTCCCACTTAAAGGAGCCCATTAAATAACTGCATTCCTTGAAATTTACATAAAAGACTACCAATTATTAAGGGTCTATTATGTCCTAAGTCCTTTATATATACTTTTTTTTCTCCTTAATCCTCACATAAAACCTCCCAGATACAGATCATTAATGGATGCCGCTTAAGTTTTTAAATAATAGCATTATGTAGCACTTATGGTATACTGAGTACTTCCTATATGTTATCTCCAATTTTAACAAAAAATCCTGCAAAGTATCATCACCCCTGTTTTACAGATGAAAGACTTGCTTCTCTGAGAAATGAAGCAACTTGCTAAGTTCACAAGCGAGGACGTGATGGCACTGGATCCAAATCCCAAAGTCTGTACGCTACCTCTTGCAATGCTGCCATGTTCTTCCAACCCAAATAAATAGCATTAGAGACACTCCCCCTCAGCAGGCCTACTGTACCCCACAGAACACCCTGTAACATTAGGTAGTTGACTCCACTGATGGTGCAGCTAGTAAGGGTTAGCTGGTGCTGCCAGGTAAGGCTTAGCTCTCAGAATAGTGGTTCCATGTGAGGTGACCTTGCATTAGTGTCTGTCTGGGTCTTAGCTTATCAGAGTAAAAATCCTGACCTTATCAGTTTTATTTAGGAGCAGCTCATGTCCTTGAAAATCAATTTACATTAGTCATATCACAAAATAATAATCATATAATGATGACGATGATATTGATAACTATCATTTATTGAGTATATGGTACATATGATGTGCTTTATGTCCATTGTTTCCATCTACTATGAAGGCAGACCTGCCTGCCTGAGAGACAAAGCCCATTTTCCATTCAGGACACATCCTCATGTTGAATCATGGTGCTTAAGAATATCCTAAAAAATGTGAATAAAGAATTGTTACAGAAGGTGAGAGTCTTACCTCATTCTACAGTGATCTGCTGAATATCCTCTAGAAGAATCGTTGCCAAAATGGATTTTCTTTATAT
>NW_017731850.1:173792-195795 GCF_001890085.2 Hipposideros armiger | reverse complement strand
ATATATATATATATATATATATATATATATATATATATATACTTGATGCTCCTTAATAGTTATGACAAAAACAGGCTGAGGTTAGACACAGGAAAAGATGTAGACAGATGTAAAAGCCAAGTACACAGGGTCACACGGAGGCCAAATTCAGACATGACACAGTACCAAATCTAGTCTAAACATTAGTAATTTCTGAGAAGTTTTCTGCAGATTAATTTCATCCATCACATACAGATTCCAGTATCTTATCTTGACATATTGGGGTGATTCAGTTTATTATGAGGACCTACATGCTGTTTCCCCCACAGCTGTATAAGCATACACATACAGATCCTCAAACAACATTATTCTTATTCAAAAATTATATACAAACCAACAGAGACTAGGTATGGGTTCAATCAGCCAAAAGTTTCGAAAATTGTCGATTCATTTGGGGGAAAAAATCAAGTTAGATCCCTATCTCAAACTACAAACAGAATTACAATTCCAAGTGGATTAAAGATTTAAACGTAAAAAAATAAAACAAACATACTAAAGATGAAGCTTCTAGCTATGGTGACGTGAAAAGGTTGGAAGATCCTCTCCCCAAAAAACAAGTAACTAAAACGCATTTATTCATGAAAACCTCCTCAAGCTTCCTATAAGAACAGCACAAGTCTGAGACGTCTTGCCTGAGGAGCTTTGATTCCCCACCCCAGCTCAGTTGGCAATATCAGTAGGTTTTCCTACTGGGGTAAGGGTGGCTGAGAGAATCAGCAGCCTTGTTGCAGGGGAAACACTTGTTTTGGGGCAGAGAGAGAAAATTCGGACTGTAGTGTTGTTAAAGTAGCAAACCTAGTGAAAAAAGAGTGGGAAAAACCTGTGGCTTTGCTACCATGAGGTTGTGGTTCCATTTGGGGCAAGTAGCAGACCAGCCAGGAATTTAGGGGGAGATTCTAGAAATGAGAAAGCTATAGAAGGATTAGATAAACTCTCCATGCATCCTTGGATGACTGGGAAACTACACACATGTGTAGGGGAGACTTGAGGGAGCCTGATGCAAAGTGTAAGTCAATGCAGACTTGAGGAATGGCTGAACTCTGAATGCACCCCCAACCCACAAACCGACCCATCAGCAGAGGTTGGAACTTTTACAAACTCAAGACATTTGGTCACAACTTCCTCCTAAATCATTGGTTCATCACTAAGCTAGCAAACAGAGAAGTGACCCCTACCAAGTTAGACTAAAAAAATAAAAATCAGTGTAAAAAACTGAGCAGAGACATTGGTGGCCACATACCACAAAGAAAACAAATTCTACAGTTTAAGTGCAGGAAGTTATAAAAAGAAAGAAAGAGAACCTCAGGGGTAAAACTCAGAATCTAGAGTTTCAGTAACATAACACCTAAAATGTTAGTTCTTAACAAAAAAATTATGAAACATACAAAGTATTAGAAAAGTATTCAGGAATAAAAGCAGTCAATAGAAATTAATTCTGACTGTGCCCAGATGTTGGAGGTAGCAGACAGACATCAAAGCAGCTGTGGGCAAAAATGGGGTTCTGTAATAAAACTAACAAATCCAGTAATGGAAAGTAACCTCACAGGGTGATCAGATCATAAATTCCTAACTGGGCAGGTCATGGTGGGTAGTCATGCCCCAGGCATACAACTTTTTAGTAAAAGGTTTATCTTTGCCTTAAGTAAGCCCTGTCCATTGTTTCTGTGCATCTAGCTTAACACACTTTTGAAATAACCACCCCCAAGAGAGCACATAATCTTATTAACTAACCTGCAACACAATCCCCACCTTGCTTTCTCTCACCTTCATTTAAACTTCATTAGTTCCCTCCTTAACTCAAATGCATTAAAGAAACTGCAAACTGTCATTCTAGGGAACATTTTTTCTCAATGTTGAGATCTTGCTTCCAGGGATATCCTCTATGTGGCTCTAATAAACTCTAATAAACTTATAAAAATTTTGTACCAGTTTGGACACTCTTATGTTGACATACCTATTGTAAGTATGCACAAAGGCTTAAAGGAAACTATGTTAAAATAATTTTTGAAAATGCTATAACAATTGAAAATAGGGCATCTTCATAGAAAAATATAAACTATAAAAAGACAGATGAAAATCAGAATTGAAAAATATAACAAACAAAATGAAAAATAGGCTTGAGAATAGATGTGAGATGACAGAAGAAAAAACTCCATAAATTTGAAAACAGATTAATAGAAAGTATCCTTTCTGAGGAATAGAGACAAAGAGATTGAAAAAAAAAATGAGCAGACCGACAGAGACCCTTGGGACAACAAAGAATATCAACATACATGTAATGGGAGTTCTGAAGGACAGAAGAGAAAAAAGGAGGCAGAAAAAAATTTGAAGTACTAATTTCTAAAAATCTTCCAAATGTGCTGAAAGACTTTGAACAGCAGGTTCGAGGAGCCCAACATACCTAAGTAGAATAAACACAGATTTACACATCAGAGTCAAATTGCTGAAAGCCAAAGACAATGAGAAAATCTTGAATGCAAAAAATCGACTGTCATGTACAGAACAACAACCTATATATCAGTTGACTTTCCATCAGAAAAAAAGGAGGTCAGGGCTGGCCAAGTGGCTCAGTTGGTTAAGAGCTTGCTCAAGAGTTTGAGCTCTGAGCAACAGCAGTTCGAGTCCCGGCCCGAGCTGAGCAGCCGCTGAGCTGCCAACAGGTGGCAGGATGGCTCAGCTAAAAAAAAAAAATGGAGGTCAGAAGGCAGCGGAATGACATATTCAAAGAGCTGAAAGAAAAAGAGTGTTAACCAATATATCTAGCAAAATTATCTTTCAAAAATGAAAGCAAAATAAAGTCATTTAAAGATTTAAAAAAAAAAAAGGATTGAGAAGATTTGTAGAATTCAGAACTGCCCCATAAGAAATACTAACAGAAAACTTTCAGGCTAAAAATAAAATTATACCAGAGAGCAACTTGAATGCACAGAAAAAAATGAAGAGCACTAGAAATGAAAAATATTTGAGTAAACATAAAAGACTGTATAAAGATGTATTGCTCTCTTTTCCTGAAAAGAATTTCCCTGAATTTGTCTTAAAAGCGATTGCACAAAGCAATAATTATAATGCTATACTATTCGATTTATGAGATACACTGATACAATATATATAGAAATAATAGCACAGAAGAGGAAAGAAGAAATAGAGCTTTATTGAAACAAAGTTGCTCTATTTTACTAGAATTGTCATTATTGAACTGAAGTAGGCTACAATAAGTTTAGATATAGACTGCAACCTAGATCACCACTAAGAAAATTAATTTTCAAAAATGGTTAATATAACAACATAGAAATAAAAATGGCATACTAAAAATATGTGTTTAACACAAAGAAGGCAGCAAAAGAGGAACAGAGAAACAGAAAAGACATGAGACACTCAGAAAACTAACAGCAAAATGGCATATCTAAATTCAAACATATCAATAATTAAGTTACATGTGAATTGATTAAACAGTTCAATCAAAAGTCAGTCGTTGTAGGCCTGGATAAAAAAGCAAGTTGTGGGGCCAGTCGAGTGGCTCAGTTGGTTAAGAGCTCGCTCAAGAGTTTGAGCTCTGAGCAACAGCAGTTCGAGTCTTGGCCGGAACTGAGAGGTGCTGAGCTGCCAACAGGTGGCAGGATGGCTCAGCTAAAAAAAAAAAAAAAAAAAAAGCAAGTTGTGGGGTCAGCCGAATGGCTCAGTTGGTTAAGAGCTCACTCAAGCATGTGATCTCTGAGGAACAGGGTCTCGGGTTCGGTTCCCACATGGGCCCGAGCTGAGCTGCCACTGAGCTACAAACAGGTGGCAGGAGGACCCAGCTAAAAACAAACAAAAAAACAAAAAAACAAAAAAGCAAGTTGTGACTATATGCTGTCTTGAAAGAAAAAAAAAATAACAATCTGGATTCAAAGACACAATACATTGAAAATAAAAGAACGGGAGAAATATATATATATATATATATATGTTTCTATATGTATATAATATATGTTTATATATAATATATTTATATATATAGAAAAAATATATTATATATATAATCTCCATATATATGCAGTTATCATAAATAGCTGGGGTATCTAGAGTTAATATCAGAAAAAAATACAATTTAAGACAAGAAATATTACTAGAGATAAGTAATTACTAGATATCATGTAATGATAAAAAGATCAAAACATCAGGAACCTATAACAATTATAAACATAGAGGCATCTAATAACAGAGTACCAAATATGAAGCAAATATTGACAGAATGGAAATAGACAATATAGTAATTATAGTTGGAGATTTCAACTCCCTTCTCTCAGCAATTAAACTAGAAATATAATTAATAAGGATATAGAAGACTTAACTATCAACCAACTGTACCTAATCAACATATATACTGGAACACTTCCTCCAATAATAACATATTATACAATGCTTTCAAGTGCACATGGAAAGTTTTCCAGGATAGATCATATTAAATTATAAAACACATTTCAATAAACTTAAAAGGATTAAAATCATACACAATATATTCTACAGCCATGATAGAACTAAATTGGAAATCACAACAGAAAGAAATTTGGAAAACCCTCAAAATTTTTAAAAACATACTTCTAAATAACCCATGAGTAAAAAAAAACCCCAAACAAACCACAAGGTTAATTAAGGAATACTTCAAACTGAGTGAAAACAAATCCAAACATACTAAAATATGTGAGTGCAGCTAATGTAATGCTTAGAAGAAAATTTATAGCATTAAATGCTTAAATTAGAAGGAAGATCTATAATCAATAATCTAAGCTTGCACCTCAAGAAGTAGAAAAAGAAGATAACATCAAACCCGAAGTAAGTAAATGGAAGGAAATAAAGATCAGAATGAAAATCAATAAAATAAAAACAATAGAGAAATAAGTCACTAAAATCAAAAGTTGATTCTTTGAAAAGATGAATAAAATTGATAAAACTTTCACTAGATTGACAAAAAAAAGAGAAAAAACATGAATTACCAAAATCAGGAATGAAAAGGGATATAATACTGATCCTACAAATTGAAAGTATTATAAGGGAATATTATGAACAACTTAAATGCAGCAAATTACACAATTTAGATGAAATGGATACATTTTTAGAAAGACAAAAATTACCAAAACTGACTCATTAAAAAATTAAAAACCTGAAAAGACCGATAACAAATAAGAAATTAAGTCAGTAATTTAAAATCTTCCTGCAAAAAAAAGGCACAGGCCTGGATGACTTTACTGATAAATTTTATCAAATATTTGAGGAAAAAATATTATAAATACTATACCAACTCCTTCAGAAAATATGTGTATTAGTTTGCTAGGGCTGCCATAACAAAATACCCCAAACTGAATGGCTTAAACAACAGAAATATATTGTCTCACAGTTCTGGAAGCTAAAAGTCTAAAATCAAAGTAGCAGAATTGGTTCCTTCTGAGGGCTGTGAGGGGAGGATCTGCCCCCAGGCCTCTCTCCTTGGCTTACAGAGATGGCTGTTTTCTCCCTGTGCTTTCTTCACATTGTCTTCACTGTATGTCTGTGTCTAAATTTCCCCTTCTTATAAAGACTCCAGCCATATTATATTACAGCTCACCTTAATGGTCTCATTTTAAGTTGATTACCTCTGTAAAAACCCTTTCTCCAAGTGAGGTCGCATTCTGAGGAACCGCTGGTTAGCATTTCAACATAAGAATTTGGGAGAGGGGCACAATTTAATCCATAAAAATAGGTGAGGAGCATACACTTCTCAACTCATTCTATGAGGTCAGTATTATCACCCAAATACCAAAGCAAGACAAAGACATCAGAAGTGGAGAAAACTATAGGCCAATATCCCTCATGAAAATTGATACCAAAATTCTTTAAAAATAATATTAGTAAACTGAATATATATGTGTGTGTGTGTGCGTATGTGTGTGTGTGTGTGTATGTATTATCTGAAAATAAATTAATATTATATACCATATTAATAGAATAAAGGACAAAAACAACATGATTATCTCAACAGATATAGGAAAAACGTTTGACAAAATACAACACTCGTTTATGATTAAAAGAAAAACTCTGCACAAGTAGACAAAAACTAGAATTTCTTCAACCTGAAGAACAGCTTCTAAAAACCCAAGAGCTGTGTTATACTCAATGTGAAGTATTGAGTATACTTGGTGAAGGACTGAAAGCTTTCCCCCTAAGATCAAGAACAAGACAAGGATGTCCATTTTTAACAATTATATTCAAAATGCTATTGAAGCCTTTACCCAGGAATAGGCTAGAAGAAAAAATAAAAGGCATTCAGACTGAAAAGAAAGAAATAAAACTGTACTTATTCACAGAAGTAGAAAATGTGATGCTACCTACAAAAAAACGTACTAGAAGTAATAAGTAAATTTATCAAGGTTGTAGGATACAAGACTGATATATTTTTAAAAATCAATCGTATTTCTATATACCAGCAACACACAATCTAAAAATAAAATTAAGAAAAAAAGTCCACTTGGTGATAGTGATAAAAAGAATAAAACACTTCTGGAAATATTAACAAAATAAGTGTAAGATAATACACAAAGAACTTCAAAACAATATTTTTAACCCTCCATCGGGCGCAATGCAAAAGTTACAAGTTCGGGCACAATGCATCTACTAGATACATGTAAGACATTTATTTATTCAAATTGAAAATGAATGAAAATAACGTATAAGCATGCTTATTATTTATTCAGAATGAAATTTTAATTTGCCACAAATTAAAAACAATATGTTTATTACATAAATTTAGTATAAAAATCAACAGAAATTCAAAACATAAAACTAAAACAAAATTTGTCANGCCGGCCGAGTGGAGTGATGGTTAAGAACTGGCTTGGGATGCCAGAGGGCCCTGGTTCGGATCCCACATATGAGAGCCAGTGACACTGCCCTCCACAGCTAAGATGCTGAACAACAGCTCAACCTGGAGCTGGGCTGCCGTGAGTTGCCGGCTACGGCGTAGGCTGCAGTGGGGCTGGCCGGCAGCTGGCGCGTGCTTTCCTGAGCTGCCGTTAGCCACCGTGAATGGCCATCCAATGGCTGGCCAGCAACTGCCTCACCTGGGAAGAACACAATGATAATATCAACATGGGCCAGTGAAGCAACGTCCTCCACAACTAGACTGAAGAACAAAAATGACAGCAACTTGTCTGTTCCCCTTCCCCAATTCCCCAATAAAATCTTAAAAAAGAAAGAAAGAAGAGAAGAGAAGAGAGAAGAGAAGAGAAGAGAAGAGAAGAGAAGAGAAGAGAAGAGAAGAGAAGAGAAGAGAAGAGAGGAGAGGAAAAGAGAAGAGGAGAGGAGAAGAGAAGAGAAGAGAAGAAAAAGACAAACCATACACTTAGAAAAAATATTTGCAAACCACATACATATTTGATAAACGATTTGTATTCAGATAAGGCAAAGAGTTCTTATAGATCAATAATTATAAAGCAATTTTAAAATGTGCAAAAGATTTTAGTACACATATCACCTAAGAAAATACATGAATGGCTCAATATCATTAATTATTAGAAAAATGCAAATTAACATCACAATAAGATACTACTCACTACCCACCCACTATAATGCTTGTAATTAAGAGACTGACAACATCAGATGTTGGTAAGATTCTGAAAGGTACAGTCACTTAGGAAAATAGTTTGGAAGTTTCTTAAAACGTTAAACATATACTTAACAAGTGATCCAGCAATTCTACTTCCAAATGTCTACTAAAATAAAATGAAGGCATATGTCCACACAAAGACTTACATATGAATGTTTGAAGTGCCATTATGTATAACAGGCAAAAACTGGAAATAACTCAAATGTGCATCAATCGGTGAATAAACTAAATGTCGATATCTATACAATGGAATGCTATTTAGCACTAAAAAGGAACAATCTTCCGATACTACAACATGAATAAATCTCAAAATCATCATGTTAAGTGAAGAAAGCCAGACACAAAAGACTACATATTGCATGGTTCCATTTATGTAAAATTTCTAGAAAATGCAATTCTATAGATAAATACATAAAAAGCAGATCAGCGGTTGCCTGAGTCTGAGTGTGACAACAAGAAATAACTGTAGATGGATCCAGTGAAACTTTATGAATGATGGAAATGTCTTAAAACTGGATGGTTGCACAACTCTACATTTGCAAAAATACTGAACAGGACCCTTGGATGAATTTTTCTGCATGTAAATTAAACCTCAGTAAAGCCTGTAAACTAATTTTAAAAAAGTACTAGACTAGAAATAGAAAAATTAATATATGTTTATTAAATACTGCAGAAGCAAGTGATATGGGAATGGACACAGAAAGTTAAAAGTAGCATTTTAAACGGAAATTTGCTAAAGCTTGGGAGGAAAGGGTGAAGAACAGAAAGGAATCACATCAGAAGCTGGTAGGCAGAGCTGCTCTAAGGGTGTAAAATATCACTAATAAATTTGGTTGAGTTTGATAGGCAATTGGAAACAATCCTAGAGCTCAGACAGATGTCAATTTGAAAGATGTGGATTTGGAAATCACACACAGTTGAAATTATGGGAGGGAATGAGATCATGAGAAAGTATTAAAGAGCAAGCAGAACAGGACAGAACCTTCTAGAACATGCATACCCTAAAGAGGAAGGGTTAGACTAGAGATAGCTATGGAATTTAAAGGAGAAAAACAATCTTCTATGCCTTCATGAGACTCACCTTCCAGATCAGACGCAGTAATGGCAAACTCACATGGAAACACAGGCAGGCGTGAGTCAACAAACCGGCCAAAACTGTAGTAGGGTTGACCCTTGAACGACGCAGATCCACTTATTCTCAGCTGTTTTTCAATATATAGAGCCAGTCCTTCCTACCTGTGGGTTTTGCATCTGCAGATTCAACCAACCATGGATGGAAAAGAGTATTTTCGCATTCGCAACCGCAGATTCCCAACCGCAGAGAGTAAAGACTGTTTTCCATTGGCAATGGGTTGAATCCATGCATGTGAAGGGCTGACTATAGAGTCAAAAGTTGTGCACGGATCCTCCACTGTGTGGGGATCAGCACCCATAACCTCACACTGTTCAAGGGTCAAATACAATGTCAAACAATAAAGACTGAACACATGATAACTTTTGCCCTTTTGCCTAACCCCTTAAAATAGATTGATTTAGAGGTAGGATGCACCAAGGAACATTTGGGTTGTGGTTTGGTTTTGTTGTTATTATGTTTTACCTTTGTAAATAGATAACACATTGCCAGGATTTTTGAAATTAAAACAATATTAAAAATCCATATAGAGCAAAGCTGGTTCCTTGCCTTCCCACTTCTCAAAAGATAGCTTTCAACAGTTTCCTGATTCTCCTAAGGAAGAAGTTTTGAAGGAAACTGAGGATTTTAGTAAAATTATGGAACCATCTGTGGAAATAAAAAAAGGAACGTGAAGAAGAAAGTAGAAGACACAGGGGAAGGGAAGATAATGGTGGAGGTACATGGAGAAGATAAAAAGGTGGAAATGGGGCATCTTAGGCGGAGCTTAGCTGACATGGTCTTGGTGCTGTCCCTGTCCCAAGAGTCTTCTGTGGCCCACAGCCCTGACTCCACCTGCTGCGCTGTGCAGAGTTTGACCTTGTTAGCTGGGACGGTGACATGGCCCTCTTCCTATACCTGTGCCCCTCAAAAGCAATCACCCACAGCCTCTGCCCATGGCTTCCCTCCCTGTGGGGACAGGGGATGGGGGAGGGGGGTCTGTGCAGGACAAAAAGTCCCCGCCAACAGCTGCTCAGATTTCAAAGAGGTGTGGGTGTTCAATACTGTCATTAAAAACTCAGTTACTAAATACAGTGTGAACTTCTAACTGGATCTGTATGCTATCCAGGGGTTATTAAAACAATTGAAGAATCTGAATTTGAATGGTGGTAATATGTCAATGTTAATTTCCCACTTTTAATGATTGTGTTGTGGTAATGTAGGAGAATGCCTTTCTTTGTAGGAAGTACTAATATATTTGGAGTGATTGAGAATCACGTGGGCAACTTACTCTCAAATGGTTGGGGGGAAAATCGTTCTTTGTGCTATCCTAGGAATTTTCCATATGTTTGAAATTGTCTCAAAAAATTTTAAAAGCGGGCCGGCCAAGTGGCTCAGTTGGTTAAGAGTGCAAACTCTGAGCAACAGGGTCGCCAGTTTGATTCCCACATGGGCCAGTGAGCTGTGCCACTGAGCTGCCAACAGGTGGCAGGATGGCTCAGCTGATGAGAGCACATGCTCCTAACAACAAGGTTGCCTTTCGACTCCCACATGGAATGGTGGGCCATGCCCACCTGCAACTAAGATTGAACACGGCAACTTGAGCTGAGCGGCCTCAAGCTGCCGACGGGCGGGCGGATGGTGACTGGATTTGGAGCTGAGCTAGCTGCGCCTTCCACAACTAAGATTGAAGGACAACAACTTGGCTGTTCCCCTTCCCCAATTCCCCAATAAAAAAGAAAAAAATTAAAAGCTGTTTGTCAGTGGGTAGGCTGGTTTTGGTTTATGGCTTAGTAGGACTAACAAAACGAAATGGAAAGGAAAGGAAAAAGAATGGCAGGTGTCCCATGGTTCCCAGTCCTGATTTTTTTACAACTCCAGTACTGATTACTAGTTACGTAAGGCTGGAAGTAACCCTGTTTGCCCTGCAAAATGTAAACAAAGACATTACACTTGCAAGGTGTAATAATGTGCTTCCTTCATCCCAGCTAACAGCAGGACTCCAGTAGTCAGACCAAATAAGCCTAGTCAATGGTGCTCCCTCTCACAAAGACAGGCAATTTAAGTAATTAGCCAGTCTTTTTGGCAGGATCAACTCCCAGGCTCAGCAGGGTGTGAGGGAACACATGGCTGTTAAGCAACAAAAGCTATTCTTCAGTTTCACACTCTCTTCTTTGAACACAAACTTTCAAAGCATGCCCAAGGAGGACACTTTTCCTTAGTGTCCCAGATGGAAAGGGGCTGATGGCTGGGCCAAACCAGCACATGCTGACAAGCTTTGGTTTCACTTTGGGTTTTGACTGTTGTTTCCAGATGAAAACAGTTTCACTGTTTTTCCAGTTTACAAAAGTAATCCATGCTTGTTATTAAAACAAATTTAGACAAAAAACAATAAGAGTAGAAATAAGGTAGAAAGTTAAAATTGTCCATAATCTTCCCAACCAGAGAGAGCTTTGGTTCATATCTTAGTGTATTATCCTTCAAGTTTATATAATTACAAATAAAAATATGATTATACTAAACAAGCTGTATTATAACCATTATAATCTTTATCTTCCTCTTACTATATCATGGGCATCTCTACATATAAATATATATTATATTTTTTATACATTTACATATATATTTATATCTATATTTACATATAAATATAAATTCATGGCATCATACCACAAAGAAGCCTTGGCCCAAATAACCCAATAAAAAAATGGCAAAAGACTTTAGCAGTCTTTTGGGGGCAATACCCAATAAGCATTAAAAGAAAGTTCAGCTTCATTAGTCTACACAAAAACTTGAATTAAGACCATGATCATCTACCAGAATAGCTAAATTGAAAGAAACAGATAAAGGCACACAGTGGAAGGATATGAAGCAATTAGAACTTATACTACTCACTGCTGGTTGATTGTAAATTGTACAACCACTTTGGGAAACTGTTTGGCAATATCTATTAAAACTAAACATATGTATACAGAGAGTTCAGCAGTTCTATTCCTAGGTATATTGCTAACAGAAGTGTATATACGTGTTGACTGGAACATAGGTACAAAAATGTCCATAGTCTCACTATTCATAATAGCACCAAACTGGGAACAACCAAATGTCCATGTACAGTAGAATGGATGAAAAATTGCAGTATATCTATTATGAAATACTGTACGATGATGAGAATGAATGAATCACAACTACACATAACAACATGGAGACCTCTCACAAATATAATGTTGAGAAAAAGAAGCCAGCCACAGAAGGCTACACACAATGCAATCAATCCATCTATAGAAACATCAGGAACAAGCTGACTAATCATGGTGAGGCCAGGAGAGAGGTTACCCTTCTCAAGGGATAGGGACTGCTAGGGAGTACTTGGGGACTTCTAGGGTAAGGTGAAGTTCTCTTTCTTGATCTGGGTGCTGGGATTTTGTGAATCCTCACTAAGTGAAAGTTTATCAAGCTGTGCCCTTAGGATCTGTGTACTTTTCTGTATGTAGTGTACCAATAAATATACTATACATAGTAATACTACTAATAAAATTAAGCAGATCAACTCTCCAAAGCCTGGAATCATTTGGGCTATATTCAGGCATTTTTTTCCTCACAATCAAATTGTAGGAACTTCCTAAATTTTTAGACAAAAATTATATCCAAACTGCATTTAGTATTACTGGCATTTTCATTTTTAACCCTCTTCAGCTTTTCTGACCCATATCCACCTGTCCTCTCTCAATATTCACTGCCATGGTAATTAATGAAAAACACCCCAATCCTTGGCCCACAGATCCACCTTAAAGGACTAGAACAGTGGTTCTTACTGGGGGGTACATCAGAATCACCCAAACTCAAGTGCACCTAGGCAAGTGCAAGCTAGACCGTTATTAATTGTATATTGTAGAGATGCTATGGCTTGCCACCTAGATTCTGCCTCAGAACTGACACACTCATTTTCTCAGCTACTGAAAGTGTTGCCTGTTGAAGACTCAAGGGAATCCCTCCCCAGGAAATGCTCTCAGCAGAATGGAGCTGTCTCAAGGTTACATTCCTTCCCAGGGCCACGCACATCCAATGCCTGGTTCATGCAGGAACACAAAGGCTGGGCCCTGCCTCAGTGGGGGCTGACTCTGAGGCCCAGCACAGCACAAGGGCCTCCCAGGATTTGACCAAAGTCTCTGATGAAATTGCATCCCACCTCAAATTTTCCCTGTATCCGATCTCGCTCCTCTTATTTTCTCCCCATAAACTTCCTGTACACAAATCTCCATTTCAACATTGGCTTTCCAGGGGTCCTGATATGACATATTCGTTTATGAGAAAGAATTCAAAACACACGTCTCGTCATTGTAAGCCGATGTTGTCCAGGGTAGGCTTTATGGAGAAGGTGAAACTTTAAGGCCACACAGAATTACGATTTTGGAGGAGCCAACTTAAAACTTGCCAGATAATCCTAAGGTTAGAAGCATAGATGGGCAAATTGAGTGAAGGAACCATTGCTAAGGTTGGCCTAACCAGAGCAGCATGGATTTGTTGGGAAACAGACACAAGATTTCATAGACCAATTAGGACTCATTTGAAAAGGAAAAAAAAAAAATGTCTTGGCTTGAAATTGGTTTTAATAAAACAGGAAGCCTGTGGTGATTTTTCAACAAGTGATTGACAAAGCTAAAGCTGCTTTTGGATAAATCTAGCAGCAAAGTACAAAACTGATTACAGGTGAGATTGGCAGCTTGAAGACCAGCATGGCAGATGGGGCCACAACCCTCGGAAAAGCCACGGTGTGCCCAGACCGCAAACCGCTTACAGAGTTGACACAAGATGAGAGCTGTCTTCCCTATCTGAGGGGTTAACATTAGAAAGAGAAATCAGCTATGCTCAATGGGGCTACACCAAGCTATTAAGGAAGCAAATAGTGAAATACAAGGAAAAATGTTCAACAGAGAGCTTTCCAACAATGAATTCAACATCCCTTGGTAGAGGTGAGCTCACATCCTTGGATATTTTTACAAAAAGAGGTTAGTGGTTTCTTATTAAAGATAAGAGGAAGCCAGCAAGGAGTAGAAGGTTAAATGGAGTTCCTTTAAGCTCCCTTTTAAGCCCTCAGCAAAAAAGAGAAGGAAAGTTTAACTCCGCCAAGAAAGAACTGGCTATGTTTTAGTGATTTTCGGAGATACAGGGTGAAGAAATGTTTTTAATTGCCTCCAAGTTTTCATACCCTTAGGATGGAATGCAGTTGGTAAGACTGACCCCAATGTGAAAGTTTAAAAATTGGCCCTGTTTTAAACAATAAAGAAGGAGGTCTGACTACTTCCATGTGAAGTGGAAACAATGCATGCAGTGTCTTGCACCAACCACAGGAACAACACAGTGTAGGGTTATATGCCTCGCTTCCATCCAAAGCTCACACCCAGTTTTCAAAATGGAGCTTCAAACTGCCAGCTGGCTCACAGCGGCTCTCTTTTCCTTCATAGGTCCTGCACTATTAGAGGAGAAAGGGATTCCCAGCAGCAGCAAGTCAAGACTTCAAAGTCTCCTACCAGTCTCTTCACTCTCACTGTCCCATGGAGAGGAATGGAGGGGAATGCAGTGCTTCTGCCACGAGGTCAGCATCTTTGGGCTTTCTTTTCAGTTTCTAGTTACACCTGGATTCACTCATCTAGGTCTTTCAAAGAATCCATTAATTTGTTGAGAGCTTTTCTCATGACACAGTCTGGATTTCATTCTGGAGTTTGTCTTTTTGAAGACGTATCTTTCTTTACCCAGAGTTAGAAAAGGGCTGGGTGGTATTTTCTTATATTTATAATATATTTGTTTTTATTCTATTTCTAAGATCAATTTCTTTCTTTTTGCTGGAGTTCTTTTGCTTTCTCAAATTTGATTTTATTATACTGATATTTTATTTTTTCTATCCCATCCCCCTTTCCCAAGCCTACTCTGAGGACTGTGATTCTTCATGTTTCCCACCTATGGAGTCAATATTTTTGGCTCATACTCAAACAAGGATAAAAATGAAGGAATGTGGTTCACCTCCTTCTTCACACTATAGACCTCCATCTTTTGAACGTATGACATTTGTTCCCAGAATGCTAATCTCATTTGCAGTATCCCTCAATCAACATCGCATGTCAGTACAGGTCTTCTGGTCTAGTGCACACGGGGACCATTATGTTTTTAGGTTTCCTGTCTCAAGTTCACACGCCTGAGACCAGTTTTGCTATTGCTGCAGTGCTAACCTCAGGAGTCAGAAAGGGGAAATAGACTTTCAATAGAGAATTTTACATTGAAGAGGACAGCACTCTTTCAGCAAAAACAGGCTACAACCACTACTGTTTTTCAAAGGATTGAGAAAAAAGTTGCCAAGAGACAACCTGAGAAATGTTTAAAGACAAGACCAAGCTTCCCAAATTTGCCTGCCACTAGAGTCATCAGTGGTGAGGTTTGCATCTCTCTCCGATTTCTCCAGGCTACAGGACAGTTATGAATGTGCTAGGGAGAGTTATTCTTTTCAAGGACACCTACTACCTGTTGCCTAGAGATAAGAAGGTAAGTAATTTAGTATCAAGATCCATACTTGTAAACAATGAAACTGCTTATTCAGACAGGTTTATGTTCTTTCAGTGAGAGGGATTCTAAAACAGCCTTTCCCTTTAGGATCTTTAATGTGTACCCTTCCCATGTGATGTTCGCTCATTACTGTGTGAATGAGGTCAGGGCCATTAGTTCAGCATCTTGGGAACCAGCTTGCAGCTCTGTTCCATGGCCACAAACCACAACTCTATCCTCAGTCAGCAATGGTGTGACTGAATTTAGCATGTTAGTAATCACGAGAAAACCAGTTAAGAAAATACTTGTGTTTCAACTGGAAAAAAAACATATGTGCAATACCCATGCAAATGTGGCTTTCTTACCCCACCCCCCCTTTATTTTTCTTCAGAAGGTACTTTTTAAATTTTAACACATATTTATCCAATTGTTTGGTAAGACATTTTCATCTTTTAACCAGTAAATTGAATGTAGACAGGAATAACTTCCTCACTTGTCCTGTGCACCCATGTCCACCTGCCCCACAGGAATCTACCGTTCTTGATTTCTTTTTCTTTTAATTTGAAGCAAAATATTTATTATCTTTAAAGAAATACAGAAATCTCTATCTTTAAAAAGATCACTAAGGTCTTGGTATTTTTAGGCATTAAACGTCATAAAATTTGATACTTTAAGTTCCATTTTCCAAAAGTATAAAAGGTCTTAATTTTGAAATAAAATGTAATAAATGATAAAAAATATATCTCTCATTTCTATGTATATATTAAATGTCACCTCCTCAGAGTGGCTTTTTTTATTATTAAAATTTATTGGGGTGACAATGGTTAGTAAAATTACATAGGTTTCAGGTGTATAGAATTCTGTAATATATCATCTATATATCACATTGTATGTTTGCCACCCAGAATCAGTTCTCTTTCCATCACCATATATTTGACCCCCTTTACCTTCTTCTACTGTCCTCCCCCCCCCTCCACCCTCTGGTAACCACTGAACTATTTTCTGTGTCTATGAGTTTTTGTTTCTTTATTTGTTTGTATTGTTCCTTTGTTGCTTTCAGTTTTATATTCCACATACTGCTCTGCCATAAGAAAAGATGAAATAGTGTCATTTGCAACAACATGGATGGATCGTGAGATTATTATACTAAGACAGAAAACAAGTCAAGCAGAAAAAGTTGAGAACAATATGGCTTTATTGATATGTGGGATTCTTGATTTCCTATGAATCTTTGCAGAGCTTCTTTATATGTATATAAGAAATATGCTTATAGATGCTTATTGATCCAATTTTTTTACACACAAAAAAATACTATTTTAAACCGTTTTTTTTCATTGAACAATATTTTTTGGAGATCCCTCCAAATTGGCACATAGAGGGCTTCATTCTTTTTAGTGGCCTCATAGTATTCCATTTGTTCCACAATTTATTTAATAGTCTCTGTTGGTATACATTTTGGTTATTCACAATGCTTTGCGGTAAAAACCAAATGCAGCGAATAACCTTTTACACACATCCTCAGCATGTTTCTGTAGGATAAATTCCTAGAAGAGGAATTGGGAGAGATACACATTTGTAATAGATACTGCCAAATTGCTTTTCATAGGGGTTGCTTTATTTCTTTAATATAGAACATAGAATTTTTAAAAAGAATGTACCCTTACCTCACACCAAATAAAAAATTAACTCACAATTAAACAAAGACCTAAAGTAAGAGCCAAACTATAAAACTCCTAGAAGAACACATAGGTAAATCTTCACGATCTTAGATTTAGCAGTGGGTTCCTAGATGTAATACCAAAAACCCAAGCAACAAAAGAAGAAATAGCTAAATTGAACTTCATCAACATTTAAAACTTCTGTGCACCAGAGAAAGCTATAAAAGAAGGGAAAACACAACCCTCAGAATGGGAGAAAATAGGACCGGCTGAGTGGCTCAGTTGGTTAAGAGCACGAGCTCTGAGCAACAGGGTTGTCAATTTGATTCCCACATGGGCCAATGAGCTGCGCCCGAGCTGAGATGCTGCTGAGCTGCCAACAGGTGGCAGGATGGCTCAGCTGGTGAGAGCACGTGCTCCTAACAACAAGGTTGCCGGTTTGACTCCTGCATGGGATAGTGGGCTATGCCTACCCGCAACTAAGATTGAACATGGCACTTTGAGATGAGCTGCCCTGAGCTGCCAACGGGTGGCCAGATGGCTCAGTGGTTACACCGTGCGCTCTTAGCAACAAGGTTTCTGGTTCGACTTCCGCATGGGATGGTGGGCTATGCCTACCCACAACTAAGATGGAACACGGCACCTTGAGCTGAGTGGCCGCGAGCTGCTGATGGGTGGCTGGATGGCGACTGGATTTGGAACTGAGCTAGCTGCACCCTCCACAGCTAAGACTGAAGGACAACAACATGGCTGTTTCCCTCCCCCAATCCTCCAACACTGTTCCCCACCCCTAATTCCCCAACAAAATCTTAAAAAAAAAAAAAGGGACAAAATATTTGCCAACCATAAATCTGATAAGGATCCATTATCTAGAATATATAAAGATTTGTTACAGTTCAACAACAAAAAGACAACCCAATTTAAAAATGACTACAGAACGTTGCTGGTCAAAATGTAAAATGGTGCAGCCACTGTAGAGAACAGTCTGTAGTTCCTCACAAAATTAAACAGTGAGTTACCATTTAACCTGACAATTCTACTTCCTGGTATATACACAAGAGAAATGAAAACATATATCCATGCAAAAACTTGTACATATATATTCAGGAGCATTATTTATAATAACCAAAAGGAAGAAACAACCCAATTGTCCATCAACCGATTAATGGATAAACAAAATATAACATATCCATACGATAGAATTTTATTTGGCCATAGGAAGGAATGAAGTACAGATGCGCACAAAACATGGATGAACCTTGAAAACCTTAGGTTAAATGAAAGAAGCCAGTCACAAACTATCACATATTATATGATTCCATTTATATGAAATGTCCCAAACAGGCAAACATATAGAGACAGAAAATAGATTAGTGGTTGCTTAGGGCTGGGGATGATGGGGAGATTGGGGGTAATAGTGAAGAGGTGTATGAGAATTGGGGGTGATGAAAAAGCTCTAAAATTGACTGTGGTGATGATTGCACAACTTTGTGAATGCACTAGAAACCAGTGAATTGTACATTCTAAATGGGTGGATTGTGTGGTATATGAATTATATATAGCTCAAGCTGTTACAAAGCAAATGTAATCTAGTTACTGAGGAATGAATGCCTGATAGTGGTGGGGATAGCAATGGCTGGGTTTTCATGATTACTCTCACTCAAGAACTTATTGAATCTTGACAGTTACCACAGCCTAAAATATCCAGGACATTCTCTGAAAAATGTTCCATTTGAAGCACTGGAAATCCAGGAGCACCACTTGCCATTTGGTAATTTTAGATTAGTAAAAATGTGCCAACCACCATATTCACCTGATTCATCACCATTTAGCTCCTGGCTTTTCTCCATATTGAAATTAACTTTTAAATGAAAGAAATTTGGCACACTTGAGGCAAACAATTCTACACAGCAGACTACCCAAAGGTGATTTAAAATAGTAGTTTTAGATACATGCCAATAAGTTATATGATTAGTGAATCAAGTGGGCAAGTAGGGGAGGAGATTGCCTTGAGGGCCATTTATCATTCATCTATGGAAAAGCACAATTTATTTATTTTATTGTTAACTAAATCTTTGGGTTGGCCTCATAAAAAGAGCTCCTACCAAACAGTAAGTAAATGACCGTTAACCCACTGGGGAAAAGATATAAAAATACAGTTCACAAGAAAAAAAATCGTTAAAATAAGACTTAAAATATGCAAAAGTGTCCGGCCTGCCGAGTGGCTTGTTGGTTAAGAGTTGGTTTGGAAGCGAAAGCTCTGAGCAGCAGGACTGCCAGTTTGGATTCCACATGGGTCAGTGACGCTGTGCCCTCTACAGCTAAGATGGTGAACAACAGCTCAACCTGGAGCTGGGCTGCCGAGAGTCGCCAGCGATGGTGTAGTCCGCAGTGAGGCTGCAGTGAGGCTGCAGTGGGCTGCCTGTGAGCTACCATGAGTGGCCGGCGACTGATCGGCCTCACCCAGGAAGAGCACAATGATAATACCAACATGGGCCAGTGAAGCGACATCCTCCACAACTAGACTGAAGAACAAAAGGACAGCAACTTGTCNTTTTTTTTGCCATTATCAGATATTTCACGTTATACTAATAAAGACTTAACGTTTTCAATGTCCTGTCCGCATGCTAGCCTTTCTGCTCAGGTTTTTAAAATTAGATATTTCAAATGAAGTTGAAGCATCCCATGTGTGAGGAAAGCCCTCCCATCCATACCCTGGTGAGCATTCTGCAGGTGCTCAGCAGTCAGATGGATTCAAATGTTTTATTCATGTTCCACATGTCTCCAAACCCCAAGTAGTTACACGTTACATATGCTTTTTACGGGAGGTGCTCGTCTCCATGTTTACGGTATAGCAGATTTAGATGCTGGCGGAAAGCCAAAAGGACCCTAGTTGGGATTATTTTCTTAACAAGATGGAATTAAGAGGAGAAACTCTAATAGTATTTTAGTATCCCCAAATTATAAGATTATAAATTCACAATAGTGAGTATGCTAGTGACTGTTTTTAAATAAAACACTAAGTATTTCCATGCTATAAAAATGATGTTCACAATTTTAGTTTGGGTTTGTCTTGCAGCTCATTTAATGCTGTCTGAAAATCAAGCAGGTAATGAAAAGCACGTATTTTAAACATGCATCCTATGAACCAATGTAGTGGAAAACTCTACACTTAGAAAATACTATCCTTAGTATTGGATTCTAACTGTGCTTGCACATAACTTCTTCAATACTGCTTTATGTATCTAACAGAAAACTTCAAAGGGTCTAATGCTAAACCCTAACAAAAGCAAAAGTGAAACTATGGTCTATGTGGTATCAACGTTATTACTACTCTCTCTATAAAGCACCTAGCATAACATATGGTGTTTGGCATTGTCTCTTGATCTAGAGAAGTTTCAGAATCACAGAATTTGAGCTGAGAGGAAGTCAGAAGATAGTGAGTTTAACACCTCACTTTCCACTTGAGGACAGTGAAAGGAGGATGGACCAAGGGAACCAACATTTAGAAAGCATACTGGTCTGTGGGGCTGAAAACTTCCAACTTCACGACCTAATTTCTCACAGTCCCAGGTAGGTAGCATCAGCTTCCATTTTATAGCTAAGGAAAGGTAGGCATATACCTGGATTAAATGATTCCCCTTAAATAAATCCACTAATGGGAAATGGGGTAGCCAACCCCAAAGTTAGTATTCTTTCCTCTGAGTCACTATTCACAGTGTGGGCCTGGAACCAGCCGCGGAGGCATTACTTGGAAAATTGTTAGAAATGCACATTCCCAGGCCTTCTGCCAGACCCACTGAATCTGAAACTCTGGGGGGGGGGCAGCTAGCCCTCTAGGAGATGCCATGCATTCTCAAGTTTGAGAGCCACTGCCAATCTTTAGCATGTTGTCTTTCTGAAACTTTACTTGGAGTATGTATATTGAAATATAGTTTTAAACTTAAACTATAAAGGTCAAAAGAACTTAGTGCATTACACTTTATTCCAGAATAATTAAGACTAGGAGAGCCTTCAACAAAATTCTGCTTTGGATGTTACATGGTCTAGCTGATTGACACTGAATTTTTTCATAAGACAAGAAAATCTGAAAGCTNGATGATTTTTTTGGATGTGACACCAAAAGCAAAGACAACAAAAGCAAAAATAAACAAGTGGGACTACAGCAAACTAAAAACCCTCTGCACAGCAAAGGAATCCATCAACAAAATGTAAAGGCAACATACTGAATGGGAGAAAATATTAACAAACATATATCCAATAAGGAGTTAATATCCAAAATATACAAGGAACTCATACAACTCAATAGCAAAAAAACAAAACAAAACAAAAACAACATACACACAAAAAATAAGCACAAACAAAACCAAATAACCCAATTTAAAAACAGGCAAAGACCTGAATATTTTTCAAAGGACACACAAATGGCCAACAGGGACACAAAACATGTTCAACATCACTAATCATCAGGAAAACGCAAATCAAAACCACATGAGATATCACCTAACTCCTGTTAGGATGGTTATTATTGAAAAGACAAAAGTTGTTGAGTGTGTGGAGAAAAGAGGACCTTTGGACACTGTTGGTGGGTACAGCCACTATAGAAAACAGTAAGGAGGTCCCTCAAGAAATTAAAAATATAATTACCATGTTACCCAGCAATTCCACTTCTGGGTATATAGCTAAAGAAATAAAATCACTATTTCAAAGAGATATCCGTACTCCTATGTTCATTGCAGCAATATTTGCAGTAGCCAAGATATGAAAACAACCTACATGTCTGCTGACGGATTAATGTATGGATGCGTGTATGTATACAATGCAATATTACTCAGACTTCAGGCCACCTGATTGGCGCGATGGTTAAGAACTGGCTTGGGATGCCAGAGGGCCCCGGTTCGGATCCCACATATGAGGGCCAGTGACACTGCCCTCCACAGCTAATATGCTAGGCAACAGCTCAACCTGGAGCTGGGCTGCAGCCCCTGTGGCAGTGGGTTGCCATGGGCTACCGTGTGTAGCCAGCAGCCGCAGTGAGCGGCC
>NW_017731850.1:169273-173141 GCF_001890085.2 Hipposideros armiger | reverse complement strand
TTAAGTGCCTTGTTAAAAGTAAAAGTCAATTTCGAAGTTTTACTTTAAAAGTCCCAATTTGGATGTTTTTCTTTTTGAACTTTACCATGAAGAAAATGTCTTCATCTGAGTGCTTCTCCACCCCAAACTCCCAGCTCACAGATAAAATTACATTCATGCTACCAAAAGTTCAAAATGTTCTCACTAGATATTTTGCCATTTCACATTAGCATTTTGGCAAATATGCCTAACCAGAGAGTACACATTACTTTTCATATGTAATTTTCCTTAAATACATGTCAATGATTTCATTATTTGAGATTCTAATCGTTAATGTATGTTAATATACATATAGAAAATTTTATATGAAAGCACTGTTTTTTTTAATGCAATGGCATTAAAATGCTTAGTTTTTAAGATAGATATAAACTACCAATTTTTTAGATAACCAAAATATCAGAATGAAAATAAGGTAATCTAAAAAGAGATAAAGTTAACAGTGCACAAACTATGAAACACTGTATTATTAATTTTTGTACAGATGCATGAGGGTGATACTATAAAAAAGGAAATGTGGGGTCTAAATATTGTATATCTATGTAAAAAAATGTACCTCGATTTATCTAAATGGAATTTTTGGTACATAACAGACATACTAAAATAGAACTTGAAATTCTGTAAACTGAGCTCATATATGCCATGTCAACATAAAAAAAAATAATAATCAGCACACAATATGATAGCTATATAGTTAAATCTGCAGATGTCATAGACAAAATTCATCTCTATTTCTGTGAATTCTTCCTAAAATATCATTTGGTAATAAAGAATATTTCAAAAGGAAAGGAAAGTAGGAGAAATGAAGTAGGATTATAACAATTGGAAATGCTTAAAATAAAAATATTTCATTTGTTTGTTAATATGATTATAGAAAAAATATTTTCTAATTAATACCTACTTTATTCTTCAATAAAGATATTTTGTTTCTTCATCCAGCACACTGAGAATTAGTGCTACAGACCTTACCATAGTGCATTATGAAAAGCCCTGGCTTCCAGAGAAGTCATACCTTGCAACCCCAAATTGTCTCTGCATGATTGATTGTAAAGGGAGCATTAGCATTCTTCCTAAAACAAGGCTTTATACTTTTGAGAACATTCACATTTAACCTGTGAGCTCACATCTATAAAAACAATGAACTTTAGTCATCAGCTGNAATACCAACATGGGCCAGTGAAGCGACATCCTCCACAACTAGACTGAAGAACAAAAGGACAGCAACTTGTCTGTTCCCCTTCCCCGATTCCTCAATGCTGTTCCCTCCCCCAATCCCCCAATAGAATCTTTAAATAAATAAATAAATAATCATTGATCAACAGTCAGGTCATTAAAAAAAAAAAGTGTCCATCCTCCCACAAGAGAACAATGCAAGTTAAAACTAACCCAAAATTCCACATTTTCCTTGTCAGTGTGGCAAATATTAAAAAGCTTACATATACAGTGGGGTTTCAGAGGTGTTAAGAAATAAGATCCTCATGCATTATTGGTGCAAAAGTAAATTGGCACAGTCTCTTTGAAAGGCAATCAGACAGCATCTAATAAAATGTAAAATGCTCATATTCTGTGACCCAGAGACTCCCCTTCTAGGACTCATGCTACAGATGCACTTTCCCCTTTCTTCTGTATTTTCTCTCTTCTAATCTCTACTCTATGCCTCAACTGAAATCAATAAACGGGTAATAATTCCCTTAAACTCTATATATTAATTTCTTTTGACTACAGGAATTGGCAGTTCAAAAAAAAAAACTAGATTCCTTAATAATTAAAGAGAAACCTTAAAAGTTCTTTCTATGAAAGTTCACAGCTATAAAAGTAATACATGAAACTCCCAAAATACTGCACTGTAGGTCAGGTTAATAACCTTCTTCACCAAGAGCTGGCATTAAGGACTCCAGGAAGCTGAGCCCAAATAATCAGCGTATGTGCTACCATAGCGCCCCCTGCTGGCCCAATGCAAAAAAAAACAAAAACAAATTTATGTGGTGGGTTTTACTCGACACTTTTCAATAGCTGCCTTATACTCACTGCATTTCTTGCGACTTCCTGATTATTACCTTTGCTCTCCTTAAGCTCAGAACGATTTCTTGCATTAGACAGGCTCGCCTCATACTTCTCAGTGAAAAGTATGTTTGACTTACTTTTCAAACATAAAAAGTATGTTTGACAATCTCTTAATCTCACCTCTAAAAGAGATCTGCTCCTTTCACTACCTTTCCTCGTTGTTTCTACCAGTTCTCCCCTTTCAGTGTATCTTTCTGCCTCTGCATTGGTTACTTACTCTGTGTCCACGCTGCACCTTGACCTCGCACCCACAACCTGCCATTCCCTGGCTTACTGCCCCATCCTGCCTATACTTGCTTACCACCCATTCTTTCCTTAATCCAGGGTTTCTTAAAATGAATTCTGTGGACCAACAACATACTATTTAATTGGTTGTTTGCTCAGAACACAAACTCCTGGGCCCCCTGAATCAGATGGAATCCTGAAGTATCCTTGAGAATTCTACACACACACACACACACACACACACACACACACACACACAATCCCCGATTTATTTTTATTAACCAAACCATATGCTTTTATCCAGAAACTTGCCATAGCTCCCAACCAACAAATTAAGTGCGAAAGATTCATTCTGGCTTTCAAAGCTTTTGGTAAATTGTTCAAAATATCTGCTGTTTCTTCCTTTAAGGGGATTATATATCTCTACCCCATTGATGGCAGGCTTAGCCATGTGATTTGCTTTGGCAAATGAAATATGAGCAAAAGTAACACATGCCACTTTAAAACAGACAGTATGAAAGCTATGGCAGTTCTGCTATATTCTCTTTCCCTCAGCTAGAACTCATGGTTTTGCAGAGAGGGGCTGCTTCTTCATCGTGGGACCAGAACAAAGATGCTGCTGATGTAAGAAACATCCAAATCTGTAAAGAATTTTATAAGAGTTTATTTGAGTCAAACTAACGACATATCTCATCACAAGGTCTCCAAATGCTCCCAGAGAATAACAGTTTTGCAGCTTCTTTTATACATGTGAAATTAAGAAAGATTACATGGAGGTGGGAGAAGCAAGGTAGGGTTTGGATTACAGGATAGTTAACAAGATGATGTGCTGTCTTGAGGGTGCCTATGCTTATTTCAAAGGTGTGTTAATCTAGCTGCACAGAAACAATGGACAGAGTTTGCCTAAGGCAAAGGTAAACCTTTTACTAAAAAGTTATATGCCTGGGGCGTGACTACCCACCATGACCTGCCCGGTTAGAAATTTATGATCAGATTACCCATGAGGTTATTTTCCATAGGACCCCTTTTTTCACCCACAGTGCTATAGAGCAAAGCTACAAGCAGCCTACAATGGAAACATAAATGAAAAATAGCTTGAATTATTGTGATTTGGGGAGTGCTTTATTACTGCAGTCTAACTTTGCCTAAGCTGACTGATACAAAGTACTTCACAATTTGCTTTTCTCACTCTACTTCCCATTACCCACAAACACTAATTTCAACTCCTACCAAACGGGATGACTTGCTTTTCATCAAACATAATTTTTTTCCAACTCTATGCAGTTGTTTGCTCTCTATCTCCTGCCTACCAACCACACCTCTCAAAATTTGACCTCAGCCTTCAAAGTCCATCTCAAATGCCACTTTCTGTGTAAAGCCTATCATCCCTTGATGGACCAGGAGCACCCTTTCTTTTCAGCCCACTATACAGGGGTTGGCAAACTGCGGCTCGCGAGCCACATGCGGTTCTTTGGGTACGTTCTGTCTCAGAAGTTTGCCGACCCCTGGAAGAGCCAATCCTGTCCCTCACAACAATGTAAAA
>NW_017731850.1:158383-161658 GCF_001890085.2 Hipposideros armiger | reverse complement strand
TTTCACCTTTTATGTTGACTTTAGACCTTAACATGAATGATGCAACTCACTGGGCATGTTTGGCCTCTCATGTTGTTCCATGGGAAGATCTAATTTATCAAGTACCTGTGATACACCTTAGAGATTTAGGCATGAAAGAATGAATGAGTAGAAATGTTTTAATAAAAAGAAACTTTAGAAATCAAATACTTGCTTGCACAAGCTTCTCATGTATTTTTACTGAAATAGAAAATACATACTATAAGTAGACTATACAAATGATTTTACACAAATGCATTAAAATAAATCATACATATTTAACATTAGGTTATTCATAGTCTATAATCCTTCCCAAATTATATAGTATAAAAATAAGCAATATTTCAAATTGCCTCTAAAACTGGGGTAGTTTTGGCCCCTAATTATAAAAGAATTAGGAACATAAGTAGTAATTAGGTTTAACTTTATTTGTTAAAAATTTAAATATTCCGGGATCTGAAAATATTCATTTATTAAATGGAAGAATAAAATTATCAAGTTTAATAACAAATCTGAGGTAAAAATATGCACTAAATTATCCACACCAAGGAAAATATATCTAAAAGGCTGTTTCCTTAAATTATCATAAACATTTCATCCTTCTCTTCTTTCAATACCTCTGGCCTACTGGGTCTGGTAATTGAACTTTTATATAAAGCGATTTCTTTACTACCTACTATTTCCCTGGGTGTACTTGCTCATAGGTACTGATCACTTAATACAGACCCATCAGATAAAATTTCAATGTTGCAATTTGATCAGAATGATACACTCTTGCTGTATGTAAAAATACAAATCACAGTATGTGGACGTTTGATAACTTAAGCTCTAATTTACTAGCCAAAGGGGACTAACGCTATAATTTTAGTATAAAAACTACCTCAGATGCAAAACAAACCTTCCCAAGAATTTACCAGGATGATTATAAAGAAATGCAAGCTAATTATACAGAGGGTGCCAAAAAAATGTATACATGTTTTAAGAAAGGAAAAAACTGTATTAATTGTAATAATATATACCAATAACAACAGATGAATACAAGTCATTTTTGACTTCTGCNCCAGGAAGTAAAAACTGCTCCCTCATTACAGCTATTTTAAAATGCACACACCAAAGTCATATTATTTGTTTTAAGGACTTGTCATCTTGATTAGGTTTCAGCTCACCCTGGAATTCAAGACACTTAAGAGACAGTGCAGTAGTTGGTCATTTAACAAAAGCATGGTTACCTGCTATTTTCTGTTTGAATGTACAGTGACTTACCTGTTAAGGCTTTTTCCTTAATCTTTATGAAAGCAGCATCCATTGTATATTTTAGATTTCCTTAGCGTGTGATTTGGGTCAATGTGACTAGATTTGACTTTAGGTGTTTCTCCTCAATGCCAATTTAAAACAAAATATTTGTGGTGTTCAGACAAGAGGAAGGCCTGTGTGACCCAAAGGAAAAGATTCTTGCCCCTTAAGAATGTCACACAGGGGACATCACCAAGATGGTTAGACAGAAGACTCCTGACATTCTCTTTCCCCTTGAACACACCGAATATACAGCTACACATGAATCGATTCCATCTGAGTGAAATCCAGAATGAGCTGAGTGGCTCCTATACCCCATGCACCCTGCATCATTGAGTGACTGAGAAAATACATCAAAATGGGTAGGAAAAGCTGAAACACACTTTCACATAAACCCCACCCCTAGCACAGAACCTTATAATCAAGAGCGAACCCAAACTCCCACTTTCTGCTTGAAGAGCAAGGGTTTGGACCACACATCTAGTGCCCCAATTTTTATGGCTGTTACCCAAGGGACAGACACACAAATTACCCAGTTGTGATAGCCAATAGGGCTCGGCATTCCAACAGGAGCAAATTAAACAAAGCGCAATATACAAAAATCAGTTGTGGAAAAAGAAATTAAGAAAACAACCCCTTCTGCTATAGCATCAAAAAGGATAAACTACTTAGGAATAAATTTAACCAAGGAGGAAAATCACCTGTGTGCCGAAAACTATAAGACATTGATGAAAGAAACTGAAGAAGACACATAAAGGGAAAGATATTCTGTATATATGGATTGGAAGAATTAATTGTCCAATAGTACCCAGAATTATCTGCAGAGTCAGTGCAATCTCTATCAAAATTCCAATATCATTTTTCACAGAAATAGAAAGAACAATCCTAAAATTCGTATGAAACCACAAGGGACACCAAACAGCCAAAGCAATCTTTACCAAGAANTAGGGAACGCCAAGTTGCTTGCCAGAGCACCTCAAATCGGCCATCTGTGCTGGGAAAACATGTCATCCGTTCAGCCTCTTCATTATCTCAGAAGAGGATACATTTCTTCTACCAAAAACTCAAAATGACATAAAAATACACACAGATGCCTGACCTTTTGTCATCCATTTGCCATCTTTGATTTTAGCGTTTTCTAACACATATTTTGTGGAGTGGAAGAGTCTTTACATATATTGATAGATGTTTAGCAAAAAAACAAGGGCTTATGGCAAGGGGCAGTTCAGTGATTAAATAAATTTGAAGAAAACCGCAAATCAGACCTCACTACCTTTAGGAATTCATTGTTTATATAGGATATTAAATATTCTGTAGTTATATTAAATAGTGATATTCAGGATATTAAATATTTCACATGATCCTGAAGTGACCAGGAACACGTGAGCATATTTTCCAATGTATTTGATCATGGAGTCAGCTGTCATGTCTATGTTTTATTTTCTTGTTTTGCAGCACCCATTAAGTTTCTCTCATGGGACACGAGTATTCAGCAGGACTTAAACTAATATTTTCATGTAGGTATGCTTAAATAATCCATCTAAAACAAGTGTCCGCAATGAGTTGAAAATTCAGATTCACACGAGTACCCTCAAGATTGAATGCTTTCTCGACACTATCTAAGAAAGAAAGGCTAAAACTATAGTCCTGGATTAAATGCACCCTAAAGAAAGGTCTCCTCACTATGCTCTTGCTTTAATTGTTGAGGCATTGCCATGCACTTAGTTGAACTTCTGGGATTTTTTTCAGGTTGGTTTTAGAGCAGCTCAGACTGATGCGGTTGGTCAAAATCAGTCTTCTTTTTCATAATTGATAATTTTTAAAGCACCTAATCACATTCTCCCCAGTGCTCACAGAGGACTTTCCTTGTATTCTTTCTTTGCCTATGCTTACATGATTTATTAAACCCTACATAGGCCTAACTACATGCATTCTTTTTGGTAAATACCAGAAATCTTTTCTGG
>NW_017731850.1:153225-154582 GCF_001890085.2 Hipposideros armiger | reverse complement strand
TATAAACATTTTATTGTAATAATACTCTGTCACTTCAATTTAAATCATTCCATTATGAAAATGTCTTAATTAAAGAGAGAATATTTCTTCAAAACTCTAAGCAGAGCTTTATCGATTAAATTTACAGCAATACAACCTTTAGAAATACACAACTCTTCATTTTACAATACTTCCCCTTTAAAAATTTGTCATGGTTTGTCACAGATTTAAAATACAAGGCACCTAATGCTATGAAAGGATAATACAGCATATGTAGTGTAAGTGAACCAGGTCTTTTCCCAAATATTCTTTCTCAAGTCCCACCAAATTTGCATGAACATACTTGTTACATAAACATTTCTTGTGTTGTTAATTTGCAATATTCTATGAAACTCAAAAACAGAATCCATACCTATTATAGGCAGCTTATTTTAGCATTTTACCTGTAAGAAACACTGATCTACATATTAACTGATTTCTTGAAAACATTTTCATAATATAGTCCAGCATATAACATATAATATGTGTAGATAAAGTCTCTAGAACATTAGAATTTTATTCCTTGATTAGTTCAAATTATTTCATCAGCTGAATTCCTTGAGATGTATAAGGCAGGTTGGTCCTTTAGATGGACTTGACTGAAACTTCCTATAACTGTAGTAATATATACACAGCTACATAGCGAAGTACTTCATTATGAAAATGAAGAAAACCGATTTGAGGAAAATATATTTTAGAGTTCCAAAGAACTGAAACTGTTATTTTTCAGACTAGGCACTGAAACATTTTTCTACAAAAACTTGCCAAAGATTATCTCTTCGCTGTATAATGTTCCACTGTCAAGCTGAAAATAAAAACAAACATAGAATCATCATTAGATCACAACTGTCATAGCTTTAATTTTCTATAGTTTATATTTTTAAAAGCAAATTATCTTAACATTGATTTATATATAATAAATAAATTCTTAGGAAAAGTCATGACGCATGTTTGCAACAGATGGCACTAGTTCATTTTGGAAGTACTAGAGTCATTCGCATCTATGTTGTTGCTATGCCATTTGACAGCTGACAGTTCTAGCTCCATTCTAAAAAAAAATTGAGCGATTTCATTGAGTTTTGGAGATTTTACAACAAGTGGAAGATAGAAGACCAAATTGTGCATTTTTGCCATATTTTACTTCCATAAACAGAAGAATGCGCAAGCTTGTAAAAAGTTGCATAAAGTTTACGGTGACAATGCTCTACAAGAACGTCAGTGGCAACGATGGTTCATTAAACTCCGTGCTGGTGATTTTGATCTCAATGATGCTCCTCAGTCAGGGAGGCCCTCCAAGGTTGATGATGACAAAATAAAGGCATTGCTCAAGTCAAACCCA
>NW_017731850.1:148272-149613 GCF_001890085.2 Hipposideros armiger | reverse complement strand
CCAATGACACACCAACAGCAATGAAGGCTCAACTACAACAGGAAGGCACATGCAACACACAAAAGGGACACACCAGCAGCACCTGGCTCAGGTGGCCAGGGAGACTGCACCAATGGGTCCCACACACTTACCACATAAGGCCACTCTTCTAAGACCGGAATACATAGAAGCCCTACCTAACACATAGAAACAAACACAGGGAGGCAGCCAAAATGGGGAGACAAAGAAACATGTTCCAAATGAAAGAAAAGAACAAAGCTCCAGAAAAAGAACTAAACAAAATGGAGTCAATCAATCTACCAAATGCAGAGTTCCAAACTCTGGTTACAAGGATCCTCCATGATCTCAGTAAGAACTTAAAACAAAGAGATAGGAAAGAAAAATGGAGCTATAAACCATAAAAAGGAACCATTCAAAATGAAGAATACAATAACTGAAATGAAGAATACATTAGAGGGATTCAACAGTAGAAAAGATGAAGCAGAGGACTGAATCATAGATTTAGAAGTTAAGGTAGCAAGAAACAATCAGAACTGCAGGTAGAAAAAAGGATCCAAAAAAATGAAGATAATTTAACGGACCTCTGGGACAACATCAAGGAGACATTCGCATCACTGAGGTACCAGAAGAAGACAGAGTGCAAGGAATTAAAAACCTATTTGAAGAAATAATAACGGAATACTTCCCTAACCTGGCAAAGGAAATAGACATATAAGCCCATTAAGTGCAGAGAGTCCCAAACAAAATGAACCCAGAGGCCCACACCAAGATACATCATCATTAAAAGGCCAAAGATTAAAGACAAAAAAAATATATTTTTTTGTTTGTTTGGTTTTTGTTTTGTTTTGTTTTGTTTTTTAGCTGAGCCTTCCTGCCACCTGTTGGCAGCTCAGCGGCTGCTCAGCTCGGGCCGGGAATCAAACCGCTGTTGCTCAGAGCTCAAACTCTTGAGTGAGCTCTTAATCAACTGAGCCACTTGGCCGGCCCTAAAAAAAAAAGGAATCTTAAATGCAGCAAGAGAAAAGCAGCTACCTACAAGGGAGATCCCACAAGACTGTCAGCTGATTTCGCAACAGAAACTTTGCAGGTCAGAAGGCACTGGCACAAAATATTCAAAGTGATAAAAAGCAAGGACCTACAACCAAGATTACTCTACCCAACAAAACTATCATTTAGAATCAAAGGACAGGTAAAGAGCTTCAGGACAAGAAAAAGCTAAAGGAGTTTGACACCACCAAACTAGTATTACAAGGAATGTTAGAAGGACAAAGGAGAAGATAAAAGAAGAAGAAAGAAGAAGAGAGAAGAAGAAAAAGAAGGAAAAAAAATATGAATAATAAA
>NW_017731850.1:142759-145276 GCF_001890085.2 Hipposideros armiger | reverse complement strand
CCAAGAGAATACTAAGCATTGACAATCCATGACTAAGTACGTTATTATTAAATATTAGGATTCAGGACTTTGATGTACTAACCACTTGCTTAAATTACCAACAAAAATACTTCTCACTTAGAAAGCAGCCTAAAGGAAAGTCAGGAAAGCATTCTTTTCATTTATTAGGCATAGTATGTCTAAGAACAGAATCATGAAACTTTAAGCTTTTGTCTTACACATCACGTTGCCCATTTCTTCTTTACTGATTACTGCCTATTCTCAAGTTGATCCTTCCCTTCCGTTTCTGAAGTCATCATTAGCAACCCACATTTTTAAAAACTATGTTATACTCTAGTTGCTATGTGTTACGCTATAATTCTTTTCTTAAGGCAGTACTAAAACCACATGAATCTCTTAACTGCAACTCATCAAACCTTTTACTAACAATTTGTAACAAAGTCTAATCCTAACACTTCAAACTAGTTTGGTTATCTAGTAACAAAAGAAAAAATTCAAAAGGAAATCATGACTAAGTAAAATAAAGTCTACAAATAGGAATACTTTCACTAAGAAATGTGAGCCGGAGAAGACAAGCTGTAAGCAGAGCCTCAGCGGTGCAGACTCAGGCATCACCAAGTCTGACCCGTCAATCCAGCATTTGATCAGAGTTATAAAGAAAATTAAAAATAATAAGATGCCATAAAGTTACAAAAAATAAAACAAAACAAAAAAACCAACAAACATTCTTTTCTTTCACTAGTTTACCTTTACCACCTAGATTCAACTAATGTCGAAAACAATTGTCAAAGAAGCCTGCACTGAATCATTATTGAGACTTAGCTGCAAGAAAAACTGGTGGTTTGCTTTCAAACTAATGACAAAAATGGTAACTCCTACCTTTCAAGTAGGGAAGAAAAAGTTCTTGCCCTCTTTAAGCATTAAAAAAACAAGATTTAGAATCATAGGCAAGACTCCCTCTGGTGGGAAACACATACTATTTCATTTCATTGCACCATTAGAGTGAAGAGGCTTTGTGAGCATAATGTTTTTTATGAGGGACTCACACTGTGTAAAACATGAATATCACTGACAACTTTTAATATTCATGTCCTGTTTATATGGTACACATAAACACAGGCTGAGTCAGCCTAAGAACACCCAGGAAAGAGCAGTTCATAAGAGATAATAAAAAGCCTATTGTTATCAAATTATTGGTATAACATATTCTTAGAATATTTGCTTAATAATCTAAAAAATACATAATAATCTAAAAAACCATGATGTACTTAAATGACCCAAGACCAGAAAAAGTATGAAATATTTATAACTAATGAGAGTTGAAAATGTAGATCTAGTTGATGGAATGATGTTGTTGAATATTCAACAACAAAAAAACCCTATTTTATAACTGAATAAAAGCAAACTTTACAAAGGTAAGTAAAACCCTAGATGACTTTTAAAGGCAAAGTTCACTTTTAACAATGCAGTTATTTATGTGTTGCCACATAATAAAAACTTCTATTTTGATTTACAAGAAGCTAGAAAGCTAATTTTTTAAAAATGAAAATTGCCTATGTAAACAAAAAAGTCTAATTCTTGAATATATCTGAATATAAATCTGAAACGATTGGGCATGCTTCCAATATAGTTGATACGAAGTATCAACTATAAATAGGCTAAAATAATCAATTTGTTTTAAGCACAATAAATAATGCTAATAAATTCTAAAATTTCAGAAACTATATATAAACATGGCTGGCTATTAGAATAAAAAAGACAAAACATGACAGAGGTCTCCTATAATATTTCTAGTACAGGTGTGGGGCACACCCTGCCATTTTCCCCAGAAGGTATAGTCCTACCCTCAATTCCCATCAAAGGCCAGGCTATTCATTTAAATGGTTGCCTAATAATAGATGTGAAGACAATTAAGAAAATGCTGTTTGGTTATGTCTTTGTAATCTATTACATATCCATATATTTTCTTTTTTCTTGTGTTTTACCTTCATCTTAAAATATTTGATTAAGTAAATTACACTAGATCTCCTGTGACAATTCTTTTTTAAAAATTCCCTAAAATTAACCTTCAATTTTTATTTTTCAAATCTACAAAAGCTGATGTTTTCAAAATATCAGTACAATAAAGTTCATTTACTCAGTAGTCTACCAAAATCCTCTAACAAGCAGTTTCACTAGAACAATTTTGACTAATATTCAAGATCATGACCTTGAGATGTAGAAGGACTTGGATATTATTTAAATTTCTAAAAGAATCTGATATGTGTAACTTTAGTGTTATGCATATTTTATATTCACACAGTTTGAAAATGCATGGTACATAAGATAATTAATTCTCAATTAAGGAGATCTCCATTTTTAACCATGACAAATAAGAATTTACTGAACCATAAAACAAAGTTAATTATCACCACAGAATTTTTTTTTAAATAAAGAAGATACATATCACTGACAGTGTTGTGTCTTTATCCTAAAAACTGCACAAAGATCTAAAGAAAATCAGCTTTAAAAATCTGA
>NW_017731850.1:133987-137619 GCF_001890085.2 Hipposideros armiger | reverse complement strand
GTCCTCCACAACTAGACTGAAGAACAAAAGGTCAGCAACTTGTCTGTTCCCCTTCCCCCGATTCCCCAGCGCTCTTCCTCTCCCCTAATTCCCCAATAAAATCTTTAAAAGAAAAAAGTTTTAGACTAGAAAGGAATTTAAGATAAGTACATAGTTACTACAATACAAAGTAAATGTTTAAGTACTACATGAAAGGGAGTGTGTGTGGAGGACATGAAGAAAATAGAGATATTTCCTTAACTGGGGAAGAGGGAGAAGTGTAGGCAGAGCATTAAGGAAGACTTGATACAAAAGGCGATTTTTGTTGCAGTTTTTGCAAGAGAAAGCTAGTCAGTAGTCTTAATTGGCATATAACACAATTCATTTAGGAGTTTAAGTACAATTTGTGATTCTTTTTAAAGTTCTATTAGGTGGAAACAGGACTAAGTATCCAGCTTTATATTTGAAAGGTTTCTTAAACTCCATACATGATATTGTCTTCAAACTATTTTAGGATTATTATCCCATATCAACATATTTGACATTATAACATTTCCAAGTATATTAACATGTGTAATCAGAGTTGAGGGTTTACATATCTGATTCATCCACATGAAAAGTTCTAAGAATAAACAAAACAAAAAAGTATATGAATAACCAAATAAAGTCTCTTAAATAAGCAAAGGCTCTTAAAGTCCTCCAGATTCTCACTTATAACTCATGTTATTCAATCTCAGGATACACATTTTCTAAGTTTGGATGTTCATTAGGTGACACCTTTTATTTACATAATACTCTACTTCCAAAAACACTTTTACAAATTTAGATCATTCATGCATTCATTCATTCATTCAATATTTTTTTATCTCCTTTCTTGTATAAAACACTACTCTATACAATGGATAATTAGAAGTTAAAAATAAAAAAATCAAAGCTCCTGCTCTAATGGAGTTACTGTATTAAATTACTAAGTATGTGGAGTGAGAAGGTGCACAGGAGGGGCCATCAGAAGACAAAAGAAATATAAATGCTTCAACTACCCACAAGTCCATACACTGATAACTAATAAATCATAGGGCAATAAATAGTACATACCACAACCACAGGAACTCTGAGAGAACTGTTCCAATAAGGCCATTAATGATAATGCACATTAATACTACTTTATTGGGAAACTCAAAGTCCTCAAATCCAGTATAATGAAGTAAAAAGAAACCTGGCCATAAGAGCAGCAGATTAAACAGACCTACAAAACCTAAATATGTATAAAAGAGACAAAAGTTAGTAGCTGTGATTGATTTACATTTTCTAAATTTATAACTCTATAATTAGAAAACATTCAATTTTGCACAAGGGCTCCACCACGTGTTCCTACTTAAAAGGAACTTAAGTGATCACTCAGTTTGGTTGGTGGCTTTTCAAATGTTTTATTTTTGTTAAACTTCAGGTGGATATTCAAACTATTTTTAGCATAAAAATTTTTCTACAAATTATAATGCAGAAAGCGCAATAAAGCAGAGCTGTTCCAGTTGAAGTAGCAAAGGAGTCCAAAAACCAGACCCACGGATGCAACTCCAAGTCCTCCCAACCTTCTCAGGAATCTCTGTAAATCAGCTTAGAAGCTACTTATATAGCCCAGTTTCCTCATTTTTCAGATGAGTATGAGATAAATGAAGTTATAACAGCTGTATTCCAGGTCTACAGATTCCCTGTAAGCTGAACTTAGAACCCTCATCACCAGGTTTCTTCATCTATTGGTATGCAGATACCTTTTGGGAGATATCCACAAATATCCTACAGATAGCACAAGTTTTTTACTCAGCTGATTTGAGGAGAATTTATAAAGCATATNCACAAGAATCCCGGATGCAGGCCAGGACTTCACAGAAGAGGAAAGGAGCCCTCGCCCTGCTGAGTCCAGACAGAAACAAGCAATCACTGAGAAACATCACTCACTGTTCACGGGTCTCCCATATCTGTAGTAGTATTATCATAGTGTTAAGGAATCTTTGGAGTTTCTCTTAGAAATCAAAACACTACTGCTTACAGGATAAAATATATAAATATATCCCCTACTCTATGCCACGGACCAAAAAACATTTGGAACATAATCAGCTCCAAAACCAGGAAACTACATAGAAAGATACTGTCCTTAACTGAGAAATTAAGAAAATAAAGATTGAAAAGCTAAAAATGCAAGAGATCATCCATTTGTTTGGTACTTTTTGTATCTCTATGTAGGTAAGCATCTTGGGAGAGAAGATATCAAGTATTATTCATGGTAGTATCCTTTATAATTGAGTCACATCCCTTAACTTCCATTAGCTCTGTTTTAATAACACATAAAATATCTAATAAATAGTTTGGCTTACCTTTTGCATACACATGTCAGCTATTATGGACAGAGGTATTGTAAGGCTTAATGCAAGTGTGCCTATCAGTGATGAGGTAAGAAAGCAGCCCCTAAAAAGCAAAAAGAGAAAACACAAATTTCCATATTAAAAAAGTAAAAGAGTCAAAGAAAAACAATGATCGAAGACTACCTATCCTACAATATAGGTGTGAGAGATCAGGAGAAAAACAAAAGCTCAGGATGGACTGAGACATAATAAATAAGATAATTTTTAAAGTTTATCTTCAAATATTAAAAATCCAAATATGTCAGTATAAAAAGTTTGAGGTATTTTATGCTATTTTCAAGATCTGCTTACAGATATTATTCAACTTTGGATGTATAGCTTATATTTCATTAACATTTTTTACAAAACCATTGAAAGAGTTATGATAGATGATACTTAGCTAACAAAGGAGATAGCTTTATTAAAATTGAAGAATAATCCTCACAACATAGACTTTAAGAAAGTGATAAGCCAATATGTGAGTCTGTCATCAAAGCAAAAATACCTCACCCTCATGAAAACTAAAATCAAAACACTACTTTAGACATCTGTTGCTCTTTTGGTTTGGCTTAGCATCAAAAAGAAAGAAAGAAAAGGAGTATTTTTAAGGATACTTCCTTGTTATTTTCCATTTTTCTAGCAATTTTCCTAACCAAAACCTAAGCTCTTCATTTTATTTTCACCTTGAACTATCAATATTGGTATCAAAGTCTGAAATATCAACCTATATTTAATTTTGTTCAGAAGGAAAAAAATAAAGGAAAGTATTATACCAAATAGATCAGCCATTTATAAAGACTAGTAATTTGAATGTAAAAGAAAATGAATTATAGGCCAAAATAAAACCATAATGTATGTAATTAGAATTAGACTCATGGAAATTGTAGGCAAGTAAATTCTAGCTCAGTATATGTTAGGATTAATAATGCACTGTACTGCAGTAAAAGGGGCTATCTCTTGATAAAGTGTCACTTGAAGAAGTCAACAGAGGCTGAACAATTAGTTCTTACTAATGGAGTAAAGAGAACTCAAGTATAGTGGTTCCCACTACCCACGAGCTGCTCTATGAAATGACAGTTGTGGGGTAATATATCTATATCTATATCTATATCTATATAGATAGATAGATAGATAGATAGATTAATGCAGCATGTTCTTAGAGATTTACAAAATGTCTGATATACTTATAGTTGTTTTGAATTACCAACACCTAGAGTTTAAGGGATATGTTTGTTTCATTACTTATTAACTTAA
>NW_017731850.1:130456-131572 GCF_001890085.2 Hipposideros armiger | reverse complement strand
CAAAGCCTTTAAATGGCCCACAATTTTTAATGAAAATAAGTACATAGACTAGAACAGTATTTTACATATCATTTTGGGGCAGTTTCCCCCATCCTATGCTTCCAACAATTCAAAAATGATGAAGTGTATACTACAACAGGTATACTCTCACGTGCTTTTAACAGCAGAATTCTGTCGTATCAATGAAGAAAACATCTGATTCATCTGATTCACAGGCTGAAGACATTAATGTGAAAAGGAGTTAAGAGGAACTTCGTTCTTTACCTCACATTGAGGGAATGGGCATTTCCTCATAGGTGCATAATTATGCAAGACAAGGCAAGAGAAAAACACTGAGATTGAACTTTGTAATCTTTAAAATCTGATGGTCTTAGAGAATCACATGGAAGGGGGGAGAAAAGGCTTCCCTATTACCTCCAAAAAAACAAGAACAAAACCCTAAGTTAATCATTCTGAGTAAATAGTCTCAACCAGTGAAGCATATTCTTACCAAAGAACATTGGGATATCCAACTTATCTTCTCTGTCTACCTTTCTCTTAATCATAACAATATAGACAGCATAGAACATGGCTCCAACGAGAGACCAAATGGAACCTGTAAAAATCAACATAATGATTTAAAAGCACATGCTCATGAACTTATTCAACTCACACATTTAAAATCTAACAATGCGTCAGATCCCATTTCAAGAAATGAGTATGCAAATATGAAAAAAAGATAAAGTATAGCCCCCTCCATCCTTGTCCTCCAGGAGTATAGGAAGGAGTATAAAATAGAAACAAAAAAATGCAAAAACATTCCCATCAATGATCTAACCACTTACACAATGTTATAATACTAAAACTCATATCATTAGTGCTTTGTTTTTTAATTTTGAAATCCAAAGTTCCTATTTTTCCCTTCCATAAACAATTTCTCCACCTGACACAGACACAAAGGCTTCTTTCCCTCACAAAGCTGCTGCTTGTATTGTTCTCCCCACCACCACGTATCACTTTGCACAGATTTCACTACCATCTTCAAGGCCCTATTGAAGTCTCATCTGCCACAAGGCATCCTCTTCCTATTCTGCTACATTTCCATTCTACCTGTCTTCTATTTTAGCTAATTTAATA
>NW_017731850.1:123840-125260 GCF_001890085.2 Hipposideros armiger | reverse complement strand
ACTGAGCATTCAGAGTAACAGTCTGACCTTAACATAACAAGCATGTGTGCTAAAGTTATTTTTACAGCTTCAAAAATACTTTTTTTACCTTCCAGATTTGGAAAGTCATTCAATTTTTAAAATAAAACACCTTTCTTAGGGCAAATTATAGTTCTGGAACAAGCAATTACATTTAGCCAAAGGTTCTAGAACAAGATCTTTAGAAAGAATATGTGAAATAAAAGACAACTATAATAAAAAGAGCCAGCCTATAAAACTTTATTGGTATAAAAAAATACTGTAAAGTATTGGAAGAAATATAAATAGCACAAGGCTATGGCATAAAACGATAAAGATTAAGAAGTAGTTATAAAACCCTAATGCAGTGACAATGAAAGAAAAAATGTATAACAAAATAAAAATGTGTGTATATGTACACATACTGTATATATCAGAAATAGGTCTCAATTCATAATGCAGATTTTGAAGATACATTTCTTACCAGAAGTTGAGGACAAAATATTAACTATAGCAACTTGTGTGTCTGAAAGTGCTTCTTGATATGAGAAATTTGCCAAAAACCACTAAAGAAATAGAAAATAAAGAGAAATCTGATGAATGACATGTTTATATTTGTCATTACAATTTATAGTTCCCTCCTTTTTTTCTTCCCCTAAACACTGTTATCATGAGAGGTTTTAAAATCTACTTTATATTGAAAAATCACAGGCCCCAAAACAGGACAATTATAATCAGATTTAAGATCTTTGTTATCCAATTTCCCTTAAGAAATTAACAATAGTTGGTTAAAAATTAGCATTCAAGGGGCCGGCCGAGTGGCTCAGTTGGTTAATAGCTTGTTCAAGTGTGCAACCTCTGAGCAACAGGGTTCCCAGTTCCAGTTCAATTCCCACATGGGCTACTGAGCTGCACCCAAGCTGAACTGTCGCTGAGCTGCCAAAAGGTGGCAGGATGGCTCAGCTGGTGAGAGCACGTGCTCCTAACAACAAGGTTGCCTGTTCAAGATGGTGGGCTATGCCCGCCCGCAACTAAAGACTGAACTTGGCACCCTGAGCTGAGCTGCTTGCCCAGATGGCTCAGGGGACAGAGCCTGCGCTCTTAACAACGAGGCTGCTGGTTCGACTTCCACATGGGACGGTGGCTACGCCCACCCACAACTAATTGAACACAGCACCTTGAGCTGAGTGGCACGACTGGACTTGGAGCTGAGCTTGCTGAGTTCTCCACAACTAAGATTGAAGGACAACAACTTGGCTGTTCCCCTCCCCCAATTTCCCAATAAATAAAATCTTAAAAAAAAAAAATTAGCATTCAAGTGTTATTTAAAATAAGGATAAAATTTAATATCAAATCAACTTTAAATTTTCCTTTATCCAAGCACTGCTAGCATTCTATTAAGTTTATCTAAATCAAATTTAAG
>NW_017731850.1:106911-122576 GCF_001890085.2 Hipposideros armiger | reverse complement strand
GCAGGCATTCAAAAATCATAACAACTCTTCATTAACTATGAACTCTTTCCAGAAAGACCTCCCCATTCTCTACCTTTCCCAAAACTCCATTCTCTGGCTCAAACTCAAGGTAACCTCATCACAAAAGAAGACCCATCCTAATTGTCCTCCAATAAAAATTACCTTTACAATTTTTCTTTTCATTATGCCAGAGTTGAGAACAACCACTTACTAATAGTGAACAGATTTAAAATAATTTATATAATACCTAATTATTTCATGAATGATAATCCATTTTTAAATTATAATAAAAGGTATTCATGGTAAAGCCTATATAACCTAAATTTTATTTTACAGAAAATAAAACATCATAAACCCTAATGATACAAAAAAAAATTAAAGGAGGACTGGTAAATACAATAATCACGAACTCCTTTTGACCTGTACTGTCCAGTACACTAGCCAACAGCCACATGCTGGCTACTGAGCAACTAAAATGTGGCTAGTCCTGAACTGAAATGTTTAAAAATTGAAATAAAAACTGAAATTGGAATGAAACAGAAACTAAAATGTTTAAAAATGGAAATGTTTAGAAGACTTTAGTATAAAACATGTAAATTTCCTCATCAATAATTTTTATATTGATAATATGTTGAAATATTTTATATATAATAGCTTAAATAAAAATATAGTATTGAAATTAACTTTACTTTCCTTTGTTTCTTTTTAACATGGCTAGTAGAAAATTTAAAAACACATATGTGACCTGCATTTGAAACTAACATTATATTTCTATTGAACAGCACAGCTCTAGACCTCATCTGAGCTTATCACTCTATTAAGTCTCCAAAAAAGCTATAGGTCTGGACTATATTATTCTGACTTTCTGTAGAAATGCCTTTACTAAGACTAATATAACTTTCTGCACTTGTGACTTATTTAAGGTTTATTAAAAAAAAAAAAGACTATTAAAGGTGGAAGCAACCCCAGTATACATCAACAGATGAATGGGTAAACAATGTGGTATATACATACAATGGAATATTAATCATCCTTAAAAAGGAAATTCTAATACATGCCACAAAGATGAACTCTGGAGACAATATCCTCAGTAAAATAAGCCAGTCACAAAAGGACAAATATTGTCTGATTCCACTTATATGATGTACTTAGTGTAGTCAAATTCATAGAGACAGAAAGTAGAATGGCAGCTGTTAGGGGCTGGGGGAGAAGGGTGGGGAGTTATCATTTAATAAGTACAGAGTTTCAGTTTTGCCAGATGAAAAAAGTTCTGTGGCTGGATGGTGGTGATGGTTGTATAATAATGTGAATTTATTTAATGCCACTACACTGTACACTTAAAAATTGTTAAAATGAGGGCCGACCAAGTGGCACGTTGGTTAGCTGGCTTGGAACGCCAGCTCTGAGCAGCAGGGCCCTGCTTCGGATCCCACATGAGGGCCAGTGACGCTGCACCCTCTAACCCTCTACAGCTAAGATGATGAACAACAGCTCGACCTGGAGCTGGGCTGCTGTGAGTTGCCGGCAACGGCGTAGGCTGCAGTGGGGCTGGCCGGCAGCAGACGTGAGCGGCCATCCAATGGCCAGCGAGCCACTGCTTCACCCGGGAAGAGCGCAGTGATATTACCAACACGGGCCAGTGAAGCGACGTCCTCCACAACTAGACTGAAGAACAAAAGGACAGCGACTTGTCTGTTCCCCCTTCCTGACTCCCCAACACTGTTCCCCTCCCCCAGTTACCCAATAAAATCTTTTAAAAAAAAATCATTAAAATGATAAATTTTATGGTATGTATATTTTACCACAATTTTTTTAAAAGGCTATTATCTGCACATACCTATCTACAAATCTACTATACTGTGTAACTAAGGTTTTCCTTTCTGCCTTCCTGCCAGTTTGCCTAGAGATGAACCATGTGCTCACCTGAAACAGTTTTCTTCCCTTAAATCGAAGCTCCTGACAGATAATCTCATTCCACAGCAGCTTCCCCACCGCCACACATTACCCATTTAATCTGGCTCTCATCTTTTCCCCATTTTAAAAACTTTTACCACGTAGATCCTTTTAATTACACTCCACCTCAAGTGTCCTTTGAAAATTAGGTAACATATAATGAATAAATCTTAGTCTTGCCTTATGCTTATTTAAAGCAAGCAAACAGAAATCAGAACTAATGGCATAATCCAAAGATATGAGCCTTTATATTAATTTTATTATGTATGTAACTATCATATTACAACTCCCTAATATTTTTTCATTTGTTTGTATTGCTGAATATATTAATTAAGGTATCACTAAAATAGAGGTTATTCAGGCAGAAGAGAAAAATGGGCTATCAGTAAATATGAGAGGCAAAATTGTAAAATAAAAAAACTATAATCAGGTTAATAATATTGACATTAGCATTGCACTATCAAGTGTTGAAAAATGCTCAGTATAAATTTAAATCTTAAAGGCTCATACTAAACAACCATGGATGAGACAACTTCCAATGACACATTATAAAAGAGAACTGATATTCATTTTTTAACTTCTAAATTTCAGTTTTTACTAACTCAGACAAATCTCTAATACCAACTTAACCGCAAATAACATTTGATTTGCTATATGATTATTCTTTGCGATATGATAAGTACATATTTCAGTTTCTATAAAGAGAAGCTATCAACAATATTATAAGAAATTCTGTAAAAATTTTACTATCATTATTCACTAAAATATTGACATTTACATGAATTTAATATAAATCTGCAAAAACACTTATTTGAAGAAATAAATGTATAAACTTTTATCTGGATATATCATAGTGTAAAATAACTCTATTTAATATTCTGACCACGAGGAAATGCCAAATTCTGAGTATATATGAGTAGCTGTGCTATAAAGTATTTCTTAAATTCTTTGAGGTATGACAAGCATTTATTAAGTTTGATACTCTAATTCTTCAATGACACCAAATAGCAGAGTTTAAAGTCATGAGTAAGCGACCTAATACTCTTACACTTCAACATTACATTGTTGGTAAGAATACTGTCTTGGGCCGGCCGAGTGGCGCGATGGTTAAGAACTGGCTTGGGACGCCAGAGGGCCCCGGTTCGGATCCCACATATGAGGGCCAGTGACACTGCCCTCCACAGCTAAGATGCTGAACAACAGCTCAACCTGGAGCTGGGCTGCCATGAGTCGCCGGCGACGGTGTAAGCTGCAGCCCCTTGTGGCAGTGGGTTGCCGTGAGCTACCGTGTGTAGCCAGCAGCCAGCGTGAGCGGCCAGCAGCCGCAGTGAGCGGCCATCCAGAAGCCGGCGACTGATCTGCCTCGCCCGGGAAGAGCGCAATGATAGTGCCAACTTGGGCCAGTAAAGCAACATCCTCCACAACTAGACTGAAGAACAAAAGGACAACAACTTGTCTGTTCCCCTTCCCCAATTCCCCAGTGCTGTTCCCATCCCCCAATTCCCCAATAAAAACCTTAAAAAAAAAAAAAGAATACTGTCTTAAAATTCAAGTTCAAATATGTAATAAAGAGAAGACCTACCACAAAGCAGAAAAAAAAGCTAATTTTTGCTACTTGAGTTGCAGTAAGTTTCCCCACAGTTTTGAGTAAGAATTCTTGTTCTTTCACAGTAGGATATGACATGCGAGACAACTTAGCTTCCAATGCATGGCTTGATGGAAGCTGTCGAATCTCCATGATATTACTGAACCTTACACGAGACTTTTTGGGAGCTTGAAAGAAAAAGTATAAAACAAATCATTAAATGTTTTCCCTCGCATCCAACAAAAGTCACAAGTTTTAATTTACTGATACATGCATATTATTTAACCCATCTGTAATCAGTCTTGAACAATCAAAGAAAACCAGAGTTATATCATGACCTGGGGCACCTTTGCTCACTCAAAATAGTTAACAGGAAAAACATGTTCATCTATAAAAATGTTTTAAAGGTTATATTCCAACAATATTTCTGCAACTATATACATACACAACTGCCTGGTTCAGGGTTATGGTATGATTATTTTAGCATATACATAAAACTTTGTTTGGATTTTTCCTCATACCCAATTTGTGAGAATTACTTTTCTGGTCAAGTATGCAGAACATTCCTCTATAGGTCCAATCCTTGTAAGAGAACATGATGCATAAATACTGTGCCTTATGTTGAAGCTGGCATTCTTTATTCAATTCACAGAACCAGAAAAACTCCTATAATTTGCTATCAAGGTTTGTGATGGCATGGTTGAAGAGGATATCATTCATTTTAAGATAGATAGATAGATAGATAGATAGATAGATAGATAGATAGATAGATAGATAGATGATAGATAGATAATAAAATCATAGAGATTTCTGGTATTTGGAAATTATTTCCAGTTGAATTCATAAAAACTCCCAAACTTCTGGAAGACGACAGGCCAAGCCAACACCATGTGGAACAAAAGAGCTGCCTGCTGATCCCCAATCACTAAGTTTGGGGATGGCTTGAATGAAGCTAAAATTTCTACCCATTTCTAAAATAAGAAATCCTAAGTTTTCCTTACTTTTTTCAGTATCAATGTTTGTGTTCTCAGGTTTTTCACTTGGAAGATCATGAAATTTCACAGGAACATACAAAGGTTCACTCTGGAATATACCAGAAACAGAAACAAATATAAACAGCAAGTATAATAGCTGATATATTGGCTAAAATTTAAATGGATGCTATGTAGACACAGATACTACCCACAACACAGCTACTGGCCACTATGTTTATACAGTATAATTTTCCCAAAATGTATTTTCAAGACTTCACAAGGAGACTCAAATGATCCACACAGGTACAATGACAAAAAAGAATCAACTTAGGGTTTAGAAATGTAACAGTACAGCATTGTTACGTTATGATATTTAACATTTAAGTGTCATAAAAACAGACCTCTTTCCCTGCTAACAGATTATCTCCCATTCCTTTTCATTCATTCTTTTAACAAATACATTTTGAGCTCTTACTATATCAGGTGCTGTTCTAGGTCCTGGGAATATAAGAGTGAATAAAAGACAAACTCACTGTCCTCAGTGATTGTGTAGTCCACAGGGGAAGGCAGACAATGAACAGATAATCATGTATATCATATGTACACATATTTGCCAAATTATTTCCTCTTACTACTTAAGAGTGAACTAAAACCAAAAATTCCTGAAAACTTTTTATAAAATTGATTAGAAAAAAAAAGCTACCACTTATCAGTTCTTACTATGCACAGGTACCAAATTCAGAGCAGTTAAACACACATTGCTCATTAGTCCCTGCAACAACCTTATAAAATGGTATTTTAAAGGTACTTTTCTAGAAGCTGAGATATAAAATAACAGAATTAAAGCCAGGTTTGTATAACTGTGCTCTAAAGCCATATATTTTTAAGTGTTTGTAAATTTCTCAACTGTTTTTGCAAATATTCTTCACATGATCTATATTTAAGGCACAATTCTCCAACTAGGTTATTTCTTAAATTAACACAAATTTTTTTTTTAATATCTTTGATTTCTCTTTTAACTCCTGGTATTAAACTCTGCCAATGAAAAATATTCAGTAAATGAAGAGAGAAAAGAATCTGGAAATAGACACACACATAGTCTCTTTGTTACATTAACTTTTCATTACAGCATTTGGCCAGAACAATTTGACACATCCATCTTACAGATAATAGCAACAGCTAGTAGAAGAGTAGTTTGAAGAGTAGGCTGCCATCTCAGCTCTGCCTTCTACATCGAAAGAAACAATTGATAATCTTGTTGATGCTTAAGATCCCAGAGGAAAGAAATGACATTTTCTCTAAGCGTCATAAACTCTTCACGGCACCAGGTAACCTACCCTACATGCAAATGTAGCTCTACAAGCCAGATAAACAAACAAAAAACTGTACTGTCAATAAGGTCAACAAGCTAGTGCTTCATAAATTGGTTATTACACTTTAGAGTAACTTTAATTTTTTCCTCATATAGAATGTCAGATCTGAAACAATACATGAAAAAGAGATGTTTCAGTGATGGTCTGAAAAGAATAGATTTTTATATACTATCTCTCCAACTAGATTATAAATGCCTGAAATAAGTGAATATATTAATTACTTTATTTACTTGCTTATTATCTGTCTCCTTCTCGCTCCTACACACACACTAGAACATAAGCTGTATTTCCGGTCTAAAACAAGTGCTTAATACATATTAAGTACTCTTAAAAATTTGTGGAATAAATGAACAATTTACTTATATATTCTCAGTGTCAATCAAATACATTTGTTTCTAAGTAATAATAATATAATAATAAACATGAAGTGACAAAGTTGGTAAGAAACAAGGGACAAAGGACTTTCCTTTACTATTTTCACTCCTTAACTACTTTCCTCTTCCCCTCTCTCCCCTGTGGTGACTGAATTGCTTATTTTTAAGCCTCATGTGTCACTAGAAAAGAGAGACCAAACTAAAATTCTCACAGAGAGCACTCAATATATATATATTCTAATATAGCTGTGTTGTTATTCAAGCTATTTCGGTCCTTCCCACCATGGCTCAACTCCAACTGCTCCATTCCTGACGAGAAAAGCAGCACTTACCAAAGAACTATTCATAGTTGTATCTGTTGTGCAAGCAGCAAAGTAACCTTCAGCATCTGCAAACTACAGATAACAGGACATAAAACTCAATTAAACTCATGTTATAAAGTAAGATTAGTATCAGTCACAGCTCAAAAGAATAGAATAAAAAATCCAGAGTAGACCTATCAGAATATAACTATTAATAATAATAGCAGCTAATGCCCAAGTATTCAACCATGCAAGGCAGGCATTATCATCTTTATCTTACTAATGAAGAAACTGAGGACAAGAGATTTCATCTAAGTAACAGAGTCAGGATTAAAATTCAAGTAATCTAACTCCAAAACTTATGCCCTTTTCACAACACCATTAAAACATTTCAGATTAGTAGGGAAAGAAAAGGATGGATGGGTTAGTAAAAAAGACAAATAACATCTTAGTATTATCATGAAAATAGTATTAATCTCAAGAACTCCCTAAATGGATCTCAGGGACTGGACCAAACTTTGAGAACCACTGTGCTAGTGCTGTGTCATACCCACAGTTACCCTATCATTATCCCTGCTTCTAGTATGAAGAGGTTAAATAACTTGCCTGAGGTCACACAATCAGCAAGTGACAGAACAAGATTCAAACACCAGAGCTCATGCTCTTAACAATGCTTATAAATCAATATGAAAAATTCAATGGAAAAATGAACAAGATACAGGGCCGGCCGAGTGGCTCAGTTGGTTAAGAGCTCGCTCAAGGGTTTGAGCTCTGAGCAACAGCGGTTCAAGTCCCAGCCCGAGCTGAGCTGCCACTGAGCTGCCAACAGGTGGCAGGATGGCTCAGCTAACAAAAAAAAAAAACAAAAATGAACAAGATACAGAGAGCAGACAAAAGAATTCTATTGAGCAACAAATATATGAAAAAGTAACCAAAAAAAATGCATTTTAACAAGATACTACTGTTCACCTATCAAACTGGCAAGTTTTGGGGTTTTGGTAAGGGTTCCATCTTATATACTGCTAAAAGAGATATGAATTAGGTATAACTGTGAGACTAAACTTTTTAAAACTTAATTAGATGTAAGACTAAACTTATTTCTACTATAAATTATTTTTAATATATACACATAAATATATAGCTATAGATAGTATCAATATTTATAATGCTATTAAAATGGTGAGATTATGGATAGACTATTTTTATTCTTACAATAATTTGTTTTTAACAAGGAACATTTATCACTACAATTAAAAAATACTTGACCTTAAAAAATGTTCTAGTAATACTAAATTACATAGAAAGTTGTTCATGATATACTAATAAGTACAGAAAGCAAGTTATAAAACAGCACATAACAGTACAATTTCATTTTTATACAAATATGAAACAAAAATACACACATGAAAAAGAATGGCAGGATGTATGCCGAAATACTATCAACAGTTATTTCTTGAATGGTAGAATTTACTTACTTCTTTTTGTTTATCTGTATTTTCTACATTTTTGACAATGTACATGTATACATAACATTCCTACATGTAATACTACAAAGTATATGCATTTCTATAATGTATATGTTACTTTTGAAAAGTAAAATATATACGTGTGTATATATATATAATGCATATATATACATGATATGTACATATATACATTTTCATAAGTTAAACTTTTGTGCACATGAGTGTATACCCTAAGCTTTACCTCAAAAACAATTACTGAAAAGCCCTGACAAAAATCCAATGAGTATATTTTTCAAGAATGTACTCACTAGATAAGGCAAGAAATAATAATATTTTAACCCACAAAAAAATAGTACACATAAAAGAAAAGGAATAACAGAGACAGAAAGGAAAACACTGGTTAGCATGGGCTGAGGGGAGGGGAGATGGGAGTGATTGTTTAATAGGCAGAGTGTTTCTGTTTGGGGTGATGAAAAAGTTCTGGAGATGGATGGTGGTGATGGTTGCACAGCAAAGTGAATATACTTAATGCCACTGAACTATACATTTTAAAATGGTAAAAATGATCAATTTTATGTTATATACATTTTACTATAACAAAAAGGGGGAAAAAATGGTTAAACTGATAAATTTGATGTTATGTATATTTTGCCACAATTTTAAAAAGAAAGGGAGAATGAAAAGAAAAAGGATTAATGCAAGAGACAGTTTTACATTTTTCATTCTACTAAATATTCAGTTTCTACTTCCATGAATCAGCATGTTATGTTACATCATTGAAAGGATATAACTTGACTGATTAGCTAAACATCTGAAACATGCCTTGAAATATGGTATTTCATTTTAATATATAAAAACTTAAATTATTTTGCTTCTACATTCAACTTTACAACCAATTAAATGATACTCATCCAGTCTGAAAAAGGCCAAAGACTCCAGGTGACTAGTTGTCTTCTTCCTTTCTTGCATCATCGTCTCCACATTAATTGATTTTCACGAGCTCAAAACTTTTTAACATCTCAGAGAATGTCATGAGGTAAGGGAGAGAAAGTGGTTATGTACCTTTGACTTCTCACAAGATATTCTGATACCAAACTGATTAGAAGAATAAGTTGTAAATTTTGGACAAATGTAGGTTTTTCTTATATCATGATATCTTCACTCACTTAATGGAACAACTTAAAAGTGGAGTGTCCTTCAAGAAACTAATACATCTTTAAACTTTGAAAAAATATATCCCCTCAACAACAAACACTTAAAATTTAAACTTACAAAAGCAGCATGCTTTCCTCGAAATCCTCTTGTACACTGTTGTCTCCATGGCTTCCAAATAATAAAGCCCAAAAGGTACAGAACAAACATAGATGTTTTTGCAAAGGTGCTGAAGAATGGCTTATTGTACTGAGTAAAAACATACTGTAAAGGAAAAAATTACACAAACTATAAGATGAGTTTAAACCTTATTACTTATCTCCAATAAAGCAAGGCTATGACATAATTTTTAACTCTAGAAGCTCATTTGGAAGGGAAAGATTAAAAGGATTATAAAAATATGTTAGATTCATTTCTGAATATTGTATTTGCTTTGCATAAAAAAGGATAATACACCCAAACAAAAGCAGGAACAACCTGCAAAAAAAGTTTTGCTCAACATTCATAGAAAACCTACTATGCAACAGTATTTATGCTAGGGGCTAAGGGAAAATGAGACAGGTTTCCTGAGAAGAGGTATATATGAAGAATACACAGTATAATGTGCTGAGTACCATGACAGGGGTACAAAGGGTACCATGGGAGTACCAAAGGGACACAGAGCATTTAAAGGTTATGAAAGCTTCCTAGGAGCAGCTATTGAGCTGTCTGAAGAGGTGACTAATACTGGGTTGTTGGAAAAGTCATGACATATGTTTTCTACGTTTCCCGTTGCAAAAATGCGTCATGACTTTTCCAACAACCCAATAGTTAGCACAAAGTAAAAGGCAATGAACCAGAATGGTGTATGAAGAAAACTGCATAAAACTTAATGTTATTAGGAATTTATACAAAAACATGTAATCTTCTTTTAGATTGGAAATACCAGTATGAACTCACCTTTTTCTTTTCTAAAAGAATTTCCTAGTTATGTGCAATGAAAGGCCTAGAAAAAAATGACAACCCTGGGGGAATGAAAACCTCTAGAATCCAGGTAGTGATCTGAATTAGTTTACACTAAAAGAAAACATGGATTATTGAAGAAATGGCTACATCCAAGTATGGGGCAGAAAATGTACCAGATAAGCCCTGGGTACCTTGTGCCGGAAAGCAAATAGAATATTAAAGATTAATGGGGTAATATTAAAAGGACAGTAGCGAACCAGCTGAGTGGTGCGTTGGTTAAGAGCTGGCTTGGGATGCCAGCTATGTGCAGCAGGACCCCAGTTCAGATCCCACATGAGGGCCAGTGGCACTGCACCCTCTACAGCTAAGATGGTGAACAACAGCTCGACCTGGAGCTGGGCTGCCCTGAGTTGCTGGCAACGGTGTAGGCTGCAGTGAAGCTGCAGTAGGCTGCCATAAGCTACCGTGAGTGGCTGGGAGCCAGCGTGAGTGGCCAGCAGCTGGAGTGAGCTGCCAAGAGCCACTGTGAGCGGCTGTCCAGTGGCCGGTGAACGATCTGCCTCATCTGGGAAGAGTGCAATACCAACTTGGGCCAGTGAAGCGACATCCTCCACAACTAGACTGAAGAACCAAAGGACAGCAGCTTGTGTGTTCCCCTCCCCCAATTCCCCAATAAAATCTTTAAAGAAAAATTTTAAAAAATTAAAAAAATAAAAGGACACTAGAGCCAATTTGAAGGGGCTCCCAGTGGTCAAAGATAGGACAGTATAAGCATCCAAACAAAAAACTACAATTGTTTGATGTGTCAAATATACACAAGTCTATGAATCTATGATGATATTCAAAAAACCCTCAATTGATGCTACTGGAAGTTTCTAGGCAACATTACTCTGAAACAAATAAAGGGAAAAAAATCAAGATTGATCCAATCTTTCCTATATGAAATAAGTTTTAGGATAACCAAACAGTAGTTGTGGCAAAGTTCTCCTTCAAGAATTTCAGCTAATAAATACAGAAGAAATGCAGCCTTATAAAAGTCACCACTTTATAAGCCCTAATGAAATATTCTATCTGGGCAATAATCACAAGCATATTCAATTATTACCTAAAGGTTGATGAGGAATCAACCTCAAATTGGCATCACCCAAAGTAACTGCATGCATTAAGTTAGGTGCCTCATGTTGTAATGTGAAAGGAAGAACCTAGTACCACCAACATATTTTTTTCATAAAAACTGAAACTGAATCAAGAAGACTTTACAACTAAATACCATTTTACAGGAAATAAAAGAGAAAGAGGAGCAAGTTCAATGACATGCCAAAGAAGCAACCAGCCAAATCCAGAATATGTGTGTTATGGGCTAAATATCTGGGTGCCCCCAAAATTCATGTTAAAATCCTAACCCCCAATATGGTGGTGTTAGGAGGTGGGGCTTGTGGGAGGTGACTAGGTCATGAGAGTGGAGCCCTCATGAATGTGATCAGTGCCCTTAGAAAGGAACCCCCGAGAGAGCTCTCCCAGCCCTCCTGCCTTGTGAGGACACTGAGAAGACTGCCACCTAAGAACTAGGAAGCAGCTCCACACCAGACACAGGAATTGCCGGCATCTTGATCTTAGACTTTCTAGCTTCCAGAACTGTGAGAAATAAATGTTTGTGGCTGGAGCCACCCAGGCTATGGTAACCTTGTCATAGAACCCCAAACGGACTAAGACAGTGTGAATTATCCTAAAGGAAAAATGATCCACTTTCTCCAACAAATCAATGACACAACAAACAATAAAGCGGGGGAGGGAGAACACAGTTAAGGCGTAAGGAATAAAACTGACTTAAGTTAAAACAAATGCAATGTGTGATTTTTGTTTAGGTCTTAAACTAAAAAGATGTCCTTGACACAACTAGAGAAATTTAACTATGGACTAGGTATCCGATTTTTAAGGAGTTAGATATGTTAATGGCACAGTGATTATATTTTTAAAAATTAAGTCTTTTTCAGTTTGAGATGAATATGAAAGAATTTTTAGGTGAAATGACACATAGCTAGAATTTGCTTTAAAATACTGCAGGAAAAAAATATTTGGCTATGTTGTACACCTGAAACTAATATAATACTTGTATGTCAACTGTAATTGAAAAATAAAAATTTATTGAAAAAATGTTTGGGAAGGGGTTAATAAGACTGGCAAAATTTGGGCTGGCTGAGTGGCTCAGTTGGTTAAGAGTTGGCGTAAGAGTGTGAGCTCTGAGCAATGGGGCCACCGGTTCGATTCCCACATGAGCCGGTGACGCTGCACCCGAGCTGAGCTGTCACTGAGATGCCAACAGGTGGCGGAATGGCTCAGCTGGTGTAACAACAAGATTGCCTGTTCAATGGTGGGCTATGCCCACCTGCAACTAAGACTGAACTCAGTACCTTGAGCTGAGCTGCCGCCTGGATGGCTCAGTGGATAGAGCATGCGCTCTTAACAACAAGGCTGCCGGGTTCAACTCCCGCATGAGATGGTGGCTATGCCCATCCACAACTAAGGTTGAGCACAACACCTTGAACTTAGAGGCCACGAGCTGCCGACAGGAAGCCAGATGGGGACTGGCGCCCTCCACAATGAAGACTGAAGAACAACAACTTGGCTGGTCCCCTTCCGCAATTCCCCAACACTGTTCCCCTCCTCCAATTCCCCAATAAAATCTTTTTCAAAAAAAAAAAAAAAAGATTGGCAAGATTTGGTAATTGTTAAAGGTAAATGATGTGCACATAAAAATTCATTATACCATTCTCTCAACTTTGCATATGTTAGAAATTTTCCTTAATAAAAAGAATTTCTTTTTGAAATACACAATTTACCTCAAAAGTTTGATAAGCATACTTGACTGAAGAATTAGACACATTACATATGCTCTTGGATAATGAAATTGCAAAATATTCTCTTGCTAACAGATGTTACTTTTTCAAAAATAGGAACAAGTTTTTTGTTTTTTATTTACTCTGCTTAGATATGGATTGCTAAATTATAATTTAATCAGGAGCTCTTTTGTCCTACATTTTATTTCCTGATAAATAAAAACCAAACTATTTAAAACTAAAATAAAATTTTAAAGATAGACTTAGTTCCCTATCAACATTAAAGAGATTTCTTTGTATTTAAACTACAAAATGTTAATCTAAAAGTTATTAAAGAGTGAAAGGTTATAGACGAGTTAAAAAAAAAAAACGGCCTGTTGTATTCCAGAGCCTAATTCGAAAAAGGCTAAAAATTTATTTATTCATTGGATATGTCAATGTCAACTATTTACTTAGCTATGACGTGAGATGACCAGCACTATCAAACTGCTTCTTTTGACATTCAAGGTCACTTTATAAATACTAGTTTCCTGTTGTATATTAGCCTTAAGATTGCAACATTTAAGTTGAAATGCAGTAATTTCTGAAAATTACATTGCTTGTCTTTATATAGGGATCATTAACCAAACAGAATAAAGTAACTATAGAAATAGAAAGAAAAACTATCCTGTGAACTCAAAATACCACATTACTACCAATAGGTCATCAATAAAGACAAAATAAAATTTAACTAAAGGCACTGTACTTTACAGAGTTTGAATTAGCAAACAGATAAATGTGTACGCACCCATGCGTATGCAAAATAGTGAGCTGTACGTGAAAATTCTGATCATTTTCACTCATTTATCCAAAGGCATTCTTATTTTCTACTAAATGGTGACAAATAGTTTTAGATCCTAGATGGATGTTCCCCTAGAAAATAGTTACTTATTGAGAAAGAAATTCAGGAAAAAAGAAGAAACAGGAACACCTTCAAATAATAAGAAAATGTGTATATATATGTATCTCACTTTCTAAATAACCATCCCTAAAAGATCCAAGAAAACTGTATAAAAAAAACAAAAAGTATCCTTTCAGTTTCAACTTGAATTGATGCCAATTCAATATCAAAGAAAACATAACTAATTCAACAATATTCAAAATACTGCTTTAAGTAAGCATGAGAGATAGTAATGATTAACAGGAATATTATTATATTGCAAGACAGGAATTACATACCGAAGTAAGTTCTGAGGATGCAACCCATATCACATCAACAAGTAGGAGAATAACAATCCCAAGAGCCATTCGCCTGCGCTGAGTGAAACCACTGCTCTGGGAATTCATTCGGTTCATGATAAATACACACACCATTTGCAGTCTGTGTTTTAGAAAACAAACAGAGGGTTTTTGAAAATAACAACCATATAAAAGTGACAAAATTAGTATAACAGAAACATCCGACAATTGTTGGCTAATCTTCAATTTGAAAGTCACAAAATAAATAAAACGTGAGGAATTTACCTTATTTTAAAGGCCTTTCTGAGATCTTCAAGGGCAGTGCCTGACAACTTGGCAGATCTGAGCCTAAACGGAGGTGAAGAACTCAGCGCACCTAAACAGAAGTGAAGAACTTTAAATAAGATTGATCACATCTTTTTTTCTACTCATCTTTAAAATGAAAGAAAAAATCAGAGTATTAAATATAATGAATACTATTCTCTAGACTTCAAATCCTCAGAAAAGTACATGGTACGGGGGGAGGGGAAGCGATATTCAACAAACTGCATATTTAAGAATAACTAACTACTGGAAAATAGCTTCTCCGAGTTTCATAAATACAGAACTCCATTCGCCTCTCAAGTCTCTCTCCAAAGGAATCCACCCCAGGGGACGTCTAGACACGCGTCTGTTTCTAAGTGTCTTATTCTGTCTAGAATCCCCTCGAGTGGAGTTCAGTTATTTCATTTGTTGTGAGTCTTGGGGGCACGTTTCCAATCACTCATGCGGTAAAGGGAAAGGATACGACACCCTTCTCCATCCACCCATCACTATAATCTAGATATTTTAGATCGATATAGCAATTCGGGAGAATGGTGTGGAAGCAGCTGTTAAAGGGAATCCTTCCCCTCATTTTGGAGGAAAAAAAAAAGTGAAGCCAGTGACGCCTCCCCAGGGAGCGAGTTAAAGCCCTGAAACGGCGGTGCGCGGGTAGCTTCCCCAATTGCCAGTCTGCACCGGGCTAGCACGCCCCTGTCAGCCTCCCCCTCACTCCGCGCCTATAGACCGTTACCATTTTGGTCAGGCCACTTCGGCTGCCACCAAGGGCTGGAGGTGGAACTGTTCATGGGCGCTCGGTCCCGGTTTTGGCATCGGGTCATTTCGGGGCCCTCCCCTGCCTGCTTACCTGGCCTTCCTGCCCCGCGATGGCGTCGTGGCGGCACCATGAGCGGATCCGGCCCGGCCCTGCCGCCACCCAGCGCCACGGCCGCGGCCTGGGACTCACAGAGCTGTCACGGCGCCTGACATTGCGCTGCGCTGGAGCTCCAGCCCCTGAAACCGCGGTGCCCCTCCGGGAGAGGCTGCCGACGCCAGCCGGCCCCACTCGGCCCGGGAGGGCGGGGAGCGGGCGAGGGGAACGGACCTCGCAGGCAGAGATGGCCGCAGAGGCCCGGAGCTGGACCCTGGCCCCGGCCCCGCCCCCGGCCGGACAGCCAGCCCCGCG
>NW_017731850.1:94398-99551 GCF_001890085.2 Hipposideros armiger | reverse complement strand
TAATGTGCTGAGTGGAGTACATCAGACTGAGAAAGACAAATGTCATATGACTTCACTTATATGTGGAATCTAAAGAACAAAACAAACAAACAAAGTCATAGATATAGAGAACATTTTGATGGTTGCCAGATGGGAAGGGGGTTGGAGGGTAGTTGAAAAGGGGGAAAGGATTAAGAAGTATAAATTGGTAGTTACAAAGTAGTGGGGATTAAAGTGTAGCATAAGGAACATAGTTAATAATACTGTAATAATTATGTATGGTGTCAGATAAGTGCTAGATATGTCAGGGTAATCACTTTCTTAAGTTATATAAATGTCTAATCACTATGTTGTACACCTGAAACTAATATAGTATTGAATGTTAACTGTAATTGAAAAATTAAATTAAATTAATAATTTTTAAAGAGAGAGAGAGAAAGGTGGCTTATTTGTGAGCACATGTGAGGAGCATGTCAATACTCCAGGAAACCCTGGAGGGAGGAAAGGAGATCTTTCGGGCATGAGCTCCAGCATTAAGTATGTATGCAGTTGAGGGTACAAGCCAGTGAAACTAGAAGTATAGCTGCTGTTACGAACTTATACCCATTTAAAAGTCTGGCCTGGGCAAATTCAGGGTATAAGCAGAAGGTATCTAAGATAGTGCCCTTACTACGAGTTGTCTATGCTTACTTGTTCATGTTACAAAGATGCAATCTGTCCAGTTCCTGTTTAACTTTTGAGAGCCATCTCTCAGATTGTGGCAGGTTTAGGTTTTGTAGTCGTGAAAGAGTCCCCACTCCCTTTAGGTAAGATTACTTACTTCATAAAAACAGTCAACCTGCTAAGACAGGAACCCTAAGCAAAAGGAGATTTTTATACTTGGTGAACAAAATAACTGAGTCATTCCTTAGTGGCTAGCAGTTCTCCATTAGCCTCTCATCCATTTCATTTGCCTGGTTTATTCCCAAGAGTGTTTGGTGGGTACAGGAAACAGCCATCTCCCCTCTCTGCCTCACTCCTAACTGAGTGAGAGAGTGCTTTATAGGATGTAACTCTGTTTAAGGGGGCTTGCTTCTGTGGCCATTCCTGAGAAATCTTAGGATGGTTCTGAGACCTTTTCTTCAGGCAAGCCTTCAAGGGCCTGGTTTTACTCCTGGCCATCACCAAAAAGACATGTTAACAAGTAAACTTTACTCCTGATGTGATCATTTTAAAATACTTAAGTGTGCCTTTTTATGTGCAGAACATCCTTTAGAAAGTGTTGGAATACAGGTCTGTACAAATATGTGTATCTACATTACTTACTATTCTAAATATTTTATACCATAAGTTTATAACACTGTAATTCCTAGTAACTCTGAAGAACAAAATGTTATGAAACTATAACTCAGTATATATATAAAGCATATTATTATAAGTCTGCAAAGGTATTCTTTCCCTGCATAGGCCCCNCACACACACACACACACACACACACACACACACACACACACACATACACACGTTCATAGCAGCACTATTCACAACAACCAAAGGGAAAGCAAACTCTCTTATCCCATTCAGGCTGCTATACCAAAATACCACAGATTGGGTGGCTTATAAAGAATAGATATTTATTTCTCACAGTTGTGGAGGCTCAGAAGCCCAAGATCAGGACGCTGGCATGGTTGCATTTTGGGGAGGACCTTTTTCCTGGCTCATAGCCAGCACCATCTTGCTATATCCTCAAATGGTAGAAGGAGCAAAGGATGTCTCTGAAGCTTCTTTTCTAAGGCATTAATCCCATTCATGATATTTCCACCTTCATGACTCAAGCACCTCCCAAAGGCCCTACCTACTAATACCATCACACTGGGCATCAGGATTTCAACATATGAATTTTGGGGGGACACAAACATTCAGACCATTGCACAACCCGAGTGTCCATCAACAAATAAATGGATTAAAAAAATAATGGTACATATATACAATGTAATATTATTTAGCCATACAAAGAAATAAGTACAAATCATGCTGCACCATGAATGTACCTCAAAAACATACTAAGTGAAAGAAACTAGATATGAAAGGTCACACACTATATGATTCTATTTACATGAAATAAATACGTAGGTAAGACCCTAAAGACAGAACATAAATTCCAGGGGCTTGGGGGTGGGGGAGATTTGGGAGCACCTGGTAATGGGTACAGGGCTTCCTTTTGAGATGATGAAAATGTTTTGGAACTAGAGGGTGGTGGTGGCACAATAATGTGAGTGAATTGTTCACTTTAAAATAAAATGGCTAATTTTATATTATGTGAATTTCACCTCAATAAAAGAAAATTCATTAAAAATACTTTTTAAAGATTGATTTCCAGTCAAGATGGTAAAGTAGGTAAATACTGTGCTTGCCTTCTCTCACAACCACATTAAAACTACAACTAAAATACAGAACACCGACTAGTGAGAATCTCCTGACGTCTAGCTGAACAGAAGTCTTATAACTAAGGATACACAGAAAAAGCCACATCTAGACTGGTAAGAGGGGTGGAGACACAGAACAGACTGGTCTCATACCCGTGTGTGGCAGTTAAAAAATGGGAGGGACATTTCAGCTATGGGGGTACCCCCAGAGGAGTGAGGGGTTTCAGCTCCACAGCAGAGAAGTCCCCACAACTTCTGGCTGTAAAATCCAGTGGAGATTGTGGCTGAGTGAAAAGGAGGGCTGCTGGGTTCCTCTTAAAGTGTCCGCACATGGACTTACTCGCTGATGGACTCATTCGCTCTGAGCTCCAGCACTGGGGCAGCAGCTCAAAAGGTGCCAGGAACATATGGGAAGGAAATGAATTGTCTGGCATCAAGTCAAGGGCTGAAGGGGCAGCTTTCTTCCAGACAAAAGTGCTGGGAGAAGTCATTGTTCCTTTGTTGAGCCACCACCCTCCTAGTGTGCAGACACAGGCAGCCGCCATATCTGAGTCTCCATCAACCTGGCTGACAACAGTCATCCCACCCTGGTGATTCCCTAAGACCCTGCCCCACCCAACTTGTGGAACCACTCAAGTCACTTCTAGTGGCTTTTCCACACAAACCACCTGTCTTGGCTCATGATGCAGAACTTCCTAAAATCTCTCAAAAGTTCACAAACCCCAGATAAGTAGCACCTGACCTCACCATGTTCTGTACCTCTTGCTGAGCAGCCCCAAGCCCAGCATTGATGGAAACCAGCCTCAGTTCCCAGGGTGGCCTCTCAAGGCACCTCCAAGCCCAATATAGGTGGGAGCCATCTGCAGATGGTTTTGTGGCTCATGCCAGGGCCCCCTGGCAGAGCACAGGCAATGGCTGAACTTGGTCTGCCGTGGGGCACCTCCCAGGAGGCCCCGGGAGCCAGCATGCCCAACAGCCAGATTCAGACCAAGTGAAAGCACCAGTCAGCTGCTTCCATGGATGACACACCCAAAGGGCAGACTGTGTGGGCCCCAGAGCCCTGCTAAAGTGAATCCTGCTCCATAGGGTCAACCTCTGAATAAGAGCTCATCCACTATAGTCACAGCCAGTCCTCAAAACCAATCATCCTGAGGATCAATCCCTCCCACTGACATGCAAACAGCAACTAAGGCTCAACTACAACAGGAAGGCACACATAACCCACAAAAGGGACACTCCTGCATCACCCGGTGTAGGTGACCAGGGAGACTGCATCACTGGGCCCCACAAGACATCTACTATATGAGGCTACTCTACTAAGACCAAGAGACACAGCAGCCCTACCTAATACATAGAAACAAATACAGGGAGGCAGCCAAAATGAGGAGATAAGGAAACACGTCACAAATGAAGAACAAAGCTTCACACAAAGAACTAAACAAAATGGAGACAAGCAATCTACCAGATGTAGAGTCCAAAACACTAATTATAAGGATGCTCAATGAATTTAGGNAATCCCTTCACCTTTCTCATGCAGCCCCCTCAACCCCCCTCCCATCTGGCAACCATCAATTTGTTCTCTGTATCTATGAATCTGTTTCTATTTGTTTGTTTGTTTTTTAGATTCTACATATAAGTGAAATCATATGGTATTTGTCTTTCTCTGTCTGACTGACTTGAGTTAGCATAATACCCTCTAGGTCAACCCATGTCACAAATGGTAATATTTCATTCTTTTTATGGCCTAGTAATATTCCACTGTATATATGTACCATGTCTTCCATTTTCCAGTCGTCTATTGATGGACACTTAAGTTGCTTCCATATCTTGACAATTGTAAATAATGCTGCAATGAACCTAGGGTTGCATATAGTCTTTCGAGTTAGTGTTTTGGATTTACCCAAGGGTAAGTCCTCAACAACTTTAAAGTCTTTGAAAACTGCTTTCTGATCTGATAAATTGAACTTCTATCTCTATGTGATTAAGTCTTATAAACTTATAAGTCTTATAAGTTTTATCTTTTCCTCCCTACCAAATCCCAACCATCCACAAATATAAGTTCCACAAGAGCAAAGATTTTTGCCTGTATTATTCTCCACTATATCCTTAGCATCCAGAATAGTGCCTAGCACAGTTTGCAGTCAATATTTGTTGAGTGAACTTGAACATCCTGTTGTCTCTTGACCTTTTAAAACCTAATTCTTGTCCCACGTCATCATTCTGTCAGTTGGTAATATTATTTGCCTACTCTCACAGGCTTAAAAGGTTGATCTTTCATTTTAATTGCCTTTTTACTCTTCAAAGTCAATCACTCCTCAAGTTCTTTTGAAACTTCTCAATAGTAGACCCTTAAAATTCATCAGGTATTAAGTATGACACCTTCACACATGCAAAAAAAAATCCCCTGAAATATAATTTCCCCAGTAAAGTACATATATGCCACAACATGAATACAAAAGCAAGATTGTGTGTGTGTGTGTGTGTGTGTGTGTGTGTGTGTGTACAGAGCAGTCACTAGCTAACAAACTCTCCTGTACAGCAGTAGGTTGTAATTTCAAGCCCTAGTAAAATTACAAATGACTGTCATGAGTCTTTGGGACCTCGAGATAATAATTGAAATCACCTATAATCTATAAATTCCAGGTGTGGAAATTAACACCCAAATGAGAACAAGCAAAAAATTTTTATTCAGAGCTTGCTATATGGCAAGGTAGTCAGCCACCATCATTTGAATTTGGTGACTCATAGGCAGGCAGAGGAGTGTAAAAG
>NW_017731850.1:84476-85673 GCF_001890085.2 Hipposideros armiger | reverse complement strand
TTATCAAATGTTAAGATAATATTTTTTCCATAGACTATTTTTTTAGAGTGGTTTTAGATTCACAGCAAATTTGGGTGGAAAGTATAGAGTTCCTATGTGGGGGGAGGGTGCCCCCCCACCTATAGCCTCCCTTCTACCAACATCCCACACCAGATTAAGATAGTATTTTAAATATGGTGATGTTATATACACACAATTTTTCCATGCCTCTCGTATTTCACAAAAATTAACCAATTAAAAGATTATTTTTCACAATGTGCATTTGTTGCAGCTAAGATAGAGTCTCTCACAGTTTATCATGATTGACCCTTCAGTTTTCCTCACAGATCAAGTTGATCCCTCCTCCAGGAGCATTAAAACCAATCCTTTACATATTCCATATAGGCTTTTCTTATTTTCAGTGAGATGTGTCAGCTGCCTTCCTCCCACAACGTTCTCTGCCAGACTTAAATTATCAATGATCTTTTTCTTAAATATATGAAAAAGAATAAATTTTCTGAAACTAATTGCATAACATGCTGGATTTATCTGTCTGCATTTTTTTTTAAGATTGTATTGGGGAATTGGGGGAGGGGAAAAGCATTGGGGAATTGGGGAAGGGGAACAGACAAGTTGCTGTCCTTTTGTTCTTCAGTCTAGTTGTAGAGGACATTGCTTCACTGGCTCATGTTGGTATTATCATTGCGCTCTTCCCAGGTGAGGCAGATCAGTTGTCAGTCACTGGAAGGCCGCTCACAGTGGCTCTTGGCAGCTCATGTTGGCTGCCAGCCACTCACAGTAGCTTATGGCAGCCCACTGCAGCTTCACTGAAGCCTATGCTGTCACCGGCGACTCATGGCAGCCCAGCTCCAGGTCGAGCTGTTGTTGACCATCTTAGCTGTAGAGGGCGCAGTGTCACTGGCCCTCATATGTGGGATCTCAACAAGGGCCCTGCTGCTCAGAGCTGGCGTCCCAAGCCAACCCAACCAACATGCCACACGGCCGGCCCTATCTGTCTGCATTTTATAACTGCTCAAGTAGGGCCTTGAACTTTGATTGAAATGTAGTTTCATTATAAAGATTACATAGAGTCAACCCAACACTTCCTCGTTCAATCCCTGGGAAAATCTATGAGATAATTCAGTATGAACGTAGTAGGGATACAGAGCAAATTAGCAGAAATCTAGTGCTTTGATTCATTATCTTGCTTTTTTTTTT
>NW_017731850.1:82215-83246 GCF_001890085.2 Hipposideros armiger | reverse complement strand
ATATATATATATATATATATATATATATATATTGTCTTCTCAAGAGATGACTCAATAGGAAATTTCATCTCTAGTTTTTTGTCCTCGCCTGACCTAATATATTGCTAACCATTTAACAGGTGATAAATAATTGGTGTTTTGTAACTTAAGAGAAGGAAAGACTCATATCTTAATATAAACAAAGGATCTTACTGTACAGATAGGAAGAGAGGAGGGAACATCAAATATGTCATAAGATGACAACTAAACACAATGCAATAGATCAGAAGAGAAAAATGCTATATAAACGATGATTGAAACAATTGGTGCAATTTGAATATAGACTGTACATTAGATGGTAATATGTTATCAAAGTTAAATTTACTGTATTTGGTCACTAGTCTGTCGTTATGTAAGGCAATGTCCTTGTTCATAGGCGATACATCAGGAAAGGGTAAAAAGTTATGATTCTGCAACTTACTCTTAAACGGTTCAGCAACACAAATAGCAGTGATGTTAATAATAATAATAAATGTATATGTGCATCTATATGTATGTATAGGTATAAAGAGGTGGTGATAAAGCAAATATGACAGAAAATTTACAATTAGAGAACCAAGAGGAAGAGTGCATGAGGCAGAGTGCATTGTTTTATATGTTTAAATTTTTCAAAGTAAAGAATTTTAAAATTACATTTATAAAATATTGTATGGAAAATTAACTTTGCTTTGGCCATTGCTTGAATGCATACAGTAAACAAAAGTGAAAGATAGTTTCCTGGAATGGAAATTGCATCTTTGCCATCTGCTATAAACATGATTTACCTATGTAGCTATAGCAAGGTTCATGTGTAAGACGGAGTTAAGCCAATTAAGGAAGCGTTGTGTGTTTCTTTTCAGGTGACATATACCAAAGATACATTTGGATGAAAGCCTATAAAACTTGGATGGAGAGATTCTCTAACTTCCTGTTCCAATTGCTTATTCCTGTCAAGAGAAAATTTATGTTTCCATTGCCCCTTGACCCTCGAAAGTGGTAGATCAATGGGGGAA
>NW_017731850.1:75871-77283 GCF_001890085.2 Hipposideros armiger | reverse complement strand
TTGTCTATAAGGTTTGGATAAAGCTAAAGATGAATTCCAGTTCTTGGCGTTGATAGCAAGATGTCACACTGCTCCGGTTTCTACACTGAAAATGGTATGAAGCTGACATGAGACGTGATGGGGACCTTCCATCCTCCCTTATTCTCTCTGAAGTTAGCCCTCACCATGTTTGGCCTGGCTTTCTTTCAGGAATACAGTGAAAACAATCACAGCACCATATTAAACAATTTGAATTTTTAAAGTATATTTTATATATAAGTTGTCTTGGTAACAAAATTACTTAATTTTTCAACAACTAAAAATAAACTCTTCAAATATATTAAAAATTAAGTTGACCCTCCTTCACTGGATCCGTGTATATTTTATAAAATTTAGTGTTGAATGCCTAATTTCAGGTCTGGAGCATCCTGTCATACCAGAAGCAAGGAAGCTATCAAAGGTTATTTGGGGCTGGCCGAGTGGTGCATTGGTTAAGAGCTGGCTTGGGATGCCAGCTCTGAGCAGCAAGGCCCCGGTTCGGATCCCACATGAAGGGCCAGTGACGCTGCGCCCTCTACAGCTAAGATGGTGAACGATAGCTGGACCTGGAGCAGAGCTGCCATAAGTCGCTGGTGACGGCGTAGGCTGCAGTGAGGCCGCAGTGGGCTGCAGTAAGCTACCATGAGCAGCTGGCAGCCAGCGTGAGCTGCCAAGAGCCACCGTGAGCGGCCGCCAGAGGCCAGCAAACGATCTGCCTCAGCCGGGAAAAGCGCAATGATAATACCAACATGGGCCAGTGATAATACCAACATGGTTCTCCACAACTAGACTGAAGAACAAAAGGACAGCAACATGTCTGTTTCCCTTCCCCCACTCCTCAACACTGTTCCCCTCCTCCAATTCCCCAATAAAATTAAAAAAAAAAGAAAAGATTATTTGGTCATGTCAGAAAGATTCAGGAGCAATGTCACAAAGTTCATGCTAGGAAAAAATGGAATAATTTGAGCAAAATCAAAATAGTAACTGCAATAAATTTTATAATACCAACTATGTTTCAAATCTATAAGTTAATTTTTAGAATGGGTTTTTAAATTAAATTTATTGGGGTGACAATGGTTAGTAAAGTTACATAAGCTTCAAGTGTACAATTCTGTAATACACCATCTATATATCACATTGTGTGTTCACCACCCAGAGTCAGCTCTCCCCCATCACCATATATTTTACTGCCTTTACCTCCTCTGTCACCTTTATAAAATGATAAGGATCTAACTATTTTGAAAGACTAGTATGGTTCTTTTTATAGAAGTATACTGGCTAATTAATAAAGGAAGAATAATAATGATATCTCACTCTGGTAGATCATGTTATTGACCCAATTCTCCACTCCTTCTAGTATCCACACACTTTTCTATGTAACTTTGCAATGCCCT
>NW_017731850.1:68108-73236 GCF_001890085.2 Hipposideros armiger | reverse complement strand
TTTCTTTTAGACCTGTTTGTCATTTAAAAAGTCTTTAATCCAAGCACAACTCAAATGAGTAACTAAATGAAAGCAGAAATTGCATGACACCAGAATGTGTAAAATGTGCATAATATTTTCAGTTTCCCTAAAATAAACTCTATGTAGCTACTTATTTTTATATATTCACTATGTCTATTATTGATTAAACAATCTGCACCTCTAAATAACCTGATTCTTATTGCTTTCTCTTTATGTATAAAAATATAGAGGTTAGGACACTCTCATTTACATTATTAACTATATGGCCAAATGTCCATAACTAGCAAGTTGGTATTGAGTCCTGTGGAGGATCCCAAATCTACACAGTACCTGTACAACAGTATTTGATGCTAGGATTTGTTGTCACACTACAAGGAATGGGAGTCCCAAATAGCAGGTAGGGGATTCCAGCCTCATTTGACAAATATGCAGTGATTCAGAGGAAGAACAGCTTGAGGTGAAGGACGGTGACTTTGACATTGATGTCATGTTTGCATGAACTATCTTCCAATACTACCAAGGCCCTTCTAAGAAGATTCTCCTTCCTACAATGCTCCCACACAATGACGAAGTAAGACAACTAGAGAATGAATTAGAACTCATAGCCATGTGTCCTTGGGGAAGACACTTGTCCTTTCTGTGCCTTATCATCTATATAAAGGTTACAATGTCTGTCCCATCTACATACAAAAACTTTCAGGACCATCAGTTTATATAATGTTCTCTAACACTACTATGGAAACTTGATAGTGCTCTATACAGTAAGTCCCTGACTTACGAATGAGTTCCATTCTGGGAGAATGTTCATAAGTCAGATTCATTCGTAAGTCTGACAAAGTGAGTCTTTGCACTTCCTAGCAGTCCCCTCCACATCACCACTGCTTTTCCTCTTGCTTCCAGACACCCTGGGCTCTGATTGCACACTGCACTACTGTACACTATTGCACTGTACAGTAAGCACACAGCAGCACAACCATAACAATGTCTGGCAGACACGTGAGCTACTTCTGTGATTTGTTTGCATCTATGAACATTTGTAATGTGAGGCCATTCGTATCTGTGAAAGTTCACAACTCAAATGTTCGTAAGTCGGGGACTTACTGTATTGCCAGAAGTAGTATTCTACATACATAAAAAAAGTTTTTTCTTAAAGGAAATCTAGAGCTATTTTGTTCTGTGGGGGAGGAACAAACTTTCTTCTATCCTCAAGGTTCTTCTGACTGTTCTAATAATCAAATAGACATAAGACAGATTAGCAAGAGAAAATAACCAGGTTTAATACATATATATGTATAGGAATCTCACGTACCTGAAAGGTTCAGAGACTCCACATGCAGGAGAGGTTCAGAGATAGAAACGACTGAGGTATATAAGACATTCTTAGCTAGGGATGAAGTAATGCACCTTGGGGGCTTCAAAGGGTCGTAGCAATATGATAAAAAGAGCATACGCTTAGTAAATAAAAGTATGTACTATCCTATGGGTCAAAAGAGGTTATCTCTGATAATTGCTTATTATGGGCAAGGCCCCTAATTCAAGTTCTTCTAGGTAGTTAAGGGAGGAACAGAAGTTTCTCTTGAGCCTGTGGCTAAAGTTGTCTTTAGCTCAAAACAATCTACCTACCACAGAAGCCCATCTTTGGTTGACTCATTCTGAACCTCTACAGTTCTAAAAGACATTTTGTTCATTCCCAATCCCTCTGGTATCCTCCAAGATTTTTCTTTAGAAAACCAGATTCTATCTTTTTTTAAAGTAGGAGAAAATATTTTGAATTACACGGACGTGGAAGTGAGTAATGGTCGCCTATTCAATGTACACTCTCTCCTTTTTCCATTCCAGTAGAACCAAGATTTTATTCATACTGACAATGTGCCCAACTAAAAGGCTGTATTTCCCATCCCACATTATAGGTAGCTATGATCTTGTCACTATGTTCAAGATTGCAGCAGATTATTTAGAGCTTTGTAAGTAAACACCAAGACAATCAGATAAAGGAGTAGAAATCACCGCATTTTCCTCTCATCTCTCTCTCTTCACTGTGTTTTTCTGCCAGGCATATTTTTCTGTGTAGAAAAGCTTTCCAAAGTGTTCTCAGCTAGCTATCAAATGTGGAAAAATAAAAGGACTTATTCATATTAAAGGGTTAATGGCTAACAGTGAGTTAATATTCAAAACCCTTTAAGGATGGTTGAATTTAATATAATTCCACAGTCAAAAGAAGGGCTAAGAGAACTCAGTCCTCACATACCATAATAAAAGTCAAGACATGTCTAAAATTGATAAATGAAGAAATGGCAGTGTGATCTGTAACAAACAAAAGAAACAGCTAGGAGATTACAAGCACAAAATGAAGAGCGGTGAGGTAGGGGTAAAGTCCTATTGTTTATGATTTCTATGCTACTTGACAGATCATTTCTATGCTACTCGAAATCTTTAAGCCTTTTGCTATTTCTGCTACCATTCAACATGTCATGTGTACATATTAAATTGTTTTTTTAAAGATTTTTTTGGACTTTTATTATTCTACAGTAATATCATCAGCTATTTCCAGTGCTTCCATTTCATCTTACCCATGTCCAGGCCCTACTATATATTAATAATCTTCACAAATATCATCAACAATGCATTTACTGATTCAACACCTTAATTTTATACAAGGATGTGCCTGTTTCTATTTTGCTATCCTGAACTTGCCCTTGAGGAGAGAAGTTGGAAGCCTTTGTATAGAAAGAGTCTAAACACTCCAAATACTTGCCAGGTTCCTGCTTTCTTCTGAGCAGAGTGACTCTAGATGAGTCTTTGAATATATCTTGACTGGCTTTGTCATTTGGTCATAGCTGAAATAAAACAAAAATTGGTTCATTGACCAAAAGGCAACCAGTTTATGGGTTGAGACCACCCTGCCTCAAATCAATCTAACTGGGATACTCTATTTTGGAAGGCAGCTAATGGACCCAAGTAGATTCTCTCTTAGGAAAACATGAATGCCAAAGAAAGAGCAGTTGGAAGAAGTGGAAAAGAGAACAGCTGAAATGGAGGCCTAGTAGAGGGAGACACATACAGAGAGAAAACCTACACTGCAATTATGTTGGAGTAGCAAGAGTACGAGCGAAGTGTCTGCTTCTGAGGTGGCCACAAGCTGATTGGCAACACAATCACTATGTAATCCTGAATGATGTTAGTGTTACTGGACTCAGGTCCATTGCCACTTGTCACCTGTGGCCCCAAAACTTGAGTGACAAGTGTCTTCGTGTAGAATTAACCCCTGGTCGTTCGCAGAACGTAAAAGAATTTATGAGACTCTGCAAGGATATCCAGAGAAAAGGTTTATTGAAAATTGAGAGAGAGAGATTGAAAGAGAGAGAGAGAGAGAGAGAGAGAGAGAGGTAGTTCTGTTTGGAACCAGCAGAAGTTTTGTCAGGGCCATCTGAGAGGGAGAGCTGCAGAGACAGAGGGGTAAGCTGGAATTACTGACAAGAGTTTAGCCAGGGCAGACAGAGTCCTAAGGGGGACAGCTGCACTGATGAGAAGGAGTGCTGGGGTTTTGTATTTTTCCAAGCAGGATGTAGGGTGCTTGTCAGCTTGTAGGGGGCGCTGCCGTTACAATTTTCTTTTCCTGGGAATTGTCCTGTTCCCATCTATGATGGATGTCAGCTTGCAGGGGGTTGTTGTGATTGGGAACCATTCTGTTCCCATCTATGATGGGTGACTGTTAGTTTGTAGGTGGTTGCCATTGCGATTGGGAACTGTTCTGCTCCTACCTATGATGGATGTAAGGTGCTTGTCAACCTGCAGGTGCAGTGCTGGCCAAGGGAGTCAGAGCCAAGTGGTCAATGTTTAATCTCGCTCCTGTTAACTCTTTGCCTGTCCCATCCTTCCAGCTCACAAGCCCACTCCCACTAACTCTTTACTTGTCTCATCAACAAGGGTTGGTGAGGAGAAAAACATACTTTATTTTAGATGCCAGCAGCTAACAAGATGGCAGACTAACGTCCAGAGATAAAAACTACCTCTCCAGAACTGAGGATAATCAAGAGGTTTTGTCATCAGGCAGGCAGGTGGCGGGGTAGGGGGAGGGAGTGTGGACAACAAAGAAACGCGGGCGTTAGTCATGTAAGTTTCCACTGACAGTTGAGAAATCACCTCCCTGGGCCTGGTCTGAGAAATTGCCTCCCGTGGCCTGGTCTGTTTCAAAAGGCTATCTTGAACTCAGCAGCTGCGGCTGGAGTATGTCATGTGTCATCAGTAAATGCTGCAGGGGAGCTGCAACCATGGATCCCGGTGTCCGGGTGCCTGAGAATTGAGAGATTGTTCTCTCCAGATTAGCGTTCTGCTGATTAATTAGATCAATAATGTGTGTATAATCTTAAGAAAGGGAATCACACAGAGTTATTAAATCAAGCAGTGAAAGGGAAAACCAATGACAGCTGAATAGCAAGCTATGAGGTGACTAAAATAAGTGTAACTAAGTTATTAATTTCCCAAGTTTCACCCTTAGATTAGGTTTTACATGTTGTCAGTACATCAACTGCCTAGTGGTCTCCTTTGTCTTGTCAAATTAAGAAACATCCAAACAGGTAGAGAATTTTTCAGTTTAGTTGAGCCAAATTGTTGATAAAGGCTAAGGAGCAAGATATCAAATGCTCCTGAGAATAACAGTTTTGCAGCTTCTTTTCTGCATTTGAAATTAACAAGGGAATTTAAGGAAGATTACACAGAGGTAATGCGGGGATTAAGGAGAAGCAATGTGGGGATTGGGTTACAGGATAGTTAACAAGATTACATGCTCTCTTGAGGGTGGTTATTTCAAAGGTAGTTAACCTAGATACACAGAAACAATTGTCAGGGCTTGCTGCCCAAGGTAAAGATAAACCTTTTACTAAAAAGTTATATGCCTGGGGCATGACTATCATTCCTAACCTGCCCAGTTAGGAATTTATGATCAGATCACCCTGTGAGGTTGCTTTCCCCTTTTTCTGTCCAGTATTAGTGGGTTGCCTAATTTTGTAAACTGAAAATCAACTTGTCTGTTCCTTCCAACATTAAAAAGATTGTGGTAGATGTGGTTGTGTTGTGTGCTACAACTTCCATCTCTACCCACCTCCCT
>NW_017731850.1:60770-61868 GCF_001890085.2 Hipposideros armiger | reverse complement strand
CAAGGTTAGTGGCTTAAAACATTGAAACATTTTATTCAATCTTAAAACCTTGGGGGTCAAGAATTTGAGCCAGGTCAGTTGTATGATGTTTCTACCTTGTGTGGCACCATTTGAAATCACTCGGTAGTATTCAGCTGGCAGATGGACAAATCTAGAGGGTCCAAGATGATTTTTATGTCTGGTGCCTTGGAGAGGAAGAATGAAAAGCTGGGCTCAATTGAGACATTTGACCAGAGACCCTACGTGTGGCCTCTTCAGTGTTGCAGTTTCAGGGTTGTCAGACTTCACATGACAGCTCAGGGCTCTCAGAGAATGTGTCTCAATAAATTCAGATGGAAGCTTCAAAGCTTCTTAAGATCTAACCTTGGAAATGCCAGAATGATTTTGCCACATTCTGCTGGTCAAGCAAGTCTCTATGGCTGAGATTCAAGGTGAAGGGAATTAGACTCCACCCCCTCAGTGGAAGAAGTGGTAACAATGTGGGTCATCTATAATCTACAGTGGTTATATATTTAAAAGGAGATGCCTTATCTTTTAGAGGTGTATGTATGAAAGTATTTACAGATGAACAGTATGATGTCTGAGATTTACTTCAAAATAACTGGGGTAAGAAGGGAATAAGGGTTTAGATGAAACAGGAAAAGCCATAAATTAATCATTGTTGATTCTGGACGATAGGTACCTGGGAGCTCATTGTATTATTCTATTTTCATAGATGTTTGAAATTATCCATAAAAAGAAACTTATATAAAAAAATAAAGGTTAAGCTTCTTCTTTTTTTTACCCTCAAACTCTGTAATATGAAAAAAAAAGACTGCCAGAAACACCTCTGGTACTATGTATTTGATGTATCTTTACCAATGTTAAACATTGAGAGAGCCTAAATAAATTACTATTGTGGATAGAAACTCAGGTATTTGGAATTTAAAGGAGAAGTTTTAATTTCCTTAAATTGCTGATGTGCAACTTATTATATGATGTGAATTTACAGATGTCTTATATTTGAGATAGTGCCAATCATTTTAGTGGTCTGAAAGTGCTTTCAATACCTAGTACAATACGAACCTCAATTGGGTGCTTGATTATGTGAATCATAAA
>NW_017731850.1:53215-54200 GCF_001890085.2 Hipposideros armiger | reverse complement strand
AGAACGTTAAGGCAGCTTTTGAAGGTGTTAACCTGCTGCCTTCTCAGACCACTGGTGCTCTGATAATAAACGTTTATTCTATGATCCAACTCCTGTGTCGGTCTATTGGCTGAGCGGCATAGGCAGCACAAGCCACGGGCTCGTTTGGCCTCCAGCTTCACATAGACCCAAGAATGTCCTTTTGGAGTGGGTGTGTCCATCAAATAAGACAACTTGGCAAGGACGGCTTTAGGCAAGCCAGAGTTCTGCATTTTGTTTCAGGTTGTTTGGGGTTGTCATCTTCAGGTAGATGTCTGCAGTACTTGCAGCGGGAAGCCCAAAATGGAGACTCAGCTGCTACAACTAAGAATAGCAGACTAGCCCTCTCATTATGACAATACAGACAAGTGGGTGGACTATTCCTGTGGGAATCGAGCTGTGTTCAGAGTGTCTGTGCCAATGTGATATGTTTAAAGGTAAGCCAAGAACTTTATCTTCAGCCCCAATCAGCAAACATTAACAGAGATGAAATTAAGTAAAATACATTGGCTCTATGTTATAAATTAATATCAGTGCACAAAATGAGGTGACTAAGAATGCTATGTTTCTTTAAATCAACTTACTAACCACTCTGAGCTTTTCTCCTACCAGACTGGCTAGAAATTCAACTTCAGTGACTTGGGGGACTTATTTCCCAAGGAGAGATATGCGAAGGTCCGGGGCTGACATAGTGCCACACTAGTTACTGTTGATTTATTCGCGTCACAAACCGCTCTCCTGTTCTGTGGCTCTTCTGCTTCAATTCTCCTTTCTCGAGTGCCCACAAAGCCATTCCCATGCTCTCTCAGTGCCATCACAAGGGAGCTAGTCCAGGGGCCAGCATTGCAAATGACTTTCAGTGCCTCTGGGAACATTTTCTCCCAGCCTCAGGCCTTCTTTAAGCAATATTTGCTTCCCCTCTCCTCGAGGAAACCTAGCAGGAGCCCTTCAGATCACTTCAGCCCTA
>NW_017731850.1:38681-45480 GCF_001890085.2 Hipposideros armiger | reverse complement strand
GAAGTTTGGAAAATTCGCAAATGTGTGAATATTTAAAAACACACTCAAATATCAATGAGTGAAAGAACAACTCACAAGAGAGCTTAGAAAATACACTGACATGAATGGCAATGAAAACACACATACAAAAATGTATGTGATATACCAAAGGCAATGTTCAGAAGGAAATTTATAACTATAAATGCTTACGTTAAAAAAGAAAAGATAGGGCCAGCTGAGTAGCACAGTTGGTTAAGAGCTCACTCAAGATTGTGAGCTCTGAGCAACAGCAGTTTGAGTCCCCGCCTGAGCTGAGCTGCTGCTGAGCTGCCAACAGGTGGCAGAATGGCTCAGCTAAAAAAAAAAGAAAAGAAAAGAAAAGATCTCGGGCTGGCCCAGTGGCGTGTTGGTTAAGAGTTGGCTTGGAACGCCAGCTCTGAGCAGCAGGCCCTGGTTTGGATCCCACATTAGGGTCAGTGATGCTGCACCCTCTACAGCTAAGATGGTGAACAACAGCTTGACCTGATGCTGGGCTGCTTTGAGTCACCGGCAACAGGATAGGCTGCAGTGGACCTGCAGTGGGCTGCTGTAAAGCTGCCGTGAGTGGCTGGCAGCCAGCATGAGCTGCCAAGAGCTGCCATGAGCAGCCGTTCCGGGCCCAGTGACTGATCTGCCTCACCCGGGAAGAGCGCAATGATAATACTAACATAGGCCAATAAAGCGACGTCCTCCACAACTAAACTGAAGAACAAAAAGACACCAGCTTGTCTGTTCCCCTCCCCCAATTCCCCAATAAAATCTTTAAAAAAGAAAAAGAAAAAGATCTCAAATAAAAAACCTATCCCTCCACCTTAAGGAATGGGGCAGGGGGGAGGAGAAGTGAGGGAGGAAATAAAACTGAAGCCAAAAAGCAAGCAGAAGTTAAGCATTAATAAAGGTTACAGGAGAAAAAAAAATAGAATAGAAAAACGGAGAAAATCAACAAAATTGAAAAGTTGGTTATTTGAAAAACGCAAGAAAAAGGACGAACATTTATCTAGACAGAACAAGAAAAAAGGAGATTCAAATTATTCAAATCCAGAATGAAAGAGGACATTACAACTAACATTACAGAAATCAATGAAATACGGTGAACAATTGTGTGCCAATAAAATATAAAACCTAGATGAAATGGATAAATTCCTAGAAAGACACAAGCTACTAAATCTAATTTAAGAAGAAACAGGAAATGGAAATAGACCTATAACAAATAGAGATTCAGTTAGTAATAGAAAAAAAATCTACCAAAAGAATCATTCGTTTGCATGTGGATACCCAGTGGTCCCAGCACCCAGGACAGCATTTAATTATGTTTGGCTTTCCATTGATTATTTGATTATTGTTAAACTGCATGTTTCTCTGTTAGTCAAGGGCCATCATTTTTCTTTGAATCTCTTGAAAACATGTAGAGCATTGTTTTTTCTTTGTTTTTGTTTTTGAAATCTAGAGGGTCACGACGCTAATTTAGAGACTCATAACCAGTGCTTTTTAAAAAAATGAAATAGTATAGAAAAATATCAGATGGCTCAGCTGTAGTTTGGATAGACATCATTTTTAGAAAACAGTTTCAGGTTTATTTGTGTGTGTGTGTGTGTGTGTGTCTCTGTGTGTGTGTGTGTGTATGTGTGTCTGTGTGTACATATACATGCCTGCATATATATATATATATATATATATATATATATATATATATATATACTGGGTTGAGAAGGAAAGTGTATTTCTTACATTGTATGAGTATGGAAATTCACAGAAAGTTTAAAAAACATTGACCTGAAATATAGTGTCTCCAAAATAGGTGATAAATGAAAAATAAATCAATAAAAATACTATCAAAGGCTGCTTTTTCTTTGCCTTTAGGTGTTTTGCCTTTCTTAGCAATGCACTTGTTGAATAAAGGCAGCTGGAGTTCTGGATATCAGGAGTCCCAGTTACCTCATGCTCTAAATTTAGAGCAGAGTAAACACTCTCGTGCCTCTCTAACAGCAGGATTCAGCTTGCCTTTTGCCTTTGGCATTTTCAGGTGATCAGGAAGATAGGAAAATACTGACTCCCAATAGGGACATTGTTTCTCCTCTGGCTGCTCGACAAGTGTAATTCCAATTCTGGATGGGCAGTCTGAAGCACAGGCTGAATCACTTCTTTGATTTGCAGGGTGAATCTACTCAACTCTCTCCCTCTGAGCGGAGCCTTCCAACAACAAACCTCCCCTAAAACGAGCAGCCTTTACATTAGTAAAGGAACAATGAGAACCATTTAAAGTAAATACACAGGTACAAACATAAATATAGAAGGCTCCAGAGAAATATTTTGTTTTAAAGATATTGAATTCTATTTAATAAGGAACATTTGATAAGATGTTAATGAAAAAAATGCAATAGTTACTAAGTCTATGATGTAAGTAACAACCTTAATATTTTAGTTAAGAAATATGCTAATGTGAAATCTATGGCATCAGATATAGACTGCTTAAGTGCACCATATCTTAGTATTTCATCACAGAAATCTGTAAGAACCTTGAATCAGAACATTCAGAAAGTAAAGCAAAGCATAAGTCACTATCCAAATAGTTTAATTATTAATAGAAGGAGAAAGACTTAAAACTGGTTTAGGGACTTACCCAACGTTCCATTCACCAGTTGAGAGCAAAGCTTAAAGTAGAGCTCAACCCTCCTGACTCCTCTTCCAGTGCTCCTTCTATATTGGTGTTCTCTACATCTTTCCTTAAATTCATCTGAAGCTATTTTAAGGAGATCTCAGTTATTGGACCATAATCCATGTGTTGAAAATACACTTGATTCTTACTGTGTCTCAGGCAGTCTTCTATGACAAAGTCCCTGTCTTCATGAAGCTCACTTTTCGTTGAGTGACAGAAATGAACTACTAATGAAGGTTCTGCAAAGATTATTGTAGTAATAGAGCACTTTAGTTCTTTGGTTAATAAGAATTTGTGAAAATGGTTACACCTTTCTGAATAGAAAATATAAACTGAGTGGAGGATGAAAGTTCAAATTCTAGCTCTACTCAACTACCTCCATTCCAGGTGTTTAATCATACGCAAAGATTGGAAAACATTGAAAAGACTTAGTTTCTTCTCTGCTCTGGGTCACTCTGTCTCCCTAAATTGAAAGATTTAAGGAAAGAAATTACATCTTAGGCCATGAAATGCCTAAGACAAACTGGAGCCAAATTGTTCTCTTCAAGAACAGTAGATTTATCTTAAAAAAAAAAAAAGAAGAAGATCCTAAAGTAAAAATGGTTTGCAGGAAAAAAAAAACTACTCATTTTCATTTTACAATCAATAATATCAACCACTCCTAGAAAGAGGGATAATAATAAAGAGGCATTATTGTCTAAAGAAGTAGTAAGTAGCACCTTTTAGAAAAAGAATGAGCAATTTCATTTCATATAGAAAAATTCAAACATTAAAAGAAGCAAGGAAAAACAAGACAACAAACAAAAAAAGGTTAACTGGCTTCTTTAGTCTTGAACAATTCCAGAGGTAAAGTGGTTTACTCTATTTGTCCCATCACCCCTTCAGTGAAGTGGGGCTACCTTCCTACAAGGCAGAAGAGTGACCTAGGAACCAAGAAGCAGATCCAAACTTAAAGTTGGAAGACCATGATCATAGAAGCCAAGACTCACCTACCTTTCAGCAGGGCTGAAATAATAACAGAGAGAAGTGTGGTAAATATTTTATACTGAATTGGTTAGCAAAAATCTTGGAACTGAAAGAGAAAGAAATCTTCATTTTGACCCTAAATCCAAAGATATTCCCTGGAAACAAGTTACTTCAATTTTTCAAGCATGACATTTTTTCATTTACAAAATAGAAATGATATTAAATAATATCTGTCTCATAGATAATGGAGCAATACACATTGTTGAGTACACAAGCACTCCACACAGTACCTGGCATAGGATTAAGCAATCAATAACTTTTATCATTAGCAATCACATCAGCAACAATAATAAAACAGATTCACAGTACAGGAGTTGCATCCTCCAAACCACTGGAGAGCCATGCAAGGAATAGCTCCTGAAAACCTCACATAAGTCAAACATGCATAAGACATCCAGACAGATTTTTCTCTTAAGAATAAATGTAATGCACGAACTAGCAGTCTCAGTGCACACAAACTTAGGCCACGGTAATGCATTCCTTATATCAAACTTACTCTTTAATGCACAATAAACAATTTTTAGTGTGGGGAATTCACATTGTTTTAATGCATGTGAATAAAGAGATTTTAATAATATTTTTCATTGCTCATTGTTTCAAATTTGCTAATTCAAATTAGTGTAAAATATAACTGCATTGTTAAGCCAAAGGCCACTCAATATCAGAGAGAGGCTATTATAAGAAATGAGACATAGGGGAGCATATCATAGGATTGCAAGATATATACTCAGAGAGGAAAACAATAGAAACTGTAAATCCTGAAACATCTAGAATTTAAATTACTGGAATTTGTTTTACAACTGTGAAGCTTATAAAAAGATAAATTTTATCAGCAAAGAAACATACAGAGGAATGTGAAATGATGACAAACTAAAACCCCTACTGCAAAGATACTTGCTGTGTGGAAGAGAACAAACACAAATGTGGGGAAAGAGTCTATCCACTGCATAGGCAAAAGCCAAATTTCTAATAAAGGTTTATGATTGTGTCTGTAAGATTCAGATTCGTGTGCTTACATAGAAATGGTTAGACAAAGCCCTACCTCATGGAATTAGACAAAGCCCTACCTAGAGACCTGGTTTCCAGATTCCATACTTAAAGCCAGACCTTTAATCATATTCTTGTCCAAAGATCATACAGAGTGATAAGGTGTCGGTGCCACAATTCTGATGTCAGAAACTGGAAAAGAGAGAGTTGTAGCTTTGGTTTTGGCTTTTACTAGAAGGAGGTATTTCTTTCAGCTAATGATTCAGACTTAATTCTTCAGTTTTTTTCTATTTTGGTTTTTAAAGTGGGATGTAAATAGTATATAATTCACATGGCAGTAAATTATATTTATGGGATAAGATCCTCAAAACCTCACATAGTTCAAAACTTGCATAATTCTACACAGATTTTTCACCCAAAGGAGTCAATATAATATGAATGAAATAGCATTCTCAGAATAGATAAGCCTATAACATTATAGAGCATTTCTTAGAGCAAATTTTTAAATGCTTTAAAAAAATAAACTTTAGGGCTGGCCAAGTCGCACGTTGGTTAAGTGCTGGTTTGGAACACCAACTCTGAGCAGCACGGCCCCGGTTCAGATCCCACATGAGGGCAAGTGACACTGCCTTCTACAGCTAAGATGGTGAACAACAGCTCGACCTGGAGCTGGGCTGCCCTGAGTCGCCCGCGACGGCATAGGCTGCAGCCCCTGCTGCAGTGGGCTGCCGTGAACTACCATGAGTGACCGGCAGCCAGCGTGAGCTGTCGGGAGCTGGTGTGAGCTACCAAGAGTTGCTGTGAGCGGCCGTCCAGAGGCCGGTGACTGATCTGCCTCACCCGGGAAGAGCACAATGATAATATCAACATGGGCCAACGAAGCGACGTCCTCCACAACTAGACTGAAGAACAAAAGGACAGCAACTTGTCAGTACCCCTTCCCCCTATTCCCCAGCGCTGTTCCCCTCCCTTAATTCTCCAATAAAATCTTAAATAAATAAATAAATAATAAACTTTATTTGGAAATAATTTTAGACTTACAGGAAAGTTTTGCAAAGATAATATAGCATTTCCTATATCCCTCAACCACTTTCCTCTATTGCTAACATCTAGCGTTACCATGGCACATTTGTTGAAACTAAGAAACCAACATAGATACTACGAACTGAACTTGGGATTTTATTCAAATTTCACTAGTTTTTCCAGTAATGCTTCTTTTTTTGTTCCAGAATCCAATCCAATTTTAAGCACCTTTTACTCTTGGAAGGATTCACATTATTTAAAATTTATGCAAACTAATAACATTTTTATATCATGCTGTTTCAAATTTGAAAATTTTAAATTGGTATGAAATAAAACTGTACTGTTTATCCATAGACTTTCCAAACACATAAATGGCTGAAGAATTGACCTACTGCAGTGGCCTAAGCCAGTGTTACTCAAATTGTAATGGTGAGGGGATTAGAAGGAGTGTATTTTGTACTGGGTTGCAGCTAAAGATTTCATTTGAAGAAAATCACCAGTAAGAAAATCCAGTGGAAATATTAGAATAATTTAAGGAATGCTAAAAATAAACAAACAAGCCCCAAACTGGATATGATTATAAGAAACATTCAGAAAATTGCCTAGGCAGGCACCATTTTTTTTTTTTTTTACATTTTATTGGGGAATTGGGGAAGGGGAACAGTGTTGGGGAACTAGGGAAGCAGAATAGCCAAGTTGTTGTCCTGCAATCTTAGTTGTGGAGGACACAGCTTAGCTCAGTTCCAAGTCCAGTCACCATCTGGCCGCCCATTGGCAGCTCGCAGCCGTTCAGCTAAAGGTGCCATGTTCAATCTTAGTTACAGGGGGTGTAGTCCATCATCCCATGCAGGAGTCAAACCAGAAATCTTGTTGCTAAGAGCGCATGCTCTAACCACGGAGCCATCTGGCCGCCCATTGGCAGCTCGTGGCAGCTCAGTCAAAGAGCTGTGCTCAATCTTAGTTGTGGTAGGGGGAGGAGCAGATAGCCCACCATCCCATGTGGGAGTCAAACTGGCAACCTTGTTGTTAGGAGCATGTGTTCTCACCAGCTGAATCATCCTGCCACCTGTTGGCAGCTCAGGGGCAGCT
>NW_017731850.1:28508-31496 GCF_001890085.2 Hipposideros armiger | reverse complement strand
AAAAAAAAATATGAAAGGAAAAAGTGTGTTTAGAATGGATGAAATGAGATCATTGTGTTAAAATATATCCAAAATCCAACCATTTCGTGCTACTTCTAGTCCCACCACCCTGGTCTAAGGCAACATCATTTTTTTTCTAGATTATTCCAGTAACTTCCTAATGAGTGTCCTTGTTTCTGCCCTTAAATATCTCCTCCTCTTCTAAATCTGTTTTCAAGAGGCTTGCTAGGGTCAAATAATGATATTCCTGTATGGAAAAACCCCAGTGGCTTCTTGTCTTACTCAGAGGAAAAGCCCAAGTCCTACAGATGTTACTCCATAAACAAGACCCACATTAGTTCTCCATCCCATGACCCCATCCCTGCCACTTCAAGTAATGTGTGCCTCCTGTCCTCCCTGGACAATCCATTCTTTTTTTTTTTTAAGATTTTATTGGGGAATTGGGGAATGGGAACAGTGCTGGGGAATTGGGGGAAGGGGAACAGACAAGTTGCTGTGCTTTTGTTGTTCAGTCTAGATGTGAAGGACGTTGCTTCACTGGCCCATGTTGGTATTATCATTGTGCTCTTCCCGGCTGAGGCAGATCGGTCACTGGCCTCTGGACAGCCGCTCACAGTGGCTCTTGGCAGCTCACACCAGCTGCCAGCCTCTCACGCTGGCTGCTGGCCACATACGGTAGCTTATGACAGCCCACTGCAGCAGAGGCTGCAGCCTACGCTGTCGCCGGCGAATCATGGAAGCCCAGCTCCAGGTCAAGCTGTTGTTCACCATCTTAGCTGTAGAGGGCAGTGTCACTGGCCCGCATGTGGGATCTGAACCGGGGCCCTGCTGCTCAGAGCTGGCATTCCAAGCCAGCTCTTAACCAACGTGCCACTCAGCCGGCCCTAACCCACTCTTTTCTTGGGTATCTGCAAGGCTCAGCTCCTGAAGTCTTTCACCAAATGCCACCTTATCAGTGAGACCTCCTTTGCCTTCCCTAGTCTAAAATTGCTTTCACACACCCATTCCCAAATTCTCATTTACTCCCTAAATGCCCCTTGCTTGCTTTCTTTTACTCTTTTGTTCTCCCTTTCTTTCCCTTTCTTTCTTTCTTTCTTTCTTTCTTTCTTTCTTTCTTTCTTTCTTTCTTTCTTTCTTTCTTTTTTTCTTTATTTCTTCCTTTCTCTTATTTTGTTACCACTATCTAACATAGAATGTATTTTACTTGTTTATCCTATATATTGTCTTGAAAGTTAGTGAGGAGTTGGGCTCCTGGTTAAAAACCTATGTGTGACAGATCCAAGATGACAGAGTAGATAAGCACTGTGCCTGCATCCTTCCATGAACACATTAAAATTACAACCAAATTACAGAACAATCAACCTGGAGAACCACCTGAAGTCTAGCCAAACAGAAGTCCTATGACTAAAAATATAAAGAAACCGGGGCCAGCCGAGTGGCTCAGTTGGTTAAGAGCTCGCTCAAGGGTGCAAGCTCTGAGCAACAGCAGTTGAGTCCCGGCCTGAGCTGAGCAGTTGCTAAGCTGCCAACAGGTGGCAGTTTGGCTCAGCTAAAAAATAAAAATAAAATAAAAATAGAATAAAATAAATAAATAAGNCAATCAAGATGAACTTATTGAAGTTTATGGCCAATAATGCAAATTAAAGTTCAATACACTTTTTCTTTTTAATTTACCAACATGGTGGTGATAAGGTATAGTGTGGGTTAATGTACAAAGAATAAGTCACTTTCATACATTGCTAATGGGAACAAAACTTGAAACAGCTTTGTTTTATGACAACTTGCCAATATATGTGTTGAGATACCTATTGCTGATTAATAAACAATTCCAAAATGTAGTGGCTTAAATCCACAACAATGTAGCATGTCTCATATTTCTGTGAGTTGGTTAGGTGGTCTTACACTCTATGCAATGTTGGCTGGGGCCACTCATGCAGCTGCACTCAGCTGGGGGCTCAACCAGGGATAGAATGCCCCAGGCTTCCTTTCTTCACCATGTGGCCTTTCTCACCACTTGGCCTCTCATCATTCAGAAGCCTCAGCATGTCAGCTGGATTCCAAGAAAGCACACACAGAAGCTGGGAGGCCTCTCAAAGACTAGATCTAGAAGCAGTGGTACGCAGGAACCCATTTGTACAGGCTAATAAGGGCCAGTTATGCCCATCTCTTCCCAGCTCCATGACCAGTGACATCACACTGGCAGCTAGAAGTCACCCACAGTGGAAGGATTTACACCACAGTAATTGGCAAATAGTATAAACCAGGGCTTTTAATTTGTTTTTGTTTGTTTTTTCCCAAAGAGCTGATCTTCCAGAACACTATTTCCTGAAAGTCACACAGCTTTGTGTCCGCCACATTCTGTCTATCCACATAAGTCACAAGGCCAGCCCAGAGTCCCTTTGGGAGGGGAAACAGGCTCCACCTCTTGATTAGAGGACTGGCATACAATTTGTGGCCATATTTAATCCACTGCAGTCTGCCCTCTGACCACAAATTATATATATTCTTCCCACATGAAAAAAAAAAACCTCACCACTTCCCAAGATCTCATCCCATTAAAGCATCAAGCTCAAAGTTCAATATTTCATTATTTGCATTGTGTCTAGCTGTGGATGCAGCTCCTCTGGACCTGGAGAGTTCTGAATTGTTTTCTGCCCCTCCCCAACTTCCCCTCACTCTTCCACCCCTACCAGGCATACAGTGGTGAGGAAGGGACAGGAAAACTAAAATAGACACTCCCATTTAAAACAAGTCCGTAGCAATTCTGAAATCTACCTGGACACATGTTTTCAGATCCTCTACTCCCAGCACTGGGAGTCCATCTGGGGCTGATCCAAAATGACTTCTCATGCTCCTGAGATTCTCTAGGTAACTACTCTTTTTTTTTTTTTTTAAGATTTTTTTATTGGGGAACTGGGGGAGGGGAACAGCGCTGGGGAATTGGGGAAGGGGAACAGACAAGTTGCTGTCGTTTTGTTCTCCAGTCTA
>NW_017731850.1:24394-28193 GCF_001890085.2 Hipposideros armiger | reverse complement strand
CATGTGGGATCCGAACCAGGGCCCTGCTGCTCAGAGCTGGCATCCCAAGCTAGCTCTTAACCAACGCACCACTCAGCTGGCCCTCTAGGTAACCGCTCTTCATTCAGTAGTCAAGCTCAAAGTTCCTTATAGCATGGTAGGTGGCTTCCACAGGACCAAAGTAGAAACTGCCAAGTCTCGGAAAGGCTCATTCTAGAACTGGTAGAGTGCCTAGTGTTAACAGATTTGGCAAATAAAAATATTAGATGCCCAGTTAAATTTGAATGTCAGATAAATAAGAAATATTTTTTTCAGTGTAAGTATGTCCCATTTTTCTGTTTATTTGACATTTTAATTTTACTGGACACCATACTTTAACCACATTCTAAAAGTCAAAAGCAGGTTGTTCAAGGATAGGGAAGGAAATATCACCTTTTGATGAATGAGCAGCTTGCTTGAACAGGGAGGGGAAAAGATAATTGTGGCCATTTTGCATACTACCACATTATAAAAAAAGACTTGAAAATGTGCATCTCACAATCAAACCAGTGATTTTATTTCTAGGAATTTTTCTAAGCACATGACTAAAGAAATGCCAAAGATTTAGCTACATGCATGTTCATTGTAGAACTGCTTATAAAAATGAAAAATAGAAAACAACCTAGATGTACAAAAATAAGAAACAAATATATTTATTGAGCAACTAATATATACAAGACACTGTGTTGAGCCCTGAGGACATAGTGAACAACACAGGAAATCTCTGGCCTCAGGGATCTTAGAAACTAAAAGGGCAAGACTGACATTAAACAGATAATCATGTATTTGACTAATTGACTATAAGTGTGCTAATTACTACAAAAGAAAACTATTGGGTGCTATGGAATCACCAAAGGACCTAATCTACTGGAGGCTAGTTTAGGAGAAGGGGAAGGAAATAAAGGAAAGGGTGAGAGAAGAGAGTACTGGACAGAGTGAACAGCAAAAGGATTCTAAATGTATATTTATTTACATGGAAAGGTGATAATAATAAAAAGTTAAGCATGAGATGCTCATTAGATATGCAAGTAGAGATGCCAAATTTTATTTAGAAACACAAGCTGGGATTCTGGGGAAGGTTAGATCTGGATATATATAATACATTTGGCAGTTATCAGCTTATAATCAATAGGCAGTAATATAAAAGAAAATTAGGGGAGCAGGGTATCGAGAAAGCTTTAAAAAGAGAGAGTTTCAAAGAGGGCATGTTCACTTGGAAGAAATGTTGCTAAGATATTAAGAGGAAGGCAAAAAGTGACCATTGCATTTGGTGACATGGAGGTCACTGATGAACCTTTTAGAACTTTCAGATGTAGTGTGAGGACAGAGGTCTAATTGAAATGGATTGAGGAAAGAAAATAGGTGACATAGTGGAGAAAGCCATTAATTTGAGAAGTTTTGCTGTGAGGAAGCAGAAGAATGGGGCAGCAGCTAGACAGGACAGAGAGGTCAAGAGCAGGCTGATGGAAACAATCTCTGAAACGAAGGGAAATCAATAATACATAAGAGAAGGGTCTATTTGTAGGAGAAAAGTCCTTGAGAAGGTGAAAGGGGATGAGATCCAGAGCACAGGGAAGGGCTGACCAAGATAGGAGGAGGGCCATTTTCTCGTATAAGAGCAGATTGAAAGACAGAGGTCTTGATTCAAGAGGCTACAGACATGTAGTGGAAAGATGAGAGTGCTTGTTTGCTTCTGTTTCTCCTGAAACATGAATCAAGTTATCAGTAAGGAGAGGGAGGAAGGGGGAGATTGGAAACATATTCCCCAAGTATACTTTACATCTCATGCTGATCTTGCTAATTTGAAAATCATGCATGTATAGACTCTCACTTATCCATTACATTCTAAAGTTTCTCAACATTCCAAACAAGCAAAAGAGTGAAGGGGAAGCCATGGTAAATATCAAGAACAATAGTGCACCATGTTGTACACCTGAAGATAACTAACTAACTAACTAACTAACTAACTAACTAACTAACTAACTAACTAAAAAAGAACAATAGTGCACCAATCAAGATGAACTTATTGAAGAATTTTATTTAAAAGCTTTAGGGAAATTTAATGATCATGACTCAAAATTCATCAGTGTCAATGCATCAATCAGGAAAATTCCTAAGTCATAGAAGGAAGTACACATTAAAGTATTGTTCAGAGTTACACACCTCAGTCAAAATTAACAGCAACCCAATGTTGTCTGTTTCAGCGACTTAACCAATGCATTCAATTGCTTGTTTCTATATTAGCAAACAGACTGAGTAATTGGATGATGCATTTATCATGGCCAAAGCAGACTGAACATGAGTATACTTTGTGACACATAGTCAATGTGATAAGATGCAATACACTACCGTAAACTGTATAAACTACCTAAATTTACACTAAGTTGATACTGCTGGGAGTGTTTTTTCAGAAGCTATTAGAAAAAATTAAATGTGAGAAGAGCTTTTGGGTCATCAGTGTTCTAAATTTAGAACCTTCAAATAATCATAGATACCAGCACTCTATCATCAAGAGAGAAATAAAATGGGGTTACCACCTCTTTTCACTGCTTATTTTCTTTTTTGTTAAACACACCAGAAGTTTCTGTGGTTGAACAGGTCCCAGTCTAAGGCTTAAAAATAGATATTACAATTGTAAGATGGAATTTAAAATATGATATTTAAAAATACTAAGAGTAATATTATTCAAAAAGTAATACAAATTTTTTAAAGAGCAAACATTTATTGAGCACTAATGTACCAAGCATTACTCTTTGTACCTGGTATATATATATATATATATATATATATATTATCATACATAGTCCTCAAAACCCCTAAAACACCTTTATGAGGTAGGTTCTCTTATTATCTACATTTTGCAATAGTGGAAACTGTGTTCTGTCAACTTGAATGTAATAAAAACAGACTCTTGCGAATATTGCATACCTGTTCATTGACAAATATATTACTATGCTCAGAGATTTTGTGTGACAAATATGAATGAGGTCCTCAACTCAGGGCCTCCTGGAGGGGATATACGGACAAACACATGATCAGCATGTCAAGGCAGCATGTTTTGTGAGAAGATGAATATTTAAATCCACATGGAGAGTCAAAAATATTATGTAAGGGAGGTGACATTTGAGCTGGAGCTTGAAGGACAAGTAACATCCTTGGGAGAAAGGCAGAGGAAATCAGGTGAAAAGGTAGACAGCTGGGATAATGTCCTGACTGTACAAGAAACAGAGTTCAGGGTAGCTTAAGTAGGAAGTATACATTAGGAGAAATAAGGCTGGAGGCAGACTGTGGGGATCTTTTATGAAGGTGAAGTTTTGAATGGATTACATAACCACCACAGAGTATCAGAAACTTACATGCACTGAGCAACATGATCAACTTTGATTTTCAGGAACATCACTCTGGCACCAGCCTACAGTGATCTTTGGAGGCAAGAGACTAGAAGCCTGGAGAAACCTAGAGAAAGTTAATGTCCAGGTTCAAAAAGGATGAGGGCCACAAATGAAGTATTGTTAAGGGGAAAAGCCACATTTATGATGTGCCTCTGAGCAAAGATATAATACTTTGAAATTTAATTACCTAAAATAAGAATTTGTCACAACACATCTGTATCTATGGACCAATGCTGGCAATTACCAGATGGTACCATGGTAAGATTTTTAGCTAACTAAACAACTACATCATGACTGTTACCTGGCTGCGCACAATCATAAGATGCTACCCCAATGTAGCATCCTGATTCAGATACATTAAAATATGAAAGGATGGGCCGGCCGAGTGA
>NW_017731850.1:2867-22384 GCF_001890085.2 Hipposideros armiger | reverse complement strand
AAAGAAAGAAAGAAAGAAAGAAAGAAAGAAAGAAAGAAAGAAAGAAAGAAAGAAAGAAAGAAAGAAAGAAGCCATGGCAAGACTGGTAGAAAGGGGAGGAGATACAGAATGAGACCAAAACCTCCATGTGGCGGTTGAGAATCAGAAGGGATAACTCAGCCACAGAGGTTCCCCCTGGAGGAGCAAGGAACCACAGCCCCTCACACCAAGCTCCCCAGCCTTGTACTGGTGCTGGTAAGAGAACCTTCCCATAACATCTGGCTGTGAAAATCAGTGGAGATTCCAACCATCCAGGTGGGACGGAAGGCTGTTGGAAACCCAGACACACTCTTAAATGGCCTGTACACAGACTCACTTGCTCACAGAGGCACCTTGGGCTCCAATGGAGGTACGGTGACTGGGGAGGCATCAGAAACATGTGGGAGGAGGGGGCAGACTGAAGTGTGTGGCTTTAGGGGGAGAACTGGAGGACAGTCACAGTTTCTGTGTGAGGCCCTTCTCCTGTGCAGCTGGCAGGTGGGCGTCATTTTTCCTGTGTTGAACCTGCCTCCACAGGGCCAAATCTGAATCTGATTAGTCTTGTGAGCTCCACAGCTCCACCCTGCTGACACACTGGGACCCCGCGCCACCCAACTCCCCCAACACCAGAGGCACTTTTTCCATGGGCAGCCAGCCCCACCTGAATTTCACTCTTTCTTGAAAAACTATCTGAGTCTGGAAGGCCCCTGGGAGGTGGCAACTGGCCTTGGTGTGCTCTGAGACTTTTGCTGAGTATCACCAGAGTTAGCACTGGCACCAAACCAGAATTTACATTAAACTGGTGACCACAACTTTTCCCACTCTAGGACTCCCTGAGACCCTGCCTCACCCAACGTGCATACCACACAAGGCTATCAGTGGCTGAACCTTAAGAGAGCCAGGAGGTGGCAGCAGGCCTCGGGGTGTCCTGGCTTTTATGGAGCTAACCCAGGCTGGGTACTGGTGGCAGACATCCTCAGTTCATAGTGTGGCCTCTCCCATGCTCCTCCAGATTTAGCAAGGCAGCAAACAACTGGGAATTGCTTTGTAGCTCTTACCAGGTAGTCAGTAAACAGCCACAAGCAGTGGGCAACCTGGGCCTGCACTGGAGCCCCTCCCAACCTTCAAGCCCCAGAACCAACATACTTGAAATTTGGCTTCAGATCACAGCAGAGCATCACCCAATTAGCCCCACAAGGGACACACACAAAGGGTGGTTTCAACAAGCATCAGAACCCATTAGGGCGAACCCCACTCAATGGTGTAAGTCCCCTGCATAGTAGCCCATAAATTGTGGACATGGCCAAACTCCACAGCCAGTCAGCCTAAGGGTCAATCCCATCCACTGATGTGCCAATAGCAATCAAGGCTCAACTCTAACAGGTGGGCACACAAAATCCATACAAGGGACACTCCTGGAGCACCTAGAGCAAGTGATCAAGGAGACTGTGTCACTGGGCCCCATAGAACACCTGCTATATAAGGCCATCTGGCCAAAACTGGGAGACATAGCAGATCTATATAATACATAGAAACAAACACAGAGAAGCAGCAAAAATAAGGAAATAACAAAATATGTCCCAAATGAAAGAACAGGAGAAAAATCCAAGAAAAGAACTAAACAAAATGGAGGTAAACAACCTACCACAGAGTTCAAAACACTGGTTATAAGGATGCTCAAGGAACTTAATGAGAACTTCGACAAAGAAATAGCAAACATAAAAAAGGACACAGAGGGCCAGCCGAGTGGCGCATAGGTTGGAGGTTGGCTTGGGACACCAGCTCTGGGAAGCGGGGCCCTGGTTCGGATCCCACATGAGGGCCCGTGGCGCTACGCCCTCTGTAGCTGGGATGGTGGGCAGCGGCTTGACCTGGAGCTAGGCTGCCATGGATCCCCGGCGAAGGTGTGGGCTGTAGCGAAGCTGCAGTGGGCTGCCATGAGCTACAGTGAGTTTCTGGTAGCCGGCATGAGAAGCTGGCAGCCAGCGTGAGCTGCCAGGAGCTGCTGTGGGTGGCCGTCCAGTGGCCTGCGACCGATCTGCCTCACCTGGGAGGAGCACAGTGATAGTGCCAACATGGGCCAGTGGGGGGACGTCCTCCACAACTAGACTGAGAAACAGGGGGACAGCGGCTTGTCTGTTCCCCTCCCCCAAATCCCCAATAAGGTCTTGAAAAAAAAAAAAACCAGAGGTCACCTTTAAAAAAAAAAGGACACAGAAACCATAAAAAAAGAACCAGTCAGAAGTGAATAATACAGTAACTGAAATAAACAATGCACTAGAAGGAATCACCAGGAGACTAGATGAAGCAGAGAATTGAATCAGTAATTTGGAAGATGAGGTAGCAGAAAACACCTAATCGGAACAGCAAAAAGAAATAAAAATTAAAATAAATGAGGAATGCTTAAGAGACCCCTGGTGAAGGAATTAAGAAGTACAAATTGGCAGCTAAAATGTAGTCATGAGGATGTAAAATAAAGCAGAGGAAATATAATCAATGTTATGGTAATAACTATGTATAGTGTTGGGTGGGTACTAGACTAGTCAGGGGGATCACTTCTTAAATTTTATAAATGTCTAACCACTGTGCTGGACAACTGAAGTTGATATAAAATAATATTGAATGTCAACTGTAGTTGAAAAGCTTTTAAAGGGGGAAAAACTTGAAGGGAATAAGAGGCCCAGGTTTCCAGGTATAAAACAAATACAAGTAAGTCATGGGGATGTAATGTACAGCATAGGAAATATAGTCAGTAATATTGTGATAGCGTGGTACAGTGTCAGATGGTTACTGGACTTATGGTGATCACTTCTTTAGGCATGTAAATGTTGAATAACTCTGTGTACCCCTGAAACTAATATAATATTGTATGTTAGTTTTTTTAAATAAAAATCATAAATAAATAAATTAAATAAATGGAATGTGGTAGATCTAAAATAAAAATCTATGTGTTATTTTTCAGGCCTGACCATGGGCAATTACAAAGGCTTTACCTGGTAGGCCTCACCGAGAAAGCTGCCCTTTCTATACCAGACTTGGTTCACAGCCAGAGCATAGCAGTCTCTGAAGGGAGGTGCAGTCCAGGATTCAGAGCCCCCTGGCCAGTCATACTCTTTCAGATACTGGGGATGACAAAAAAATATGTACACGTTTTAAGAGATGTTATCTATATATTGCTTTTCAAAGTTGAACTGAATTACAGTAGCAACGCATAGTATGATGTTCGCTCAGAAGATGGCATTAATCAAATGAATGTTAGTGTCATTCATTGTATTACAATTTTAATACAGTTTTTTCCTTTCTTAAAATGTGTATACTTTTTTTTTTTTTTTTGGTACCCTCTGTATTTACACTCCAACCCCTGGGGCCTTCATTCCTAGGTCTTTTTATCTGAGGCCTCAGGCAGACGTCTTCTTCAGCCCCTTCTGCTGAGACCTCTTCATAAAACGGAGGAGGAAAACCTTGAAGTCACTTTTTCCCACTCTGACTCAGTCAGTACCCGGTACTTTTCCACTTCTAACCCTCCCTCACCCTGCCGTTTCCCCCACCCCCACACCGCAGAGTTCATAAAACTACTGAAGGCTCCCACATCTGCAGTGATACACCTCACCCTCACTGATGTGCCATTTCTTGGGGCAATGTAACTGGAGGGAGTCTGCAATTTCTCCAATTTTAGACTATTCCCTGTACAATCACAGTGATTGAAAGCTTAACTGTGATTTTTGGTTTTGTTGCTTTAAAGGGTTACTCTGACTGCTTTCTTTCTCTCCCAGTTCAGCTGAGCTTCTGACAACGTCACAAGGGTAAGGGTTTTGCCTTTATTTTTGTTTGTTTTTAATAGACTGCTTTGTAATGCAGTTTTAAGTTCACAGAAAAACTGAGCCCCACACATGCGAAGCTTCCTCCATTATCAACATTCCCCACCAGCAATGTCACCCAGAGTCCACGGTTTACCTTAGGGTTCACTCTATGTGTTGTACATTCTAAGTATTTGGACAAACTTATAATGACATGTATCCACCATAATAGTATCATACACAGTAGTTTCACTTCCCTAAAAAAATCCTCTATGCCCTGCCTATTCATTCCTTTCTCCCCGCTAACCCTGACTACAAGTGAAGTTTTTACTGTTGCCATAGTTTTGCCTTTTCTACAATGTCATATAATTGGAATCATAGACTTTATAAGCTTTTTAAATTAGCTTCTTTCACTTAGTAATATGCATTTAAGTTTTCTCCATGTCTTCTCATGACTTGATTGCTCATTTCTTTTTTGCATTGAATAATATTCTATTGTCTGGATGTACCATAGTTATTTATCTATTCACTTATGAGGGACACCTTGGTTGCTCCAAGTTTTGGTAATTATGAATAAAGCTGCTATAACACCCGAATGCAGGTTTCTGTGTAGATATAAAATTTTAACACCTTTAAGTAAATACCAAGCAGCTTGATTGCTGGATTAAATGGTAAGTGTATTTCTAATTTTATAAGAAATTGCCAAACTGTGTTCCAAAGTGGCAATACAAAGTGGGAATTTCGCATTCCCACAAGTAATGAATGAGAATTCCTGTTGCTCTGCATCCTTGTCAGCACTTGGTGTTGTCAATACTCTGGATTTTGACCATTCTAATAAGTGTGTAGTGGTATCTCATTGTTGTTTTAATTTGCATTTCCCTGATAATATTCGATGTGGAGTATCTTTTCATATACTTATTTGCTATCTGTGTATCTTTTTTGGTGAGGTGCCTGTTAAGGTCTTTGGCCCAATTTTTTTTTTTTTCATTATTATTTTTTTTTTTAGCTGAGCCATCCTGCCACCTGTTGGCAGCTCAGCTCGGGCTGAGACCAATTTTTTTTTTTTTTAATGAAAACATTTTATTGCCAAGTCTAGATCACTTCACCCCAATGAAATTGTGATTCCTAAAACACAAAATCTAAGAAAGATGCACATTGGACAACACCAGCAAAGTTAGCTAATTCATCAAGAGCCAGGCATAAAAGTCCACATGCTTCACTGCCAGTAAGCTTGTCTGCTTCATCTAGTGCCAACAACTCAATTCACTGAACAGATGATATATTGAATAAAGGAATCTTCAAATTCACGGAGTACTTCAGGTCTCATCTTTCCAATGTATCATTTGCTACAAGGATTCATTTTATCATTTGAGGGTCAGCGAATTATTGTGAATTATTGTGGCCTATTTTTTAATCAGGTTGTTTGTTTTCTTATTGAGTTTTTGAGTCCTTTGCATATTTTGGAAAACAGTCATTTATCATATGTAGCTTTCACAGATATTTTCTCCCAGTCTGTGATCTGCCTTTTCTTTCTCTTGACAGTGTCTTTTACAGAGTGCCGGGAGCCGGCTGCACCTCAGTGTCTGCCATGGCCAAGCGCACTGCTATTGTGACAAATTCTGAAGCTCTGACTGAGAAACAGATACTGCTTTATCTTAAAAGATTTAAATTCCCCTTTGGATGTCCCCCAGTAGGACGAAGATCTTACACCCCTTCTAATAGCTATATCACAATAATTATATTTTATACACTAAAGGTAATTTTAGTCACACTACTAGTCTCTTAGTAAAGGTTAAAGTACACACCCTGTAAATCTTAAGATCCTGTTTAGACAATAGTTTTTAGAATAAATGTTGGGTGGTCATGGTAACCATCCTTTAGGCGATTATGTAAAGACTCAGGCCTTGGTCAGCAGTCATTGAGGGTGGAGGGATTTGGGCATAGTTGGGATAAGTTAGTTTTTAGCATAGAAAAGGTATAACTGTACCCTGGAGCATAAGAATTATGATGAATTAAAACCCTGATACTAATGGAACAATGGTTAAACTGCCCGGTATAAAAAGGGGCATGCTGTAAAATAAAGTGAGACACTTCTCTCCTTGAAAAAGCACTCCTGTGTCTCCGCGCGTTTTCTTCTTTTTCCTCGCCGCCTCCACCTCCACCTGAGGGAACCCCTGGACCCTGTGGGAGTTGGTCTCCCGCAACAGAGCAAAATTTTTAAATTTTAATGAAGTCCAACTTATTAGTAATTTCTTTCATTGATTATACCTTTGGTGTTGTATCTAGTAAGTTGTCACCAAACACAGGTCATCTAGATATTCTCTGATGTTATCTTCTAGAATTCTAGAATAGATTTGTGATCCTTTTTTAGAAAATAGTTGAAGGGTGTAGGTTTGTGTCTAGATTCTTTTTTTTTTTTTGTATGTGCATGTCCATTTGTTGAAAAGGCCATTTTTTCTTCATTGTATTGCTTTTGCTCCTTTGTCAAAGATCAGTTGACTATTTTTGTGGGTCTATTTCTGGCTCCTCTATTCTATTCCATTAATCTACTTGTCCATTCTTTCATCAATACCACACTGTCTTGATTCCTGTACCCTCAGAGTAAGATTGAAGTTGGATTATGTGATTCCTTTAACTTTATTCTTCTGCTGCAGTATTGTGTTGGGTTTTCTGGGTGTTTTTCCTCTCCATATAAACTTTAGAATCATTTCTCCAATATCCATAAAGAAACTTGCTGGGATTTTCTTGGGATTGCATTGAACCTACAGATCAATTTGGGAAGAACTGACATCTTGACAATATTGAGTCTTCCTATCCATGAACACAGAATATCCCCCCATTTATTTAGTTATTTGATTTCATTTATCAGAGTTTTGCAGTTTTCTTTATATCAATTTTTACATTTTTAAAAGATTTATATTTAAGTATTTCAAATTGGAGGTGCTAATGTAAACAATAATGCATTTTTTATTTCAATTTCACTTGTTCATTGCTGATATATAGGAAAGTGATTGACTTTTGTATATTAACCTTGTATCCTGTGATCTTGGTATAAATTGCATATTAGTTCCTGAAGTTCTTTGGGTTATCATATTTTCTATGTAGATGATTATGTCATCTGTGAATAAAGTCAGTTTTATTTCTTCCTTCCCAATCTGTATACCTCTTATTTCCTTTTTTTGTCTTACTGCATTAGCTAGGACTTTCAGTATGATATTGAAAATCAGTAGTGAGAGAAGACATCCTTGCCTTGCTCATTATCTTAGAAAGTTTCTAGTTTCTCACTACTAAGAATGTTAGCTGTAGGTTTTTAAATTTATGTTCTCTGTCAAGTTCAGGAAGTTTCCTTAGATTGCTTAGATTGCTGAGATTTCTTATTATGAATAAATATTGGATTTTGTCAAATGCTTTTTCTGCATCTATTAATATGATCATGTGATTTTTGTTCTCCAACCTGTTGATGTGGTAGACTACATTGATTTTTGAAAGTTGAACCAGTCTTGTATTGTATACCTAAGATATAATCCACTTGAGCGTGTTGTGTAATTGCTTTGATACTTTGTTGGATTTGATTTACTAATATTATGTTGAGAAATTTTGCATTTGCATTCATGAGAGATATTAATTTGTAGTTTTCTTGTCTTGTAATATCTTTGTCCAGTTTTGGTATTAGGATAATGCTGGCCTCATAAAATAAGTTGGGAAGTATTCCCTCTGCTTTAATCTTCTGAAAGAAATTGTAGAGAATTGGTATAATTTCTTCCTTAAATGTTTGGTAGAGTGAACCCATCTGGGCCTGGTGCTTTCTGATTTAGAAGTTATTAATTATTGATTAAATTTCTTTAGTTGATGTAGGCTGTGATATTGTCATTTAGATGACTAAAATATATTTTTCCTATATATTTGGTCTTCCTTCACAGTTTCTGGTTCATAGTTCCCAAAACCCTTGTTGTTCCCAAAATCCTAAATGTTAGGAGTGATAAAGGTGTCTTTTACTATGTTAATGAGGTGACTTTTGAACAGCACATAAGAATTGGGGCTGGATGCCAATGGATCCAATCAGTGATCAGAGGGTTGCAACTTTCAATCTAACACATTGACCTCAAAGAAAGGGAGAGGGGCTGGAGGTTGAATTAATTGCCAATGGGCAATGATTCAGTCAATCATGCCTAAAGAATGAGCCTCTATAAAAACCCAAAAGGGTGGGTGGGGTTTGAGAACTTCTGGGTTGGTGAACACTTGTAGATGCTGGGGGAGTGGTTTACTTAGAAAGAGCATAGAAGCTCCACACCATTTCCCCATACCTTACCCTATGTATCTTTTCCATCTGGTTGTTCCTGAGCAATATCCTTTTATAGTAAACTGGTGATTTAGTAAGTAAAATGTTTCTCTGAGGTCTGTGAGCCACTCTAGCAAATTACTTGGAGGGGGTCATGGAAATTTGTCATTTATTGCCAGTTAGTCAGAAGTACAGGTAACAACCTGGACTTGTCACTGGCATTTGAATTTGAAGTCTAATGAGGGGGTTGTGGATACCTCCAATCTGTAGCTGGCTGCTCCGAGGCATATGTAACAGCTTGGGCTTCCTATGGGCATCTGAAATAGGAGTGGGTGGTGGGTTGGGGAAGAGGTAGTCTTGTAGGAATAAATCCTTAACTGTTGCGGGATACTCGGACAGAGAGACAGGACACCAAGGCTCAAGAAGCAACATTTATTGATGCCAGCACCGGCCCAGAGGATTCACATCCAGAGGCTGAGCCCAGATCTGGACAGGACTTGGAGCTATATACCCTGAGGTTTCTGGGTCAGCAGCTAGAATCCCTTATTAGGGCATGTGGCATTGTGTTAGTTTCTGACTGGCTCCCTGGTGAGGTAGGAATTAGGAAATGTTAAACGCGGGAGTCTTGGTGGCCATGCAGTCCAGGAAAGCCTTTGTCTAGGGCCCTCTGCCACATAACCTGTGAAATCTAATGCTATCTCCCAGTAGACAGGTCAGAATTCAGCTGAATTCTCTGATACCTTGCTGGTGTCCAATAATTGATAGGTGTTGTGTGGGAAGCCCCCCCCACACACACACACATTGAAATTGGGTCCAGGGACCCACAAGATAGGCCTATTCAGTTTGTTGGCTTTATTTTTATTTATTTATTTATTTATTTATTTATTTATTTATTTATTTATTTATTTATTTATTTCTGCTGTATCTCCAAAACTTAGAAAAATATCTGGCACATATTAGGTGCTCAGTAAAAATTTTAAATTAAGAGCATCCACCAAATCTAAATTAATGCAATTGATAATCTTTGAATAAAAGTCCTCTTCATTTAAAAATTTCATTATAAACTGTTGTGGGCCAACCAGCAACCAAGTACCTCCCTCCCCCACCCCAAAGACTTTTAAGTTTCTTTCCAATAGAAATGATAAGTATGGAAATGTTAAGTCTCCTCCCTGGTTTCTTAGTTCCTTAGCCCCTGGCTTCGATTACTCTTCTAATCAGTTTCTGAAATTTAGACTAAAGATTGCCCCTAGACTGAATCACAGAATAGCTGTCACCCACTCTGGCTTTAGATAACTACTTAAAAGCCTATGATTTGGGCCGGCCGAGTGGCGTGATGGTTAAGAACTCGCTTGGGATGCCAGAGGGCCCCGGTTCGGATCCCACATATGAGGGCCAGTGACACTGCCCTCCACAGCTAAGATGCTGAACGGCAGCTCGACCTGGAGCTGGGCTGCCATGAGTCGCCGGCGACGGCGTAGGCTGCAGTCCCTGTGGCAGTGGGGTTGCCATGGGCTACCGTATGTAGCCAGCAGCCAGCGTGAGCGGCCAGCAGCCAGCGTGAGTGGCCATCCAGAAGCCGGCGACTGATCTGCCTCGCCCGGGAAGAGCGCAATGATGGTGCCAACTTGGGCCAGTGAAGCAACGTCCTCCACAACTAGACTGAAGAACAAAACGACAGCAACTTGTCTGTTCCCCTTCCCCCAATTCCCCAGCACTGTTCCCATCCCCCCAATTCCCCAATTTAAAAAAATCTAAAAAAAAAAAAGCCTGTGATTTCCCAACATTCCCCAAGCAATTCTGGACCTAACTCTTGGGTAATCCCATCCCAGAGATTAAATAGATTTTAACATTTCCCCAGGCCAGTATACTTGTTGATTGTGAAGCCTAATGTTTCCAAACCAGTAGCCACCCTACACCAATAGCTTTGAGCTCTGCTCTTTAAGAAATTGATTAATTAAAATCTATTTTTCCTCATTTAGGGGCCTTGGGGATACAGAGGGTGCCCCAGCAAGATTGTCAGTCACAACCAAAGAAGCCAACACAGTCTTCCAGGTGGAGCTCGAGACCCCTTCCTCTCATCTGAGACCAGCTAGGGTGAGAGTTCTGTGAATCCCCCAATAGGCAGGGACAGCTCTACTCCCCTGCCCAACAGGAAGCAGATACAGAAGAAGAGACCTCCTGTCCCTCAGCTTCCCATAGGAGATTTTCTGAGGATCACGTCTCTCAAGGGGAAAACAAGGCAGGCAGTTAGAGGCAGGCATTGGGTCTCAGTATTCCTACATGTCCCACAGAGTGCGACCGCCCAGGGGACCTCCCCTCTCCACCCAAAATGCCCCCTTTGAATTGTAATTATCTACCCCTGTGGGAAAACAAATGGGCACAAAATACCCAACTAGGTCAGACCAGTCACTCGCACCTGCGCAGTACCTCTTGTCAATCACAGGTGCCAATCAAGTGGTCCCACGCCCAAAGGGGGAACAGTCCATTCTAGAGAAGGGATAATAACTCCAAGTCCAGAGAAACCCGGCCCTTGTTTTGACCCCGTTCCTCCCTTTGAGCCTTGCAACCTTTGCGCATGGCCCACTCCAAACTCTTTGCAGTGTAATTTCTCTTCTAATAATGGGCCCTCGAGCCATTCTCTACTGCTGGGGCCCACTCCTACTTCTTTGAAATGTACTTTCTCTTCTAATAAACAACTTTTCACTACTTTACTCTGGTATCTCATTCAATTCTTTGCTCAAGTTGCCAAGGACCTGGACTTCGCACTGAGAAGGGCCCACTCTGTGACAACAAAGCCAATAAACCAAAGTATTATGTATAATGCCAAAAGAATCATTGCAATAGATTAAAGTTTCAAATAACTCAGATATTTTTATTGCCCATAATTTTATTTCTTCTTCAAGTCATAGAATTATACTTAACAGAGTCAATATTATCTAAATGAAAAAAAGAAAAAGAAAACAGGATAGATACAATTTTGTTTGAGGCAAGAAACAGAGAGAAACACTGAATTGACATTAAGAAAGAAAAGGAATGAGATCCCACATCTTAGGTTCTGATGTTCAACTTGTTATTAATTCACCATCTGAAGCCCAATGCAGACAGAAACAAAATTCTACTGTCCAGTATACAGATGGCTTTTCCATAAAGGTTTCAAAATATCCACAGAGAAATGGAAAGCAAACTAGAGAATTCCTAAGAAAACTAGGAACATTTGGAATGTTGTAAGCTTTCAACCAATTATTACCACTGTTGTTACAGTTTAAGAAATTTATATATTCAGGGTGCACTTTTGCATTGTATATGTAAAAGCTAGGAAACAAAATACTGATGAACTGAAAAGCCAGTCATTTCTTCCAAGAGTTTGCTGAGCTGTCTTGATTCAGGGGAGTTCAGCTTCAGGGGAAATTCTTAGAGGACTCTTATCTGCTAACCTTCAGGCTGCTACAAACTAAAGAATTCCTGGATTGATATGCCCCAAATGAAGACTCTGTCAACTATTAATGTATCAATCCTGCACATCCCCTTTTTCAAAAAGCAGTGTCTCCCTGCTTTACTTTTTTTTTTCTGAGCTAGTGCAGAATGATGAAGGATCATCTGAGAAGACCTCTACTAGTCTGCAGTGAGTGACAGAATTAACAATGGGCACAGTTCCCCTGCATCTTTTCCATTGAAATGTGCCCCAGTACTTCTATGCTACCTCTAGGCACCCTAAAGTTTTCCCCCATAGGGCTCATCCACCACTCAATAAATACCCCACGACTTTTCTTACTTCCTCGCTACACATCCAAATTGTTTGCTTAGTATTCTGTAATGCTTTCTTTCTTCTTCTTCTTTTTTTTTAAAGATTTTATTGGGAAATTGGGGGAGAGGAACAGTGTTGGGGAATTGGGGAAGAGGACCAGCCAAGTTGTTGTTCTTTAGTCTTTGTTGTGGAGGGTGCCAGTCGCCACCTGGCTTCCTGTTGGCAGCTCGTGGCCTCTAAGCTTAAGGTGCCGAGTTCAGTCTTAGTTGTGGGTGGGTGTAGCCACCATCCCATGTGGGAGTCTAACCGGCAGCCTTGTTAAGAGCACAGGCCCTATCCACTGAGCCATCTGGGCGGCAGCTCAACTCAAGGTGCCAAGTTCATTCTTAGTATCGAACAGGCAGTCTTATTGTTATGCAAACTGAGCCATCCTGCCACCTGTTGGCAGCTCAGCGACAGCTCAGCTCGGGCGCAGCATCACTGGCCCATGTGGGAATCGAACCGGCGGCCCAGTTGCTCAGAGCTTGTGCTCTTAAGCCAACTCTTAACCAACTGAGCCACTTGGCCGGCCCCTCTGTAATGCTTTCTAACTAAGCTGGTAAACTAAATTACAGGAACTGATAGCTTCAAATGTTACCTCTCCCAGGTAACACAGTTGTCCCTATTCTTACCAGCTTCAAATGCAACCAACCAAGGTTGCACTAATCAGCCTCTTCTATAGGAAATAATAGGTCTCTCCTGCTATCTAATGTCCATCCCATAGCTGACCTCACCAACTCTTTCTTGCTGACTTGCCATTGGAGGAATAATTATATTGCATGCTTGGACTGACCAATGAGTGAAGGGGGGGTCAAGGGCCAGCCAGATTGATTGGCATCTTATTATTTCTGTGGGAACTCTAGATCAACCTGTCACAAAAGTTGAGTAGGGTTGCTGGGTGAAGGATTTTGGATTTGTTTATCATCTCACTGTAGAGCACTGGGGCCAGAGGTAAGTCCTGTGACAACTGTGTTATTGTCCAAAGATCAAACTATCTCATAAGTGATAGAAAATGGGTGCTCAAGAGACCTAAAAGTCTAACCACCCTGAAGGTGGATATTTAGTTCACCTTATGTGTAGCATTTCTGTTTTTGTTTGATTTGATTTAGCTAAACAGATGTCAGCTTGAATAGACATTTTCCAAAGAAGATATAAAAATGACCAATAAGTATGTGACAGAATGCTCAAAATCATTAGTCATCAAGGAAATACAAATTAAAACCAAAATGTGGTACCACTTTAAACCCTAGGATTTTATCACTAGGCTTCCTAAAATAAAAAATAAAGAAAATAACATCCTCTTAGTGTGGACGTCAAGAAATTAGAACCCTCATACACTGCTGGTAGGAATATAAAATTGTGCAGTCACTTTGGAAAATAGCCTGGAATTTCCTCAGAAGGTTAAATATAGAGAGTTACCATATGACCCAGCAATTCCACTCATAAGTATGTACTCAAAATAATTAAAAACATGTGTTCACACAAAAACTTTGACATGAATGTTCCTAGCACCATTATTCATAATATCCCCAAAAAGGACAAAATTAAAATGTTCATCTATGGACAAAGTGTAGGATATGAATACAATGAAATATTATTAAGCAGTAAAAAGGAATGACAGACTAATACAAGAATGAACATTGAAAACATGCTAATTGACAGATGCCAGCTTTCAGGATTTGGGAATACCTAAGGTGATCAACTTGTCTTGATTTACTGGAACTTTACCAGCTTTAACACTGAAAGTCCCATGTCCTGGTAACCCCCTCAGTGCCAAGCAGTGAGATGATTAATCACCCTACTTCCACCAGATAGAGCAAACGGTCCATGGAGAGCAATTGTCTATATTCTTGTAATCAACAGGCCACAGTGTGCAGAAATTATTATAATCTCTTTTGCTGAAGAAAATGAACTCCCATGTTTTCCCCTGGGGTTCTGGGGCTCACTGCTGTTCTTACCCACCTTGGAAAAATTACCAGAATTTGAAACAATCAAAGACAGCAAATCATATTTCAGGTTTAAAAGCACTAGAAAACACACTTCATTGGTGGGATTCTTTCTGTCTCACTCACATATTAGAGCTATGCTGAAAATTCACAACAAAATTTATAGTATAAATAGAATGCTTGCTGACAAGCAGACACAGAATAAATCATAAATTCTAACCTGAAGCTAAAATTATTGATACATGGTGTTCATTAATGAGGGAGACTTTCCAGCTTTTATGTGCTTCTCTGGTTAAAAATTTCCTAGAAGCTAATTGTAGCTTAGCTTCTAGGAAATGGATGTTTTGAAACATCCATTTAATAAAATTTAAAAAGTACACTCAAACATGAAATCTATTGGAATGAGGTAATATAACATTAAAGGATTATCATTTTATCCACCCAAGCTAAACTACTTACATTGTCCAGGGAAGAAATAATATCCAGTAAGATCAGCTATGAATATTTAAGAAAATATATAGTTTCTTTTATAATGAGAAACATTAATGCTTTGAGTTTGGGGAATCGCAGAATAATAATAATAATAATAATAAAAAACCCCACAGTCATCTGAAAATAGATCCAAAGTACATTTTTCCAGGAATTTGATTTAGGATCCTATATTCTAAACAAGAAACTGTGGGCTGGCCGAGTGGCGCGTTGGTTAAGAGTTGGCTTGGGACACCAGCTCTGAGCAGCAGGGCCGCCAGTTTGGATCCCACATGGGGGCCAGTGACACTGCGCCCTCTACAGCTAAGATGGTGAACAACAGCTCGACCTGGAGCTGGGCTGCCGTGAGTCACTGGCAATGACGTAGGCTGCAGTGGGGCTGGCCAGCAGCTGACATGAGCTTTCATGAGCTGCCGTGAGCCTCTGTGAGTGGCCATCCAATGGCCAGCGAGCGACTGCCTCACCCGGGAAGAGCGCAATGATAATACCACCATGGGCCAGTGAAGTGACGTCCTGTACAACTAGACTGAAAAACAAAAAGACAGCAACTTGTCTGTTCCTCTTCCCCATCTCCCCAATAAAATCTTGAAAAATAAAATAAAATAAACAATAAACTGTAAAGAATATGAACAAACAGTGGAAAAGTTTTATGCAAAAGAAAGAGCAAGTTTCAATAGCAACACCCAAGATGTACTAGGCCTACCTCGACTGTTTCTTAATTTCTGTGTAGTTCATCCAAGTGATATCTTAGGACCAATTGAAGCAGACTGTTTCCCAAAAATAAACTATTATGAAAACCTTTGCTCCAACATTCATGCAAAGCAGATAATTACAATTTAAGATGTAATGCCAGATTTCCTTTTCACATGATGAACTCGTGGTTCCTTAGCTGTTACACATAAAGAAGGCATTTGACCAAAATGACTCAATGTGTTATATAGTTTATAAATTTGTTAAAAAGAGGAAAAACACTCCCCTTTTCTTTCTTTCTTTTTCCCTACCTCCCTCCCTCCTTCCTCTCTTTTTTCCTTCCTATCCTATCTTATCCTATCCTATCCTAACTTTCCATAAGAGTGTGTCTGTGTGTGTGTGTTTTACAATTTGACAGAGGCCAAGGGCATTTTCTTTTGCAAGTCAAACACACGTTTGTTACTCAATTGATACATCCCACATGACAATCATAGGATTAGTTGGTTGTTTTTTCCAAGGTGTCACTACATCATGCTTCTCTAGCTTAAAACTAGTCCACTTCAGTGGTGTCACATTTTCTTAGCAATGCACTTCTTTGTCATGAACTTACAGCTAAATTCCATACTACTTCTATAATGAAAGCTACAATAAAATGAATAGTTTTAAGCATCATTCATTTGGCAAATGAGGAAAGCAGCCGTTAAGGAAGGCAAATAGGGAAAAGGTTGAGCTTCTATCATCAGCTACTACAATCTCTAAGGCTGATATGCCTACAAGCACACCCAGAGCCCTCTTTCTGTATTAAGTCAAAATAATAGGACTGCCTCTTTTTCTTTCACATTCCTCTATCCAAGCTGTCCTTTAGGACTTTTTCTCCTTGAGATCTGCTCGTAGAGATCAGATGAACCTATGATCGCCCAGGTGTGGTTTTATTTAACCCAGCTTTTCACACTCCCAGGAATAGCACAGGGTCCTGCTTTCTCTGAAGATGGAGGGCCCTGTGCTCTGTCTCCCAGGACGGATGCCACATTGTATGAATTTAGCATCTACGGTGCTGGTCATTTTCAAAACGAATCTGAGGTGAAAGAAGACCTTGTTGGGCCCTTTAGCTTTTGCTCTTGGGCTTAATTGGATCAATGTTCCATTATTTCAACTGTGACTGTTTCCACCCAGGGTAAATAAGTTCCTCTGCTCGGGAAGGGAAAGTATGGGACTACTTCCCTTGGATGAGTGCCTTATCTCACTGGTGATGGGAAAAAGAACTGAGCATGCTCAGCTTAAGGCCCTGTGTTCTATTGTTCTGCTTCTCTGTCCTACCTCTCCTCAAGAATCGCTCATTCTGTTTCTCCATGACATAAGCTTGAAATGTCAGGATCTGGCCTTTTAGTGGGGAAGGTATTGGGGAACCTGATTTTGGCTAATATCTATGCTTCTTCTTTAAACTGGCCCTTTGAGTAATAAGACTGAGTGCTTTGTTCTTCAAATGTCTGATTCTTGTGTCCACTTCTCAATGCAGAGGGTTGACAGCAAATTATCACTTTTTCTATAGGAACAAAGAAGCCCCAAATCCTAGTGGCCAAACCAACAAATGTTTATTTCTTGCTCACAATACATGTTCACCAGGGCTCTGGTCATCTGCTTTGACTCTTTTCCAAATGCCTGAAATCTGAGAACTCAGAACAGTTTTTATATTTGAACACATGCCACGCAATGGAAGTTTAGGGTTTTTAAAGACTGGTTCAAATTTTAGCACCTCTGAGAAGGTCTTTATTAGAAAATAAAATTGGAAAAAAATGTTCATGTTTGAATCCTGGGATATCATTACAAAGACTGCCAGGGCAGTGTTTTCAAACTTAACTCTTCCTATTGGGGAGCCATATTTAAAATAAAAGACAAAAAGAAATATCATCCACATCTGAATAGGCCTTTTCATATCCCCCTGACTTGCTGAGAATTATTTTTGGTACTACTTAATTCAGAGCTTTTCTTTCAGGGTGTTGGTACTTTCCCTTTTTAGAGATGAGTTATACTAGACCAACCTCTATTATTTCTGGATTACATGTCAGCAGTGGAAAATGAATTGAGTGCTTTGAGAAGAAAAAAATCATTACTGGAATGATGAATAGAGGGACTGTAGTGGGTTACTAAAAGTAGGGGCTCTGGAAAGATCATTGGTTTGATTTTTCTGGGAAACATATCTTCTTTGGATATTCTTCAGAGTTGTGATAATTTCCTCCCGCAGCAGGTGGGAGGTAAGTCTACTGATGTCACTCATTCTCCTGGTCCACTGACTTCAAAGACAGGCCTTTCTTCGCTATGTGGTATTCAAATATAAAAACTGCTTTGAGCTCTCAGGTTTCAAGCAGCTGGAAAAGAGTCAACAGCCAGACAAATTTATATATTTGTTGCTTTTGCCATTGGAAGGAGGTATCTTTTTTCCACAGATGTGTATTATTTGTTCTATGTACCAGATAGTGCTGTGTGCCAATATCGCAACAATGATGAAGACTGACAAAGCCCCTCACCTAATAGAGCTCTCGGTCTGGGGAGAGGAAGGTGGATATAGATGGGTACACAGCCTACAATTCAGTGTGAGAAATACCATGGTGAGGACACCCACAGTGCTCTGGGAATCTTATAGCAGGGGAGATCAGGGAAGACTTCCTGAAAGAAGTGACTTATAATTGTGATCTCAGGGATAGTATGTCTTAGCCAGAGGAAGAGAGAAGGAGCAAAGGCCCTGAGGTTGGCATATTTGAAGGACTGAGAATGGAAAGTACGTAGACGGGTAAAGAAGAGAGACATGTCTTTTAGAGAATAATTGAATAGGAAAGGATTAAGGCATGAGGTTAAAAGAGTGAGAAAATGTAAGGTCATGGAAAATATAACAAAACATGTTAGGAAGTGTGGCTTCTATCTACATGGAAATCGTCATTGAATGCTTTTTAGCAGGAAAGTGGCAGGATCTGATTTGTTTCTAGAAATCACCCTGATTGTTATGTTAAAAACAGATTGGGAGAGACAAAGTCTGGAGGTAAGAGATACAAAGGTCAATGCAGGGGTTATGTAGGCATCCAGGTGAAAGATTAGGTCGCCTGAGATTAGTATTGGCTGTGGAATGCACAAGATGGATAGATTTGAGAAGAATGTACAAGGTAGAATTAACAGGGTTTGATTACAGATATGATATGGATGGTGTAGGAGAGAGAGAAATTGAGCATGGTACTGAGATTGCTCAAGTCTCTGACTTGGACACTGGGTTGATAGTGAGGTCATTTATTGAAATAGGAAACTTAGGAGGAAGAGCAGGTTTGAAGGCTAAGGTCTTGAACTCAGGTTGGGAAATGCTGATCTGAAGTGTATAGTGTCAGTGATGCATGCATATCCCATTGGCCTACCATTGAAATTGACTGCAGATAGTCCCTGCATGTAAAGACAGCTTCTGTATCTCTCTTCCTGCAGCCAACCTTTGGCCACAAGAGTGAGCTTGGCTGCAGAGCACAAGTAGTCAGACCTGAAGTGCCAGAAAGTTAATGTCCTGGGAGCGACCATCAGCAGTGAGGGACAGGAACTGATGAATGAATACCTCAGCTTTCTTGTCCCTTTCTGTGTCAGTTCTGAGGCATCTTCCACCCCGTGTCTCAGAGGGTCCCTGGTGAGACTGAGCCACAGTTGCCAACAGCGATAACCTGCTTATTAACACACTTTATTGGTTAGCTTTCTTTCCCTGTCTCACTTCCCATTCCCTCAGAATTTCTCCTGTGATCACCTCCATCCAAAATAAACTATTTTCACCCAAATCGGAGTATCAGAGTCTAAGATGAAGGTGAAACAACCAAGTGGAATTTCCAGAAGGCAAAATGGATATTAAGATCTGAAGCTCAGGAGCAAAGTCGGGGCTGAAGGCATCAATCTGGGAGTCATCAATATATGTACGCTTTCTCATTTAGGTGGTGGCTGTAGATGATTTTCAAAGAGTATGTAGGAGAAGAGGAGGTCCTATCATAATAAATATCACTTAGGGACAGGCAGAGGAAGCATTAGCCTCAAATGCAACAGAAAAGGAACAACCAGAGAGGCAGGAGGAGCAGCAGAATGTGGGACCACAAACGTCAAGGGTGAGCGAGAGTGTCTCTGGACAGAGTGGTTCTCAGAGGCCTGTAAGAGAAGAATTAAAAAATGATCACTGGACTTAACTACAAGATGGTAATTAGTGACTTTGGGGAACACAATTTCAGGAAAACGTGAAGGCAAAGTCAGGCATCATGGGTTAAGTCATGATTGAGAAACAAGAAATTTTAGGCAGAGAACATAGATAAAATCCTTTTAAGAAGTTAAGCTGTGAAGGGAGAGAGAACAATAGAGCGGTAGCAGGAGATAGATACAGAGAAGGGGAGGGGTTCTTTCTGCACAGCATCTTCAAATTTCTCTCTGACCTCTTCTGCCTCCCTCTTCCACTTTAAAGGATCTTTGTAATGACACTGAGCCCACCCAGATAATCCAGGATCACCTCT
>NW_017731850.1:0-1442 GCF_001890085.2 Hipposideros armiger | reverse complement strand
GTGCAGCATCACTGGCCCATGTGGGATCCAAATCAGTGGCCCTGCTGCACAGAGTTCGCACTCCCAAGCCAATTCTTAACCAACGAGCCACTAGGCCAGCCCAAGAACACTTCTTAAGCAACCATTCTGTCAGTTGAAAAGTCAAATGAAGTCACAAGCACCTCCATGATGATTAGTTGACCAGGTTGATCGACAGGTTAGCAAAGAACTTAAGGGAATGAGACACCAGCTCAGCAGGGAAGCAGACAGAGTTGCCCAGGGAATGTGGTAGGTCTCCCTAAGTAAGCAGAGTGGAGAAACTGGGCAGCAAAAGGGATTGAAACAGCTTCCTGGAACCTCCCATCCCTTCATGTTCACCTACATGAAAATGACCCAGCATATGAAAATAGATCACACTTCTGCGATACACATTAAGCATCAGACCTTGCACTAGAAGCATTCTATGCATTATCACCTTTAATCTTATCACTAGTTCAATGAGTTCCTTTTAGCACCTATAATTAAGAGAGGAAACTGATGCCAGAGAAGTTCAGTTACTTATTTAAGGTCACACAGCTGATACATTTCAGAGTTGGGATTCAAGTTTAAGACTTCTGACTCTAGAGCCCGTCCTTTCAACCAGGAAGTACTTTATACAGCCTTTTCTACAAGATAGCACCTTTCTTGGTGGAGGAATGATTCAAACCATCAGCCCATCTTGCTCTATAACAAGTGGCTTTTTCTAGGGTTATTTGGGATGAAGTCTGGGACAAATGTGTAAAACAAGTAGGCTATGGAAGGATACCATTATGGGAAATAAAAGAATGATAGGTGTTTCACTCTCTCTAAGTTTCAAAAGTGATAGTTACCTTTTGACTTCTTCTGTGAGAAGTGAGGAGAAGGTATGATAGCTCATATCAACAAATACTTCTTTAGTGTCATTACCAGAAACAAAGATGAAATCTGGTATGTCACACCTTGTCTTCAGGAAGGCCTGTTGGACTTGATTTTCCTCCCTACTTTGGAGACATGACTGTTGCTAAGCCACTGTGGGGAAAGGAACTTGTGCTGGAATTGCTTTTCTGGATCTGACACTGCCCTAAAATCCCTGGTTCTTCATTTTTGTTGAATCATCCTCATACCAGCACCTAGGGAGTGTTGTGACAATGAACAGTGAAAGGGTGTTACTGGGTGTGACATCACCATCCATCAATGTCTACTTGGCTGGTTCATTCACAAAGGAGGGCAATTACTATAGGTAGCCACTGTATTCCTGGTAAAAATGGGGCTGGAGTTATTTCCTGACTTTCTCTGAAAGAATCATGGAGAGTTTGAGGGGGTTATCATGTTGAAATAGAACAGGACAATTATGGCCACAAAATCAAATCACAAACAAAACCTTGTTGACTCTTGGTATAGAAACAAAATTTAAATGCTACAATTATGGATTTTACTTTGGGGCT
>NW_017731400.1:4784332-4785106 GCF_001890085.2 Hipposideros armiger | reverse complement strand
TAATTCCCCCCATTGACATGTAAACAGCAACCATGGCTCAACTGCAATAAGAAGGCATACACAACCCACACAAGGGATACATCTGGAGCACCTAGTTCAGGTGACCAGGGACACTGCACCACTGGGCCCAACACTTACTACATAAGGCCACACTAATAAGACTGAGAGGAATAGCAGCCATACCAAATGCATAGAAATAAACACAGGCAGGCAGCTAAAATAGAGAGACAAAGAAACATGTCCCAAATGAAGGAACAAACAAAGCTCCAGAAAAAGAACTAAACAAAATGGAGACAAGCAAACTACCAGATACAGAGTTCAAAACACTGGTTATAAGGATTCTCAATGATCTCTGGGAGAACTTCAACAAAGAGATAGGAAACATAAAAATGGAGATAGAAAAAAAAAAAGGTCAGAAATAAAGACTACAATAACAGGAAATGAAGAATACTTTAGAGGGAATCAACAGTAGATTAGATGAAGCAGAGGATTGAATCAGCTATTTAGAAGACATTGTAGCAGAAAATACCCAATTAAAACAGTCAAAGGAAAACAGAATTCAAAAAAATGAGGATAATTTTAGAGGACTCTTGAGCAACATCAAGTGTACTAATATTCACATCATAGGGGTACCAGAAGGAGAAGAGAGAGAACAAGGAATTGAAAACCTATTTGAAGAAATAATGATGGAAAAATTTCCTAACCTGGCAAAGTGAATAGACATACAAGCCCAGGAAGCACAGAGAGTCCCATACAAGATGAACCCAAAGAGGC
>NW_017731400.1:4781142-4782288 GCF_001890085.2 Hipposideros armiger | reverse complement strand
GGTGAAGAAGTACAAATTGGTTGTTATCAGTAAGGTATAGCATAAGGAATATAGTCAATAATATTTTAATAACTATGTATTGTGTCAGATGGGTACCAGGTTTATCAGGGTGATAGATGGGAGGGGGCTTGGGGGCAGGGTGAAAAAGTTGAAGCCATTAAGAAGTACAAATTGGTAGTTATAAAATGGCCTTGAGTGTAAAGTAAAGCATATGAAATATAGTAAATAATATGATAATAACTATGTATAGTACCAGGTGGGTACTAGATTAGTCAAGGGGATCACCTCTTACATTATATAAATGTCTAACCACTATGCTGTACAACTGAAATTAATATAAAATAGTATTGAATGTCAACTGTAATTGTAAATTTTAAAAAGGGGATAAAAAAATTTGAAGGGGAATAAGAATTTCAAATTTCCAGGTATAAAACAAATAAGCCATGGGGATATAACATACAGCATAGGGAATATAGTCAATAATATTGTGATAGAGTGGCACAGTGTCAGATGGTCACTGGACTTACCATGGTGAACACTTTTTTAGGTATATAAATGTTGAATAACTATGGTGTACACCTGAAACTATTATAATACAAGTACAATATTCTATGTTAGCTATATATTAATAAAACACCTTTTTAAAACAGAAAAGCAAGACGTATTGAAAGTGTTAAAGTAAATCATATGCTTAAATAGTGGCAGCTCTTCCAAAGATAAGCAATACTGTTATCCATAAAGCACAGAGACTACTGACTTACAGGCCAAGATGAGAACACTTTGACCCTAATATTGTCACCTAACATGCAGACTGAGGATTATCACTGCCACTTTCTCATGTGTTACAATTTTTTGAGTTATTATTAATGTTTGACAGTACTCATAGTAAGAGCTAACATCCATTGAGTGTCCCTTGACCTAAAATAATTCTGTATTCCTCTTTTCCTTTAAATCTCACCTTTAGCCCATCAGAATGACCTGTCTATTATGTGTCCAAAATAAGCTTGAAAACCATATACTTGTTTCCATATGCACTAGCTTAAGTCTTTTACTCCTTACCCTGCAGGCCAGCATGGCTGGAGCAGAGTGGGTGGGAGGGAGTTAGAAGTTTATATCTGTGAGACAGCCAAAGACCAGGTCATGTCA
>NW_017731400.1:4771039-4771917 GCF_001890085.2 Hipposideros armiger | reverse complement strand
GAAGGATTGAGAATGAGAACTAACACATACCAATGTATCACTCAGTCTACTTTCGAGCCAGGCAGAGAGGAAAGGAAGAAGGAAGGAAGAGAAGAAGCAAGGGAGGAAGGAAGGAAAAAAAGAAAGGGACAAAGAGTGGGAGAGAGGAAGGATGAATCAAAAAGAAGAAATATTTTTTGTTAGGCTTTTTTTTTTTAACTTAGATCTACATAAACAAAGCAAAGTGAAAAGTCGAAATGAATTGAGTAAATTAGAAGATAAACTTTGTAACAGATTCGGAGATTCTGTAATGCCCACTGACCATCACCTTAGTCTGATGCAGAATATAAATGTTTTGGCATAAAAACCAGTGGGAGAAGAAGTGGGAAGAGCTGGTTTGAGGGATGGGGGGTGGATATACTACGAGTGAGGAGATAAGGTGCAAATGATCAGAGGGGTGGGGAGATGGAGAAGGAGAAAATATGGAGAAAAAAGCTGGGGTTGCATAGAGAGAAAGCTTAAAAGGAGAGTAAAAAGTATTCAAGCGAAAAAAAAGCATTTCTTGTAAGCTTAGCAATATTTTGAATCTGCTAAGTAGCTGTAGTGGTTATTTCTTTATTATTGTTGATGCAAGACTTCCTAGTTCATAAACTCTCCAGAACTGTAACCTGGGTGTCATTTATCTCTTGAACTCTCTCTCCAAAAATATAGCTATGTTATTAATTTAATGAGGATCATTGCATTATTGTGATCTAAAGATATGACTTGGTATCACAAACTATTAAACTACACAAATTTCTCTATGGCATTCATAAGGAAAATACCTCAAGTCTATATATTTCATAATAATAATTCCAACATCGTTTTATGGGCATTGACAATATTTTGAAGAAAAAAAT
>NW_017731400.1:4753309-4767557 GCF_001890085.2 Hipposideros armiger | reverse complement strand
GCTCCTCTATCCGTCTCCAGGCCCACATGCAGATACGCCCACACACATGAGTACCCGGCGACCCCTGTGAAAGGGTCGTTCAACCCCCAAAGCGGTCGCGACCCACAGGTTGAGAAGCGCTGCTTTACAGGGAATTTATATTTGCTTTTGGCAGGTAGTCTAGAATATTTGTTTACCCTGGTCTGCTTCTCTTTGTGGGCTTGTGATTTCAATTTTTGTCTTCCCAGATATGTAAGTCTGTCAAAAATTCAGTTAAGCTTCTTCGACTCTCCACCACTAATTTTGAAATAGGTAGATGACTTTTAGGAGGAAAAGAACTCTAAAAGCAAGGCCCTCTTCTCTGGCTTTCATCCTTCTCCCTGGTTTTGGTTCTGTACTTCCTCATTTTCTTGTTAGCCTCCTAATGCATCACTAAGTTATACTTTATACTTTGCCCAGGTTTTCTGGTTGGTCTTAGTAAAATTGGTCATAATTTCCTAATCCACCATTAGTGGAAGAGGAACATTGTATTGTTTTAAGAGAAAAGCAAGCCAATACAATGATGTGTCTGTAATACATGGGAACTTTACATTTGCCGCTAAAAATGGAATTTAGAAATTATCACTTAATTTAGCTCTCATATTTTACAGGTGAAAAAAATAAGATAGCTGGTTAGTCAGTTAAAGCCAATTGAAGTGCCTGATTCCCAGTCCAGTAATTTTCCCTCTTTATATTAAAAGAAATAATTAAAAAATAGAAGCAAAAATGGGTTGGACACTCTATTCAACACTTTCCCAAACATCAAAGGAATAGGTATAATATTGTGTTATTATACTGTAAGCAATAGAATAAGATCTAGGGCAAAATAATTGTGATCTAGAAACATATTAAGGCTTCAGCCATTTACTTAATACAGCTGGAGAGAGCCAACTAGCTGCATTTTTCTTAAAGATCGTTAGGAATGGAGATTCACCTAAGTATTTTGATTTATTATTTGGGAAGAGTCAGGAAACATTGTCTTAAATTCAATAGAAACACTATTGCTGTAGCCATTTCTAATTTTTCTGCTGCCTTTGGAAAGGATGGAAAGTGATTTTTCTCTTCCACTGAATAATACCTCAAACACATAAAAAATATTTTTAGGCTGGCTCTCTGACATCTTTGCTTTAGAACAATTTATTTTAAATCCTTTACATGCTTTGTCCTCTGTACCTTATTTATGTATGAAGACATGACAATGTATTCTCTTTTTTATTTTCATTACTGTTTGCTGAAATGTCCCTTTAGGGCTACAACATATGACCACACATACTGCCAACTGATCAACTCTAGGGGTTCCCATTCACATAGATCTTGTTCTTATATAGACTTTACAAGCAAATCTGTAGATTATGATCCTTAAAGTTATACACAGTTTTAGTCTTGTGGCCCTTCAAGTGAGTTTCTTTTGTTCTTTTTTTTCTTTTTTTTGACTTCTAAAATAAATCTCTTAGGTAGTCTCATTCACTTGAATCCAGACATCCTATTTCCAACCCACCTTCCATAAGACTGCCAGAATGAATTTCCTAAAATGTAGACACACAACCAGAAAGACTGAATAGGGCCTTAGTACATGTCCCTGCCTGAATGCATGACTTTACATACAAGTGGAGGAGACATGAGGAGGCGTGGCTGAAAGCAACAACTGGGGAAGAACAGTAAACTTTTTTACCTTTAAACGTGGTACTCAACTCACACACAGATCCATTGGTAAAGGTGGAAGGTTTACGGACCAAAAGTGTTTAAGCAAAACTTCTGATCAATCATTAACAGTCCATTCTATTATATAAACCCAGGGGTGACAACTAGAAACTAGGCTTAAAAATAAAAACAATGATTAGAAAAAAGAAAACCAAACAGAGATATCAGTGGCTGTATTCTGTGAAGAGACAGATACCACAGAATTATTCCAAGTAAGTCATAAAATAAGGAAAAAATAAACAAGAAAAAAAGTAACAGAAATACCCATTAGGAGGGAGGAATAAGAATTTAGAATTTCTATAACATATTATCTAAAATGTCCAGTTTCCAACAAAAGATTACAATACAGGTAAAGAAACTGGAAAGTGTGACTCATACACAGAAGAAAAGGCAGTAAATAGAAATTATCTTTGAGAAGGCCAAAAGTTGGACTTAGTTGGAAAAGAATCTGTTATAAATATAGTCACAGAACTAAAGGAAACCATTCGTAAAGAATTAAAGAGAAGCATGACAATTACTCATCAAATAAAGACTATGAATAAAACAGTAAAAATTATTTAAAAAGAACAAAATGGAAATCCTGGAATTAAAAGTTGAATAAATGAAATGGAAAATTCACTAAAAGGTATCAACAACAGATTGAACTTATAAAAGAAATAATCTGCAAACTTAAAGATAGAACAATAGCAGTAATCTAAAGAACCAAAAAAAGAATAAAGAAAATGAAATTAATTTTACAGTTATATGGGAAACCATCAAGCATATTAATATATATGAAATGGGAGTCCCAGAATGAAAGAAGAGAAAGAAAGGGACAGAAAAATTACTAAAAAAGAGTTATTCAAGATGAAAAGATATAATACCAGACAGTAACTCAAATCCACATGGAGAAATAACGAGTACCCATAAAGGTAACTGCATAGTAAAAATATTTTTTCTCTCACCTGATGTAAAAGCATGTATCTAAAATAGATCAGATAATAAGCACAAAACAAGTCTCAATAACTTAAAAAATGTTGAAGTCCTACAACATGTTTCCTAACTAAAATAGAATTAAATTAAAAACCGAAATAAGTTTGGATGCCTCTGTCCCAGCAGGATCACACAACAGAGCCTGAGGCTCTGTCTGGAAGCTGGGCCTGTAGCCCAGTAAAGTCCAGCCAGTGGCACCATCAGATGGGGAGATAACCTTAAAGCCCATCCAACTACAAATTATTATAAAGCAGGGACCATAGCCTTGACCATAGCAAAGCCCAATCAGTGGTGCAGCCCTGTAAGGGAACAGTCTGCAACCCTGCCTGACAGAGGTGATTGCAGAGCCCAGCTAGAACACACCCGGCAGCCCCACCCAAGTCAGGAGCTCATCCGTGGACCATTTAAATACAAAACCAAGCCAATAGGCACACTCACAAACACAGCCCAGCCAGCAGACTCCCCCTGCCCCCACCTCTGACCACAGGCACAGGCAGTGTCCTAGCCCAACTAGAGACCCTAACGGCAAGCCAAGCCTACCCATGGCTGCTACCAGCTGACCCATCCAATACATTAAGCTGAGCTGACTGGAGCAAATCTTTCCTGCTGAAGTGAATCTATAAAGTATGGAAAAAAAGAGAGTTTACACAAATGTGCAGATTCCAACCAGGATATAGGATCATGAAAAATCAGGCAAACATGGCATCACCAAAGGAAATTAATAAAGCTCCTATAACTGACCCTAAAGAAATGGAGATCTGTGAACTATCTGACAAAGGATTCAGAGTAACCCTCTTAAAGAAGTTTAGCAAACTATAAGAACACAGAGATAGATGAATAAATGAAATTAGGAAAACAATGCATGAACAAAATGAGAAGTTCAACAAAGAAACAGAAATTATAAAAAACCTAAACACAAATCTTAGAGCTGAACAATGACTGAACTAAAGAGCTCAATAGAGAATATTTACATGTTATATATCTGACATAGGACTTGTATACAATATATTGTATATAAAGAACACTTACATTTCAATAATAGTACAAACAACTCTGCTAAAAACAGGCATTGGATTTGAATAAACCTTTTGCTGAAGAAGACATATGAATTGCTAATAAGCACTTGAAAGATGCTCAACATTTTTAATCATTAGGAAAATTATAATTTAGACCACAATTAGATATCATTTTATATCTACTAGATAGCCTTAATCCAAAATCCATATGTCAAACATTGGCCAAAACGTGGAGAAATTGAAATGCTTATACATTGCTGATAGGAATGTATAAATGGTATAGCTTTGGAAACAACCTGACAGTTCCTTATAAAGTTTAACATAATTTATCATTGGACTCTGCAGTTCTATTCCTAGGTATTTACCCAAGAGAAATTGCAGCATATGTCTACAAAGATTTGTATGCGAATGTTCAGAGTAGCAGTATTCATAATAGCCAAAAAGTAGGAGCAATATAAATGTCCAACAACTGCTGAACAGATAAATAAAACATTGTGTAACACTACAATGAAATACTATTTGTAATAAAAAGGAATGAATTACTGATATGTTAAACAACATAGGATAATCTCTAAAACATTTTGCTAAGTGAAAAAAGCTGGACATAAAAGACTACGTTTATATGGATCTATTCATATGAAATGTCCAGAAAAAGCAAATCTATAGAGACAGAAAGTAGATTAGTGGTTGCCTAGGGCTGGGGTGGGAGAAGAGATTGATGGCAAACAGGTACAATGGATCTTTATGGGTGATGAAAATGTTCTAAAATTCATTTCGGTGATGATAGCACAACTCTGTAAATTTACCAAATATCAATTAATTATACCCTTAATATGTGTAAATTTCATAGTACTCCAATTATGCTTCAATAAAGCTGATGTTGTGTCCACTCTGCAAGCATAAATGAAACCCTTCCAAAATTTTGAGACTGATGATGCCCCGCCCCCCAACACACACACACACACACACCAAGAGTGTATGTAAAGGTTTATGACACATAACGAGGCTTTTGGGAGAAAGCAGGGCAGGCTTCCCAAGTTGGTCTGAAAATTGTTTAGAGAGCAGAGGAAAAAGATTCACTTGGGATTTTTATTGTGGTTAGGTCATGGGACTAGGGTAAGGGTGTTTTCATGGCCGTAGGCTTGCATGGTTTGAAAATCCCGCAGGTACGGAAAAAGGGAGCATATGGGATTTCTTACCAGCGTTTATAGTTGTGAGGCAGAAGAGAATGAAAGGGAGGTGGCTCTCAGGAGTTCAATTGTCAAAAAATGGAGTTAGGCTCTTTATTAGGACTGTTAAAAAATTCCTTTCCCTAGAAAGTCTTTACCAATTCTTAAAATCATCTTATACATTCCCTAGACATATCACAGTAAACTCTGACTATGGCACTTATCAATACTTATTGTCCATTTATTGTATCCCTTATTAGATGCTGAGTTGCCTGAGTGACTTTAAAGTGCTGATACCTTTTTAATAGCAGGAATATGGTACACACCATAAATGTTTCTTGAAAATAGATGACAGACAGTGTGGAATGAACAAAGGAGGAAAAAAAGAGGGAGAAAGAACAGGTTCCCTAAGGAACATCTTCCTCCAAAGTGTGCGCCCCTTATTCCTTCAAGCTGTAGGATTTGCTCCACCTTAGATGACTTAATTTCTTAATGCAAAGAAAATAGGAAAGTAACATTATAATAAAAATAAAGCTCATTTTTCTTTGTTGCCAAAGAAGCAATTTCGTATGAACAGTAATTTTGCCTTTTTTGACTAGTAAGTATATAATTTTAACATTTTATTTTAATATCCTTAATCTTGCCCTTTTACTTAAGCTTCTCTCATGCTCAGGAAAAAAAATGAATCTGATGATTCTCAGTATATGCTATACCTTTTTCTCCAGTATTTTACCTCCTAATTAGTGACAAGCACTACCACGTGATGTTCATCCATTACCTGATTGTCTTTAGGCTCTTTCTTGCCAAGGAAAGTTCCAGTTTACTTTGTTATTCTTAAGAAATTATTGATAGCTCATTCTTACATGTTTCAGTTTGCATGATAACTTATACAGTTATACTACACATTATCCATGAATACATTTGAGGAACTTTTTTTTTTTTTTAAAGATTTTTATTGGGGAATTGGGGGGATGGGAACAGTGCTGGGGAATTGGGGGAAGGGGAACAGACAAGTTGCTGTCATTTTTGTTCTTCAGTCTAGTTGTGAAGGACATTGCTTCACTGGCCCAAGTTGGCACCATCATTGCGCTCTTCCCGGGCGAGGCAGATCAGTCGCCGGTTTCTGGACGGCCGCTCACTGCGGCTGCTGGCCGCTCACGCTGGCTGCTGGCTACACACAGTAGCCCGTGGCAACCCAGTGCCACAGGGGCTGCAGCCTACGCCGTCGCCGGCGACTCAGGGCAGCCCAGCTCCAGGTTGAGCTGTTGTTCAGCATCTTAGCTGTAGAGGGCAGTGTCACTGGCCCTCATATGTGGGATCCGAACCAGGGTCCTCTGGCATCCCAAGCCAGTTCTTAACCATTGCGCCACTCGGCCGGCCCTTGAGGAACTTTTTAGATAAGACCATTTCAAATAGACCCTTTAGATCATGTATAATAATATAGATAGTTAGATAGGTGACAGATAGATATAGATAGATAGATGATAGATAGATAAATAGATGATAGGTGATTGATAGATGATAGATAGAATGATAGATAAATAATTAGTTTTTGTGTTTATGTAATGTATGTAATAGCATTTAAGTATATTTAGCTTTACTAGGTCTGTGTGTCTGTATTTACAGACATATGAGTGTGTGTGTGTATGTGTGTGTGTGTGATTTATAACAGAATTGCAAGAAAGCACAGGTTTAGCAATCAGAATGCGTAAGTTCTAGTTTTGGGTAAAAATCATGCCCAAATGGGTAAACCATATACTCTCTTTGAGTCTTAAATTCTCTGTAAATAGAAGTAAAAATCTTTGCCCTGTACAAAACCAAATAATGGCTTATGGTGGGAAGCACTTGGAAAACTTTTTAATTTTATACAATTTTAAGATGAACCTATTGCCAGCTCCTGAAGAGATGACCCAGATATATAGTCAATTGGGAACACAAGAGAACCATATACAAATATTGCCAAGAAGCCAAGGGTTTCCATATAAACTGTAAGTGGTCTGCATGTTTAGATAAAGGAGAGTATACTTAAATGATGCGATCAGGGAAAGACTTTGAGGTGTGTGGCAGGCCCTGCTAACTCACAAATTCAACACCCACTCCAGACTCATTTTTCTTAATCTATATATTGAATGTTGAAAATTTTTAAGTATTAATTTTTCATGCCTTTTTGCTCTAAACATGGCAGGCAACTCGTTTTTTGGTCAATGAGATATAAGAGAATGTCTTTGGGGAGTCCTGGGAAAATTTTGCTATCTTGGTAAGAGGACAGATATGTCAATAGATAAGGCAAAATTCCTCTCCCACTACTTCTTTCTTGACATGATGGCCATGAACATGATGCCATGAACATGATGCCATGAACATGATGCCGTGAACATCTAGCACACTGAAGCTGATGCAGGGGATCATATCCCTCCAGACCTCTCGTGCTGTGTGAAAATTAATGTCTCTACTGAGCCACTCTTAGTTGGGTTTCTTCTATTCCACGCAAACATTTTTAGTGATATAGGAGAAGACATGAGAAATAAATGATTTCTTTAATCAGGAACTGACTCAAGGAAAACAGCCACTCTGCTGGCCACAGTTAAGACAAACTGAATTTAAACATGAGGGAGGCAATATGATGTAACAAATCGGATTTCTCTGAATTTGGTACCAGTGACCCAGGGCCCTAATCACAGTGCTGCTGATAGGATTATTCACATGTGTTTAGCTTTCCCTGTTGGTCTTGGCCTCTGTGGTTGAGCAAGTCTTTTGTCAGAGCGATGATAAGCAAATGAATAACAATTATATGAGGATAAATATTTGGGTCAACATGGGAAAGTGCTTTCTAACAAATGGGGTTACTCAACCTGACACATGTGGCACTTTCATATTTCTAACAAACCAATCAGTTAGAAAAGCCATAGAATGGGCTTTTTATCACCTAAGTGGAAGGGAGGGTGTCTTTAACTCTGAGAGTGTAAGGCTATCTGATTATAAGTATTTATTGAATCCTTATTAGATACCACCATTGTGCAATAAGCATAAGATGCAGCCTCTCCCTTAGGGAGTTTACCACATAAGAAACAATCTATTGAGGAAGAAAGGAGATTAACATTATAACAAAGTTGCCAACATTACCTTATTCGAAACTCAGTGAAAATTTAGCTTATTTTGTTTGATATGTGCATGGATGGAAATTAGGAAGTACACGCTATTTTCATACAGTTGTCTGTGGGCCACTGGGGACATGAAGTAACTCTTTGGAGTTCTACTCCAGACAACATGGCTTCGAGGTTTCTCTTGTTATCTGGCTCAGAAAATAGATTATGCAAGACAAAAAGAACTGAAATGAAGATTATTACTAAGTAATTGGCTTCTCCTCTTAAATGCTAAAAGAACCAGAACCACTGGGAATAATTTTGCCTACACCACTTCTCCAAGTCTGAACAGCCCTTGCACTTAGGCAACTGTAGTGCTGAGAATTCTTAGTTAGGCTCTGACAATTTGCTAAGAGCTATTTTGTGTTAGGCACTTAACATGCATTTTCCAATTTAATCCTTATATTAATCATTATTCCTGTTTTACAGCTGAGGAAACTGAGGCAGAAGGTTAACTGACTTGATCAAACACCAATAACTAATAAGGAACAGATTAAGATTCAAATCTATGTTTTTTCTCTTATTCCCAAACTTATACTTTTGCTATTCCATATTGTCTTTGTTTGCTTTATATTGCTCAATGGTAACAGTTTGGCCAATTCCCCTCCCCACTTTCTCCCATTTATCTGGACATGGAGAAATCAATCATATTACAGCTGCTCGATACAGCCTTTAGTATATCACTATGTGTGGTTAGGATACGCAAGATGAAGTGGACAAGTGTGGTCCAGTGCCTTTTATCAGAACAGGGCAATATACACAGAAGATGACCAAATCATGTACTTTTAAGGTGGTACTTCATGTACTCCAATGATTTCCTTCCATTTTACAGAAGAAAAATAACAAGGTTAGTGGGTGACAAGGAATATTTTCTAATAGCAAAGTCAGGGGAAGAACTCCTCCCCCTGAGACCTTTTCTCTAATGTCTCCCAGTTGCTCCAAACCTATGACAGTTCTCTGTATTATTTAATTTTAAAAGAAAAGTTCACATTCAGTCACTTTACATACTTAGGTTTGGAGACTGTATTTACTCTATGATGTGAAGAAGAGTGCTTGGTTTTATTGAAATTTGTGCCACATCACATACTCTAGATCAGGGGTCTGCAAATTGCGGCTTGCGAGCCACACGCGGCTCTTTGGGTACGTTCCGTCACAAAAGTTTGCTGACCCCTGGAAGAGCCAACCCTGTCCCTCACAACAATTTAAAAATTATTCGATTATTGCCGGCCGAGTGGCTCAGTTGGTTAAGAGCTCGCTCAAGAGTTTGAGCTCTGAGCAACAGTGGTTTGAGTCCCAGCCCGAGCTGAGCAGCCTCTGATCTGCCAACAGGTGGCAGGATAGCTCAGCTAAAAAAAATTAAAAATAAAAAAAATAAAAATTATTTGAGAGTCATGAATATATTTTTACATAATCACCATTATGTGAATAATATCCTTTAAAAATTTTATAAATGAAACTATGGTAATTTTATTTTCATTTTCGATTTTACTTCAGAGCTTGCAGCTCATGAGCCCTGGCGGCTCTTCCGTCTCAAAAGTTTGCTGACCCCTGCTCTAGATTATAATGATTTAAATGCACACAGGAGTATTTTTGAATGTGTAAGCATTTGAAATTCAAAAGGATCCCATGGGTTAGTCTTTGTCCACTGCAGAAAATTATCCAGACCGACATACCAGCATAGACCTACATAAGAAAAGTATATAACGTCCCTTCAAAAATCTCTTCCATGTTTTATGGCATTTGCTGTCTAAAAATTCCCCCTTAGGACTAACCAAGATGCCTATATGAAGTATTTAAGCTCATGTCTTCCTATGCTCTATTCTCTGAAAATAGACAGCATGTCCTCACCTTTTAGAGGTAATGTTTTAGGACATGAGTGGCAGGGGCTGAGAGGTGTGTGTGTGTGTGTGTGTGTGTGTGTGTGTGTGTGTGTGTGTGTGTGTGATGTGTATCAAAGGAAAGCAACCTGCTGTAGAAAAAAGAACACTTGAATAAACTGCAAGTCAAGAAGCAAAGTCTCAGCCAGTGTGTCTATATATCTCTCAGTTTCTGCTTCCTTCTATGAGAAAAATCTGAGTTGGATTTGATCTCTAACTTTGTTTTTGTTTTTGGCTCCCAAATCCTATAATGCTATAAAAATAGGTGCAGTTTGGGTTGTGGCCAGTTGTCCATGCCTATTTACATCCCTCTACAGTAGGATTAGAAGACTTGTGTCTTTTAAATTTGATACTTCCATTATAGAATTATTTGTCCCAGTTAAAATAGATCAGCAACAGGATTTATAAGGGCCTAGATGATCACATTAATAATCCTTCAGTAGAATAAAGATGACACACACAACCTATATCATTCTTTTTTTCTTTTTACTTTAAGAGAGTAGACATACATATCTAAAATCTGCACCAATAAGACAGGGACATTTCACAAGCGTGTTGCAGGGAAGCTAAGTGGGCCACACAGCAGGTCAGACATGGCACCATGCTGTAGCACATACATCAGCAGATGTGGTGTCCCCTCCACTAAAACAGTTCACCTTCCTTCACTGAATGCCACAAACTCCCAGACCTCAACTCTGTTACACTCATTTCTCTGTATATTGGAACCAAGGCAGTCTTTATACAGAATAAGCATGTAACTTACGCATGTAAATCCACAAAGCCAACAATGGAGTGTGTATCACTCTATTTCTATATAAAATAACACTAAAACTCCAGTTCCACTCCATTCTACACCTTGTTTTACTCTATTTGAAATTAATGGGTAGCGGGTACAAGTTTGGGGACTAGGAGCAGAGAGGGACTTATGAAGTACGCTGAGGCTAATAACAAAACAAAAAGGAAAACTGCATTAGCAATTTACATGTATATTATATATACATATATTTGAAATATATATATTTCAAGAAAAGGCCTCTTTGTTATTGTAATTTCAGAACAGCAGTAAAAACTATAGAGCCCAAGATTTCAAGCACTTCCCTGCTGGGTTAGTGACTTAATTTATTTCTTTAATTTGTTATAACCCCACAAAAAATGATATTCTTTGGAGACCTCAGTAGCCTGAGTTCTGCACGTATTATTTGCTGTAAGAGATTAATGAGGTAGCAGAGGCAATTTCTAATGGAATCCCTAGGTTTTCATCTCCCCCCTCCCCACTCCCACCTTCAAACTCTGTAGCCAATTCAGCATTATGAATCTATTAAGTGTTCCTGGCATGTTTGATGGGGAGAGAAAGAAAGTATAAACCATAGGCTAAAAATATAAAAACCCTTTCCTTCCTACCCTTGCCCTGAATCCATTAAGTGCAATGCAATAACTGACTATCCCATCTTTCATGAGTCACGAGTGTTCACATTTACCTTGAAATCGTCAACATTCCAAGACTTGCAATTTGTGGTTTGGGACATTTCCAGAGACTCATTCTTGTCTCATCTCTCCACAGAATACCTAAGCCACCAAATTATGAGAAGTCATTATTATTGCCTTTTCTTGATAATGTTACTGTCAGTATATTTTAGTACTTTTGGTATTAATACATGCTTTTTTAATCATGATACCTGAAAGAAAAGTAAAAGGTAGTTCAAAGCATGGATATAAACATTGTGTGTGTTACAGGTAAGCGTCTGAAGGAGAAGTTAAAAATCAGTCCACTGCTGATAATAAACTACAGCATTCCCTATATCCATTCCAGAGAACACCCCTGAGGTTAAGCGCCAGGGAACGGCATGCATTCCTTACCCAACTCATAGCACTACTAGTTCTGTAGAATAAGTGAAGGTCAGGTGATGAGAGGCAAGAGAAGTTTGACAAAAGCAGCATTTTTTTTACAACAGCTGCAGAAGGGCTGCCACAAAAGAAAGTTTAGGAATTCAAAACTTTCTCTCAGGCTCGTAGCAAATTTAAATGGCTACTCTGGCATAAAAGTAGACATGTAAATTGGGCCCTCAAAATGTTTCTTGGGTGGAAAAATGTCTACTACATGATATGCAGTGAAAAAAAAACACACGAAACTGAATGGTATGAACTCAAATTTGGGAAAGTACAGAAATAACGACAAAACAACAGTGTATGTGTGTGTGGAGGGGGTGTACATGTGCATGGGCATGTGTGTGTTTGAAAAGAGAGTGGAAGTAATTACACCTAAATATTAGCAATGGGTGGTGAGATAATCTATGCTTATATTTTAATATTAATATTAATTTATTTTGCATTCAGTATAAAATACAAAATACGTATTTTAAGGGAATAAAAGTTTTAAGGAATTGAATTATAGCCTTAGTGGTTTAACATATTAACATTGCACTTATCATGTGCCTGCCATCTTACCATGAATTATTTGCCTCCTTCACGAAAATTTTCATTGTAGACTGGAACATAAAGACATAGATAAGTCAAGTGATCTATCGATCACCACATAGGCATATCAGTTAAAATTAATAAAAACTTCTGAATGCTTATGATGGACAAGGTATCAGAGCTGGAAATAAAAGTTCCTGAAATAATAAAGGACTGGACACGCCATTATGCAAAAAGAGGCTAGAACGAAGTATTGGGTGGTAAAAACAAGATTTAAAAGCGACCATAATCTGGGAGAAATTAAGCAGGGTAAATTAAGTGTTCACATTTCTCACATTAGAGATGAATTTCTGAGGATAAACTGTTATTCACAATATATTTTTATAACCATGGAAACATCTAAAATAAGTACTCCATGAGTAATAACTATTACTAGTATTTATTGGTTGCACACCATGTGCCAGATATATTCAGGAAACTTGTGAGATGATATTTTACACATACTGTCATATCTGTTTTTCCAAAAATACCCCATTTTTGTAATAATGAAATCGTGGCTCAGAGATTAGTTCACTTAACCAGTGTCACACAGGTAAAAACTATGTAGCCTGCACTTGAACCCAAGTCAGCCTGACCTCAGGGCGTATGCTTTTTTCAACATTCTATACCATCCTACACAGTATAATGGGAACACAATATATTATCTAAAAAACTGGTTGGGCTAAGGCAGGGCAGAAAACTTTTGAGACAGAAGAGCCAATCCTGTCCCTCACAACAATTTAAAAATTATTCGAGAGCCATCAAACAAATGAAATCACCATTACGTGAATAGTATCCTTTAAAAATTTTATAAATTTGATAGTTTTATTTTCATTTTTAATTTTCCTTCAGAGCCACATGTATGTACCCAAAGAGCCGCATGTGGCTTGCCAGCTGCAGTTCGCTGACCCCTGGGCTAAGATAGAATTTCTCTTAGGAGAGAATTTTACCATTGGTTAATAAGCCACTAAAATGGATATGTTTGGTTAGGAAGCTTCAATTCGTTAGGGTATGACAACAGTAATTCAGTGACTTAAGGAATGTAGAAATACATTTCTTGCTCACATGATGATCTAGGGTGTATCTGTTCAGATCATGGCTCTCCTCCACTTGATTATTCAGGAACCCAGGCTGAGGTCATCTCTTCCATCCTCAAGATGTGATTTCCAATATAGTTCTTGTGGCATTCCAGCCTCTGGGAAGGAGGAAAGAGCAAATGGGAGCACACACATGAGCACTATCTATTAGTCATGCTTGGAAGAGGCACCTGTCAATTCCACTCATATTCCATTGGTGAGAGAGAGCTCAGTTTTTCATCCATACTCTCAGAAAGAGGACTAAAGTTGAAGAGACACAATGCAGAGAAGAGATTCAGAAGGCAGTAGAAACAAGGAATTGGAGCTAGAACCAAAAGGGAAGGCTCTGATCAGTCTTGGAGCTCTGTGTGTATGCCAAAGTGCCCAGATTATGGGATTTGGGGTATCCAAATATTCACTAAGGGTATTCTCAGAAAGCTTGAGAATTTGAGGATATTCCAGTCACAAGGGTCAGAGCAGTGGTAGGGAAGAAAGATCACTGTACTGAAAAGTAGAAATCCAAGGATCTTAATCCAGACCTTGCTACTAACTAGTTATGTGATTTATGGCAAACCTTTCCATCATCCCAAGCCTCAAATTTCTATTCAGTTAAGACTTACCCCACTGGCTTGTTGATCACTGAAATGAAAGAATGTATGTGAAAAGCATTTGAATCTCTAAAATGCTATACAAATGTAAGGTAAAACTGTATCACCGGTCTAGAAAATGCACAGAATAGGACCTTCACATTGTCTGGGATATGTGGTCACTTTGGTTACTAGTAGGGTAGAAAATAAAGAACTGTGCTGATACTAATATAAA
>NW_017731400.1:4743545-4753283 GCF_001890085.2 Hipposideros armiger | reverse complement strand
GTGTGGAGATATATATATATATATATATATATATTTTATATATATATGAAATTATATATAATATATATATATATATATATATATATATATATATATATCAGTGTTGCCAAAAACTGTATACACATGACTTGTATTCATCTTTTGTTATTGGTATATAGTGAGTATTATAATTTTAATACAATTTTTTTTTCCTTTCTTAAAACATGTATACATTTTTTTGGCACCTTCTGTATTATAGTCACAGGATATAAAGTACAGCATAGGGAATATAATCAATGTTATTGTAGTAGCTATCTATGGTGTCAGATGGGTAGTAGATTTGTTGGGGTTATTACTTTGTAAGGGGTGTAAATGTCTAATCATTATATTGTTTTGTACACCTGAAACTAATAAGAAGAAAAAATCTTATAAAAAAAGAAAATCAAGGACTGAAAAACACTGTGAGGTTGAAAATACAGTGACAACAGAGCTATTTGGGGTTAGGCGATTTTGGTGCAAAAAATCAGATAGCATAATTAGTCATATATGTCAAAAGAATTTTGCTGAAAATTTGATCAATCTCCTCTAGGTTGCATTTTTGTACAATAAAAAACCCAAGATATTTAGAAATGCAACTCACAAGAGAAGCTGAGTATATTTCAGATTTAAAATTCAATCAGCCACTAATTTTGCCTGCGTGTGTGTGGGCGCGCACAAGCATGCGTGTGTGCATTGAAATGATGCTTTCTAATAGCTGTGACTGCTGCTTTTCCTTGAGAAGTGGATTGTACTTGCCTTATGTTCTGTACAGTTAATTAAATACCAGAGAAATATGTTTACTGTCTGAAGTTCCACATACTTGTGAGGATTTTGGCATTGACTTTGGTCCAAACAGGACACCTTTAGAAACATAGCAACACTTAGCTGCTGCTGGGAAAAGCTAATGAGTCATTAACATGTCAATATGGCTACTTTCTGCCTTAATATCACATATCCCAGCTTCACCCAGCCTCTCCATATATATGTATGTGTGCCTATTATATATCCCTGGCACTAGGAAATTAATTCCTAGGTACTTAAAAAATATATTTCTCCATGAAGGGTGCACAGAAATTCCCTGTACATTCCTTTGCAACTTCCTGTAAATGTGCAATTTACTTAAAAAAAAAGAAGTATCTTTCTCTAATTATTTCTAATACAGAGAAGAGCACAAGAAAGTATGTTTGGGGCTCTGGCCAAAGCATTTCTATTGCCTTCCAAATGCGGTACTAGAAATACTACCCACTAGATTTGGGATAATACAAGATTTTCCATTTAGATGCTATCCTTTTATAACAATGCAAAAAGGATTTCTTAAAAGTGAGGTTTCTTAGTAGAAGGCTTTTTGTTTGTTTGTTATTCAGAAGAAGCCACCATAGAGGAAAAATTGCAGGCATTAGAGCTGGGTTCTTATTTTTGACAAAACCCATTAGGATGAAAAAAGGACACTCTGTAGGATCATAAAAGCCTACTGGAAGGTACATCTCAAAGTATCATGAGCCAACCAAAGCACTGTTATTTGGCATGTATTTTAACACTTCAAAAAATATTTACTGAACATTTTTATGTGTGAGCTACTGAGCTAGGCTTGTGGAGAGAAAGTTGAAGATGAAGAAATCAATATCCACCCAGTCTCTGAAGTCATCTCCCCCAATCTCTTCCTCATTCTCTGCATCTGAATAGGGTCTATACATTCTACCTCCTCAGTAACTGCCACACCACCCTTTCTTCCCTCCCCTTTCCCACTGCTATTTTTTGAAGACAGAGGATACCTCTTCCCTGGATTAACAATAACTGTGCTTCAGACTTGCCTCTTTTTAATTCTTTTTTAACTTCACCACCAGTAATTTTTTAAAATTAAAATATCATTATATTGTTCTTAAAATCCTTTATTGCTCACTATTAAGTATGCTAGCAATTTTCAGTTCCTATTTTGTGCAAGTGGAATAGTGTTTGTAAACAAAGTAATACCTCAAAGTATTAAACAGTTGAAACCAATTGGTATCATAATAAAATGATTTATTTTGTGAGTCCCAATGAGTAGATTATAAGGACAATCAATGAGAACACTGAGATTATTAAAATTATTAACAAAATTTGAAATCAAGTCTATATATAAAATTTTAGTCTTATATCAGCCTCGATGTCCAGTTTGATTTCTATGTGTGATTAAGAATTTAGAAAATGTAAAAATAAAAGTAAATCCTACACACAAAAACTTGAAATTATGAACAGGTTTTTAATAGCTACTTTTGAAATATCATGATATTTTTTCAATTAAATGAAAATGATGAGAAGCTTTATTTTGAAAGCTGTGCAAAAGATGTAAACTTGGCAGCACACGTTAACCATGCTGGCCATCTCTTCTGTGTTCAAATGTTGTTTCTTACATATTTGAAAGGGCTTCGTTCTTATATTAGCTATTAAAATTGTTTAAAATATAAAATCCAAATCAACAACTGTGAAGCAGTATTAAGTCCAAACTTCTTAGCACCGTAGCATGGCTTACAAAGCCCTCAATCACCCTATCCTTTGTTTTTTCTCCAATTTAGTGTCTCCCAGTCTTTATCCTTAGGCTCTAGCCCCGCTAACTATTTCTGGTTCTTTGAAAGTGCCGTGATTGTCCAGCCCTTGGTTTCCTATCTCTCACATTTCCTTCTGCTTATAATGCTTTTGGAGTGTTGTCCTCCATGAAATGTCTACTTCTCTCCAGGGAACGTGGCCACTCCCTCTATGCTCCTTCTACTCTAGAGAAGGAAATCCAGATTTTACCTTTTGTGACATTTATCTGTTTTCCGCTGCTTCTTCCCTTCACCCCTCCAGGCTTGAGGGAAGGGCTATATGTTACTCATATTTGTGGCAGTTTTTCACTGTGTCAAATTAGTTTAGTTGGAACTATGATTCATAGATGCCCTGTATGGTTTCCATGTAGGGTTGGCCATCAGTGAAGATAGTGTGAGATTTAAAATCAGAAGTGTATAAGCAACCATTAATCTCTGAAGGTCAGTGGGAGCACCAATGGCTGCGGCAGCTAATAGGCGCTGTCCCTGATTTCTGGCTTATGATGAGGCGGGAAAGCAGCTGAGCTCATGGCAGCTCCAGGCTCTGCCAGATTTCCTCCATCACTTCTTCAAGTCCCGGGCCAGGCACTTTTGCAGCTCCATGGCAAAAGGACAACAGCTTCTACTGCAGGTCATTGATTTGATGGCTTCCAAGTTGTCTTTACAAGTTTCAGTTCATCCTCGTTTCCCCCTTCCTCATATCCAACTTTTCCTCCCATCTTCTGGCCCTGATGACCTGCTATGATTGCCCATCGCTGGATGCAGAGGCATCAGTCTTCCTTCAACTTCTTCACCAGCCTACAACTGGGTAAGGTTTAATCCCTAGAATAAATTCCTTATTCCAAATCATTCATAGCATCCCTACTTGGTAGATCAAGCTCTACCTTACACAGTGTTATGCCCCAGAGATTGTTTCAATACTTGGTGCTCAGCAGGTGTTCATTCAGAAAATACTCTTGCACTCCTTAACTATTCAGCACTAGCCTCTGTGCTGGCAACAGGATGGACAGGTATAAACTGGAATTAACAAGGACTTTACAGTTTGGTTTTGTAGCCATTGGAACGAGAGGTCACATTAGATGTGATCATGTATAAGATGGCTTTAGAAAAAATAATAGTATATAAAATAGTGTCTGCACAGTTTTCTGGGGAAAGAGTGGGTCCAGAGCTTCTTTTTTTTTTTAAGATTTTATTGGGGAATTGGGGGAGGGGAACAGCATTGGGGAATCGGGGAAGGGGAACAGACAAGTTGCTGTCCTTTTGTTCTTCAGTCTAGTTGTGAAGGACGTCGCTTCACTGGCCCATGCTGGTATTATCATTGCGCTCTTCCCGGGTGAGGCAGTTGCTTGCTGGCCATTGGACAGCTGCTCACGGTGGCTCATGGCAGCTCACTAAGGCTCACGCCAGCTGCCGGCCAGCCCCACTGCAGCCTATGCCATCACCGGTGACTCAGGGCAGCCCAGTTCCAGGTCAAGGTGTTGTTCACCATCTTAGCTGTAGAGGATGCAGTGTCACTGGCCCTCATGTGGGATCCGAACCGGGGCCCTGCTGCTCAGAGCTGGTGTCCCAAGCCCACTCTTAACCAATGCTCCACTCGGCTGGCCTCAGAGCTTCTATCAGATTCCAAAAGAACTAATGTTATAGGCATAATCTTTATTTTATGATGTAGAAATTGAAGCTAGAGAACCCAGAAATGGATCACAGTAGAACTTGGACCAGAACCAAGTCTTTTGATCTTTGTTTTCCCTCTACTGTAGCATAAAACCTGATATAAAACAAAAATTTTAATGATAGAAGTGCTGCAGTGTAAGAGAAACAATAAAAGAGCCTATTAATACTTTTGAGCCCTCTACGGCATCAACCTCATTAATCTTTGCGGTGCCCTCTGACAACCATCAGTCATCTGTCTACCTAGCTGATGCAGGCAGGTGGGCACAAAGAAGAATGTCAAGTACAGGTGAATATCAAGATGTTACTCTGAGTATGTTCAGAGGCTTCCAACGTTTCATTTCTGTCTTAGAAACGTCTTTCAAATGGTATTGCTCTCTAAATATTTTGCCAACTCGGACTTCCCCACAGTAAATAAATGTTTTGTTATTTCTCTAGTAACTTGACCCTGCTCTTTTGCTTATTTTATAGCCCTCTTCACTGTCCTCATCCCATGTATGGAGTATGAGTACCCTTGCATGTAGAACAGGAGGGAATACATGCTTCAGACTTTCTCTTTTCAGAAAAGGAAAAGGAAAACACAAGAACAGATGCAACAGGAAAGAAAGTGGGTACAAAATGATGGATAATGGGATTTTCTTAGAATATCTAGAAAACAGTCTACAAAAGGTTTATTGGGGGAGTTCTTGTAGGACCAGTACCTATGAGAAAGTGAAGGAAGTGGGATTGGGCCGAGAGAAATGTTGAATCAAAATGCTGCTGCGAGGAAGGTCTCAGGTGACGACACAGAGATCTCTGAAGCTGACATGGCCCTTCAGCAGCATCCTGAATTGAGATAAAAACTCAGACCTTTTACCCCCATATCAACTAGTCATTGGATGCAGGCATAATATTGAGAAAGGCAACTGCTGTAAGCCTAGGATATCCAGACAGGGACTCTACAATGATCTATGAGCCACCGACACTCCTAGCAGGTGGAGGAATGAGAACCTCAGTCCTGAAGGAGGCTGGGTAGCTCACCACAGCATCCACTACAATCCACTGCTTGTGCCACTCAGAATAATTTTCTTTGGGTAACAAATTTATTCCATCTGGGAGCAGCACGTTCAGAGTTCTGGATGGCCTTGCATCATGGGGCAACTTAAGAGAAAGGTTACTGAGATGAACTGTAGCCCCTACTGCTGCAACTAGTTGGCTACTTCCATATCATTCAGAGTGCTCCTCTATTTTCCACCTAGAGTTCCACCCTCCATTAGCATCACTGCGAAGGTAGTTCTGTAACTCCTCTTTTTCATGTGTGGGTCATTGCTATCTCTGGGCTCTACAAGCCATCCCAGCAACATTTCTTAGGTCTTTGCTAGGGTAGTAACTCCTGTGTCACAGAAAGTGCTTCCATATTACTAAGCTCTCCCTTGGTTAGTTTTATATGCTAACACTGAGATCTAGAACCCTCAAGATTCAGTTCAAGATACTCTCCTAGTTCTTGCCAGTGTATGTTGACTAGGTTCTATGACTCTTTCAGAGCATGGTTCTCCCCTTTCTTACCAAGTCCAGAATGTTCCAGCATGTTATTTATTAACTGGGCCCTAATTTCTGGTCTAGTGACCAGGAAAAGAGAAGACTGAAAAGCTATCCTGCAAAGAAAAATTGTCCTCATTGTCTTCAAGAAAAAGGGAGAGTTGGTGTTAATAGGGAGGAGTGAAACACTTCTGAATGCTCCAAGATTTTCTAAGTACCAGGGGTTTTAACATTTTTGAATGCATTGATTTAGATACTTCAGGGCTTACTCTTTCCCAACAAGGGCCCCGACCTTTGGAAAGCAGATTTTCCAGCGCTGAGAATTTAACTTTTTCTGGAGCTTTGTTCTCCTTACAATTAAGTCTTGGGACTGATCTGGGGCCTGTTCTGCCCTCTGGCTATAGGAGATAAGAGTCTCTTTCTGTACTGCCAAAAGACCCTCTGACTTTCACACTTTGCCTTTAATTGGTGATTAATCACTCTCAACCTTTCATTGTCTTTCTCCAACAGCAAAAATTGCACTCAGCAACAGCCAGTCATGTGATTTCTTTGTCTTTATAATATTACTACATCAGCCTGTCAAATGCCTGAGATATTGCACCTGCCAGTGCATTTCCTTCCATCAAGTTTACTATCTGAAATGTTATCAGTTGCACAGCTGCCACATACAGGGGCTGTACGCACTACACCTACCACCAGTGATGGGGTCTTCATTATTAGCCACACATACTCTAGCTCCAAAATCTCATTTTAGAATCTGCTCCTCAGAACACTCCTGATACCAACTGTCTTAGGTCAGATTCCCTGAAAAATGTCTGAGATGGAGATTTTCATTGCAGAAAGGTAATCAAGGAAATTTGGTGGCTGTGGAGTTGTGCCTGTAGATTTTCCTGCAAAACAAGCTGCTACAAGGAAAGAGGTTGGCTGGGAGCCTTTAGATGCCACACCGTCAGGCTTTTTTTTTTAGCATCCATAGTGTGACCATAGTCTCTTGGGCTTCTCTAGGCTACTGACCTGCCACGGCAGGGGTACTAGCGCCAGGACATTTCTGCCCAACTCAGGACTCTTCTAATGAGCAATCATTGCTCTGGGACCCTTTATCAGCCTGGCTAAGACTTTTTCAGAGTTATACTGCAGTCTGAGGTTTTTCCTACTCAATCCTCTCCCCTTTCATAGGTGTCAGTCTCACCGGCTTCCTATGTTCTCTCTCTTTCACAAGCATTTTCCACAACACATATTTGCATGTCTAATTCCAGTTTGGCCTCTTCTTCTTGGTTGATTCAAATTGATACTGGAGTACTCTCAGGAACAAGTGCTATCAGGGATTCAGGAAAAGAGGAGGCCAGAAGTTAGGCTGCAGTGCAGCTCCAGTAAAGGAATTGTTTGATTTCACAGGCAGTTCTGGACCTAGGATGGCCCTTTAGAGTTGTCTCAATGTGAAAGGGCCAAACATTCATAACCTGCATTCATGAAAAATTAGATAAAGGCTGCCACATGGAAGGGACACAATCTTGGGTGCATCAGCTTCCATTGGCTGAGAGAAATTTCCAGGGAAAGACTGAACTGTGAGCCATTAGCAGCAGACATTTCTGGCAGTTGAGGGAATAAGTGTCTTGGTCCCCAAGAGGATAATCTGGGTAGCATATAGCTTCTACTTCAAAGAGGAGACCTAATACTATTGTTATGATTAAAGGACAATGACAATAATTTCTACCCTCTTTATAGAGGGAGGACATCACATTTTCTAAAATTCTGTGAAAGAGCAGAGCACATCTCTGGGATTAGGGCAGGGGACAGGGAAAGAGAATTCCATAAGAAGAGTGACTATGAGCAAGAGATATACCACATGTTGATGAAGTGTGCTTTGTGTGGGTTTGATTTTTTCCTGATGTTCTGTGCTTCTGTTCCACATTGGGGAGACTTTTCTTCTTATACTCTTATAAAAAGCACAGGCAAGACAGTGTCAATTATTCAGCCATGCTAAAAATCAGCCGCAAGGTCAGTTTAAAAGGAGCCTATACTTTTTTTAGTGCCTGCAAAGTATTTTCTCACAACAGATAGAAATAGCAATAACTACAACTACAATGAAGTAAGTGTCTACCAAGAAACAGGCATGACCCTATACAGTGCTTGCCACATCAAGTTATTTAATCTCTAGGAAACCCTAGAGATATTTTTACCTCCATTTATTGGTTGACTAACCACTTGTTGGAAAGTTGATACTTTTCCTCAATGTTACACAGCCAAGAATCAAACCTGGATCAAACCCAGTTCTCCCTGGCTCCAAGAGCAATTTTCTTTGCACCCTTCTATGCTTTAAAATCCACATGGAAATCAGAGTTCCAATTGCAAATGCTTTTCTTCTCCATCACACCTTTTTCTTTAAAGAAAAGGCAAAAGTCAAAGCCTCAGACTCCCTGGACAGTAATGATTAAATCCATTGATAACTATGATCAGGAGATAATTACACAGGTGTTTGGTAGTAGCAGAGGCATATTTATCTAAAGATTAGGAAGTTATTCTCTCAAATATTTGCTCTTTGCCAGTGTGCATTCACCCAACTTCTTTTGTCCCACAGTATCTCTATTCTCCCAATCTCATCATTGTCCCCTTTTTGGCAGTCCTCAACATAAAGGCTGCTGTGTACACACACACACATACACACACATACACACACACACACACACGCACACACATACACACATACACGCAGATCCTACTGCTCCTCAATTACCAGGATGCAGCAGGCTGCTAGAGTCTTTCATTTTCTTTCCATACTCAACCTTTTGATGTGTTGTCTGTATCATTCTTTCCCGTGAGCTAACAAGGATGTCTGTGAAGAGGATTTCATGGGCAGCCAATTACAGAGAGGATGTAAGGGTGATCAGAATAGTGTAGCATGCTGGGAGGTTGTCATTTGCAGAATTAAAGGCAATGCAATCACTACCAAATGTTTTAGTTTGGACAGAAACTATAACCTTCCAGCCATATTTCCAGTCATCTGAATTTGATGGGCTGTTTTTGAATACTTTAGGTTGTTTATGTTTTTCTGTTTTGTAAGTAACCATGGCTCATATTTTAAAATTATTAATAGTACTGGTCATCTCTTTGTAATAAAATATGAATGAAGGTAGCCTGATCAGAAAATGCAACACTGTAAAACGACCCCAACAAGCATTTAAATGGTAGTTGTGAATAGAAATTCAACACGCAAATGAAGAAAATGGAAGAAAATTGTGCCACTCTGTGTGTGTGTAAAAGCCAGAGTGGATGGCTTATTACAGTTGTAAATTTTGGTGCTCCTAAATTGGAATTTGTAACGTTTCAGATTACAATTACTCAGCTAAGTCTCCTTGATAGTATGTACTATCCTCAAATGTATGTAACCAGAGCAGCCACGTTATTCAATAAATTGGCAGCCAAATGGCAGAACAAGGTGGGAAAGAGCCTCTTTACTTTCACACTTCAGATTGTTCACAGTGAGAAATTAGTCCTGATTTTTCTTAATTTATTTGAGTCTTGAGAAGAAAGCTGATCTGGTTTTTTTTAAGGAACCAAAAAAGGATACAAAAAGAAATAGAGGGGGAGGGGCATGAAAAAGGATGATGACCCTATCTGCATGCTACCCACCAACCCCATAAATAATGGCCTCGCCTCCAATTCACTCCAGCCAGATTCCTTAAATGACCTGACTAACTGGTGCTGGATTGTGCCTGCAATCTCCATCCGTGACTAAGGAGTACACAGACAGGCTTTGACACATTCAAGTGTGTTTTCTGACCATATTAAAACACCAACAGAAGAGTTGTGTGTTTAACCAACATAAGCAGATGTCAAGGAGTGCAAAAATATGCCTCTTTTAAAGTCAGTATGTCTGTGTATTTGTGCCAGCATATGCCCGGAACGTGTGTATTTTGAGTAGTAAGAGTGTTGAGTATTAAGTAAAGAAAGAGCAATGCTCTTCCACCTCCTC
>NW_017731400.1:4736238-4739165 GCF_001890085.2 Hipposideros armiger | reverse complement strand
TTACGAGATCGATTCTGCATGTGATTCTGCAGCACAACTTTTCGCATCTGGGTGGTCTCATCTGTTAACAAGGACATCGGCATCCTGGTAGCATTCAGGGCCCGGGCAGTGTGCTCAGCCAAGGCCTCTTCCTGTAGCTCCACATCAATAGTACCAGCCCAATGGAGAAAAAGCCAGCGGGTAAAACCACCACGCTGCCCGTTTGTGGTGATGCCACCTATGGTACAGCATGTCCTCATTCTGGGGCCTCTGTGGGAGCGTGTCCAGAACTCTCCCTGCTATATAGGGGCGACCCCATGTGCAACAGCCTATCCAGTGGGCCAGGAGGTAGGACCACCTGTAGTGGCCACAAACCCATAAGTACACTGCTGGGAGAATATCTGTGGGTTGTGTGCCCACATGTCACCTTCCATCCCACCAAAAGCCCGGGGGTTCCACCCGTGTTATATCTCCACACAACTCCTCTGGGGTCCACCCTACAGTATGGTGTGGGTCGGCTCGCACCTGTTCTGTACAACGAGGGGCCTGTTGTATTAGTTCCACATGCTCCCCCGTCAGCCATCCCCACCCATTGCTCACTGCATAGCCCAGCAAGGGCGGGGCGTTGTGCTATTCTCATCGCAGAAGGATGTCCACTGCTTTCCAACCCGAGGTCCAGTCTCTAGTCATCCTCCAGGAGCGCAATCCGGTCCAGTTCAAACCTGTAGCCAGTGTTATGCACCATGGGAGTCCTTCAATCTCCGATGTGGGGAGCTCAATGCACACCCAGCACTGAGAGACGTTGTGCACCTGGGCAAAGACATGGACCCAGGCCAGGATGCTGTTGCCTGTGCCTGGCTGGACGATAAGACAGTAAGGAAACAGAGACCATTAGGGGCAAATGTCTGCCTTCTGGCAGTACGCAAGCCACTTCCCATCCTGGGAAAGGACGATAGCCACCTGGGGCGGGGCTCCTGAACGGTGATACCACACCATTTCCCCCAAAACCATGGGGGAAGGCAAGTCCACTTCCTGGACCTGCAGCAAAGGCCACAGGGCCAGTGCAAAGGTACCCCGTAGCAAGGTCCCTCTCCCATCTCGTGGCAAGGTGACCTGCAAGGGGGTTGGCCAGGAGCACAGCAAAGGTTGGATTTGCTGTCCATGACCAGTGTCAGGCCCCCATGGTTCCACCAAGGCAACCTAGGGATCCCGGGAGACAACAGTCTTCCATGGCCAAGTCCATGTTCCTGTCTGGCCTTCAGCCAGAGCTTCCCAGGTTGGCAGGAGCAAAGCTCCNATATAAAGTAGGTAGTTCCAGCTATTACCTTGATGAGGATGAGGTAATAAGGATGAAGAGATAAACTTGATCACACCAAAGCAGAATTTAACTTAATAATGGACCAGGGAAGTTTCTTCAGGCAACTTGGACAAGGGAGGATATTTAAATGGCTGTTTTGTGCCAGGCAGTATGCTAACTAGGCATTTAGCAAATGTTATATTATTTAAGCCACACAACAACTCTGTGAGGTAGGCACAATAGCTCACATTTTATCAGTGGATAATCTATGGTGACACAGATTAAATGTTTTTCTGAGGATCAAATCACACAACTAATATCCAAACCAAGCTCTGTCTAATTTCTAGGAATTGGAACCAAAGAAAGCTTCAGGAGTAGTAAACCCCCCTGTACCAGGTTTGTGGCAGACAACCTAGCAGAACCTTTGGAGGTTGACAATAGAATGCCTTAACTAGTAAAAGAGATTAGGATGCAGGTTCTTGATAGCCCTGGGAATGCTTCAGAATTTCAGTAGTGTCAGCCTAAATCTACTGCAGACAGTTCAAGGAAGCTGGACTTAATTAAGAGAATACTAGATGGGATAGACTCCAAATGACTCTGAGAGACCTTTGCACATTTCTGGCAACCAATCAGGTGAACCACTCAGAACTTCCTTGAAGAGAAAACCTCCTATGAGGAATAGAGTTAGCTGATATCCTCCAGGGCCACACCTTCAGGGTCTGCTGCAGTGTCCATGTAGAGGTCATATTCTTCCAGCAATATTTGAGCTAATGTCTGAGCAGGTTGTGAATTTTAGAGTCAGACCATTTCTACCGATTCAGAACTTCTCTAATAGGCAGTCATTGCTCTTGGGCTCCTCATCAGCTTGGAACTTCTCAAAGCTGCACTGTAGTCTGAGGTCCTCCCTGCTCAATCTTCCATCATTCTCTTGTTCTTTCAAGAAGTGTGAGCTCTCTTTATCATGGTATAAGACTCTTATTGCCTGCCTATTCACTCTGCCATTGTCCTTCATAGGTAGTACTCCCTCAAAAAAATCTCTTGCACTTTTAATTCAGTCTTGGACACTGCTTTTCAGAGGGCCCAAAATAACTCAGGCATTGGGCATAGCTCATGAGAACCAGTAATAAAATGGGGTTTGGGGTATAGATCAATCACTATTAGCTGGTGAGAAGGACCTCATTTCATGTGTTAGGTGATGCACAGATAGTCTCATGAGCCCAAGGTGATGTCCCAATGGATGAAGGCTACATCTGTGGTGACCTAGGGAAATGGCCCAGTGGAAGACATGCCATTGCCAGAGGCATGATTCAAGCATTTGAAAGTTGTGAAAATATGAGGGCCAATAACAAACAGTTAAAGACTAAATATGAGAGCTAGAGGACCTTGTAGCTTTCAAAGAGGTCATTATCTTCTGCAATAGGAAAGCAGACACAGCTAAGTTACAAAAACAGAACTTAATAGTTAGAGACTTGAGCAAATCTGTTATGCTAAGGTTAGAGTCCTGGTTGGGAAACCAGGGTCCCTGAAACATGGGACAGGTCTATCTAAGTAGATGCCTTGATGATTGTGGCTCTGCAGACTTACCTATACTTTCAGATTTTACAAAAGTGCCCCATCCATCCCTATTAAAAGTTATCACTTTCCCTGTGGA
>NW_017731400.1:4733628-4735834 GCF_001890085.2 Hipposideros armiger | reverse complement strand
GAACCAGAATGTAAGACTGGAGAAGCAAGAATTTATTGACTTGAGAGTGCTTTCTTGAGACACAGGATACAATATTCTGGCAAGGATCCCAGGAATTTATGGCTCTTAGCCTGGAGAAAGCAGTATTTGTGCATGTTGAGCAAAGCAGAATGTCTGAAGGATGCCATGGCAGAAGGAATAAGAAGGTGGAGGGGGCATGCTGGAGTGGATATGTCCTGTAAGATCAGAAGACCCACCAGAGCCATAGCTTTCCCTGAAGGGCCCAGAGGACACACCATCCACCAAGGACATCAGAAATGAGCTCGTAAGAGGCACCAGCATCACTAAGTTCAGTGGTAACTCTTCTCTGCCAGTCAGGGCTGAGGGTAGAAGTGATCACAGAGCTTGGCCTGTTAATAGCAATGGGAAATACAGAGGCTCAGAAGAGCTGTGTAACAGCTGCTACCTGAACGTGTGTTGGAGGTGGACCTGAGTGGCGCCTTGGATAAGCTGTCCTAGCCATGGCGGTTAGCTGCTCCTATCTACCTCTACAAGAAAACCTGTTGTAAGGACTGTAGTCAGTGGACAGTCTCCAGTTGTTGCACCTTAGCATTCACATTAAGGACAAGCTCTTTCCAGGCAGCCTTTAGCCAATGACTGAGCTTCATAGGGTGGGGGAGAAGACAGCAATAATAGAGGCAGCCATTTTTGCCTGGTGCAGGACACCTTAACATGCAGTCTTTGCTCCAGGGATCCCCATTGGCCTGGTTAAGATGTTCATGGGGCTGACTGCCATCTGAGACTTATTCTGTGCAATCCTCCTTTCCCTCCACTCCCCTTTCACAGATGCCACACCTACATAACAGTCTGAAAGCTTGCCTGCAATCCTATTCCCTCTGCCCTTTATACTTCACAGTCTTTTCTTTCAAGAAATCTCTTAAAATTCTAATTCCTAATGTCTTTTCCTCAGAGAACCCAAAATGCATAAAAACTTTATGGAAAAAGGAGTCAGGGACTCATGTGAGAAGGTGAGCTTGGAACCACAGATATTTCAATAAGGACCAAGGATGAATTCACAGCTTCTATATTAAGATTACTAAGGCCTTTGTACCTGTCTCAGTGCTTGTNTTCCCTCTGCCCTTTATACTTCACAGTCTTTTCTTTCAAGAAATCTCTTAAAATTCTAATTCCTAATGTCTTTTCCTCAGAGAACCCAAAATGCATAAAAACTTTATGGAAAAAGGAGTCAGGGACTCATATGAGAAGGTGAGCTTGGAACCACAGATATTTCAATAAGGACCAAGGATGAATTCACAGCTTCTATATTAAGATTACTAAGGCCTTTGTACCTGTCTCAGTGCTTGTTTTTTGTTTACTGCTGCTTGATTTTATTGTCTTTACTCACAGTAAAAACTAAAAATTAAAATGAGCTGCCATCCCAGTTTCAAAGAGAAAGGGGAAGTTAGAAGCCATGTTCTGTTTTTCAGTAGCCCGGGCAGAGTAGAATCCAGTGAGGAAAAGCTGCTGGTGGCAGAGAAAGTGATAAACTGTATACTCAGCCACAGGTAAGAGGGAAGGAATGAAAATCTGTTAACAACCAGCTGGGTCCAGGCTGCACACCTGCCCACTGAGATGGATTTAGAACATTAAGTTTCAAACGGCCTTTCATTCCCCTATGCAAAGGGACCTTGAGTACAAGGCCCTCAGTTTGACATTTTGGACGTTTGGGAACACAGCTTTCTCTCCTTCAGTAGGCCTGCTAAGAAGGGGGATTCCTAGCTGCAGAGAAAACATGAGAACCAGAGTTATGTTCAAAACTGGCCCAGCATAGGGTAAAAGGATAGGACGTTTCCCTAAGGTGGTAATACAATTCCAGAAATACAGATTACTATAGAGAGGTAACTATGAGATTATATGGCGCATTTGGAGAGAAAAAACAAAGTGTGTAAGCCGACTGATAAGAGTGAAAGAAGATGGAACAGAGAAATTGGCAACAATCATGAAAGGCTGTTGTTGGGTCCGAATGTGTTAATCAGGGACCGTTTTGGAGGTGAGATGCCCAAACGAAAGAAAGCACGTGGCAGATGTGCTATAAATGCAGCAACAGCTCTTTATGGGTCCAAGGCCGGGGCCAGAGAGAGTGATCAAAATGGAAGCGGGGTTTATATACACGCATGAACAATAGTGGCATGGTGCCAACAACACATGAGCACTAGAGAGAAATTAC
>NW_017731400.1:4729525-4731378 GCF_001890085.2 Hipposideros armiger | reverse complement strand
CCCCACATAATCCACCTGCCACACTTGTAGCCCCCGCTCAACCTTGACAGGCTGAGTAGGGAATCGCCGCCAATGGGGGTGGTGGCTGGCACACTGGGGACATAATCAAACAGCCTCTGTGTTGTCAGCCACCGTCAGAGGTATGCCCCAGCACCCCTGGGCGGCCCAATGGGGCAGCCATAGGGTGAGACCCCGGAACACTGCCCAGCTGTCAATGCAGACATGCACATCCCCCGCCTCATGCATGAGCACCAGCCAGACAGCCCTGAGCTCGGCCTATTGGCTACTCTGGCCTGGGCCGGTGTCATACCAGAATCCCTCTGATTCTGGCTGTAACCCCACCACAGTCCATGTTGGGGGCTAGCCCCCGACAGGGGCTATCCATGTACCATGTCCCACCAGGGACAGGTGGCTTTCCTTCCTTATACAGGCTGGCCACCTCTACAGGGTGCTCTGGAAATACCTCTTCCTTGTCCAACCAGAAGGCCACTGGGCCTAATAGCTCGTGGAGTTGTTGGGACAGCAGACTGGAGCTAAACGTGGCCCATTGCTCCAGATACACTCCCCACTTGTCAGTGTGGGATTTTGAGCCACCGCTGTCCTGGGCACCATGAGCCATGACTGCAGACAACCTTCAACTGGGTATGTGGACTACACCATCACAGGTGCAGGACAGGACCTGTGATTGTCTCACAGGCCACTAGGGCTGCATAAATTGCCACTAGCTCTTTCTCGATCAATGAATATCTTTGCTCAGCTCCTTTCCAGAGCTGAGACAAGGGCACCTTCCTTGTCCCATAAGTCTGCCACAGACCCCAACTAAAGCCTTCCTCCTGCACCTGAACTGTCAGCAGGTATGGGAGGGTGGGGTCAGTGACTCGCAAAGTCTGGGCTTGAGCCACAGCCCGTTTGGCTGCCATAAAGGATTCCTCCATCCCAGAGGTCAAATCCCACCCTGCAGCCCGCTTTGTTAGACTGTGAAGGGGGTACATTATGGTGGCAAAGTGGGGTATGAACACCCACCAATACCCCAGCAGGGCCAAAGAGGTCTGGAGTTGTTTCACCATTTCCAGGTGTGGATATACCTGGATTTTGTCAATGACAGCTTCCGGCATAACTTTCATCTTACCCAACCAGATAACTCCCAAGAATTTGACAGACAATCCAGGCCCTTGGACCTTGGCCTTGTTGACAGCCCATTCCCAGTTGTTAAGTGCCACTCTGAGGACCTTTGCCATGTTCTCTAGATCTGCAAGAGAATCAGAGGTTAACATTATGTCATCTATATGGTGGAATAGAGACATTGCTGGGGCATGTTTCCACTCGGCCAAGTCCTGGGCCACCAGTCCATGGCAGATCATCGGGCTATGCAGGTACCCCTGTGGCAGGACCAAAAATGTCTATTGTCATCCCTCCCAAGTAAAGGCAAACTGCTCCTGACTCTCCAGCACAATGTCGATGGAGAAAAAGGCATTTGCCAAGTCTGCGACATAATGGTACTTCCCCAGTGTCAGTGACAGGCAGTCCATAAGGTCCATTATGGAGGGGATGGTGGCATGCTGGGGCGGCATCACCCTGTTCAGTTCCCGATTGTCCACTGTCATGCACCAGGTGCCACCTGGCTTGCGGACCAGCCCCACATGGGAATTGAATGAGCTGTGAGTGGGGCCTATGATGCCCACCTCTTCCAGCTTCAAGATCATCTGGCTGATCTCCTCATGTCCCCCTGGGAGGCAGTACTGGCACACATGAACTGTCCTGGCAGGGCTCAGCAAGACGATGGGCTTGTGGTGTAGGTGCCCTTGCACCATCGTTTTCACAATGCGCACTCGCAAGCGGAACTCGCCCTGTGT
>NW_017731400.1:4716281-4729000 GCF_001890085.2 Hipposideros armiger | reverse complement strand
AGTCATTGTTGTGGTGGTAGCAGTAGCACCTGGTGCCAGATATTGAAATATGACATACCTAGGAACCCTTATAGAACTTGGGAAATGCACAAAATTAAGTCACTTAGGGACAATATGACTGATTTTGTTTATTTTATTTGAGGCCACCTGAGATGAACTATCCACAGTTCAAATAAGCAGAACCACCAACCCACCTACAGACCTATGAGATATAATTAATGGTTGTTTTTAAACCATTAAATGTTGGGGGATTTGTTATGTATCAATTGTTAACAGATACACAGAGTAATGTCATGAAAAATAAATGAAAACAAAAATAAACAAACAAAAAACAAAAAAAAATCCCCCACAAAATCTTTGATAAACTACATTTTCTATTGATGTTTTGTCATGTTTTTGAGTTTTTTTGGAAAAATAATTTCTTTTAAATTTTACAAAAATATTTTTATCTTTGCCATTCATCTTTTTTCAACCCCATCAAAACAAACAGCTTGATATGTATTTTTTTCACACCTTTCTCCAAGCTCTTAGAATCACATTTATACTCATTTATCTGATTTATCACATATACACTGATTTGGTTTTTTTTCTGAATGTTTAATTTAAGGAATCATAGTCTATATGTTTTTCTTTGTCTTGCTTTGCTAACCTAACAGTACACTCTAGCAATAATTCCAACTCAACACATGCAGATATAGCTCATTCGTTTTAAGACCCGCATACATTTTATTATATGAATGTACCATGGTTATTCGACCATTCCCCTTTTCAGGTTTCTAACAATTTCTTGGCACTACAAACAATGCTGTAATAAACATCCTTCAACTAGTTTTGTAAACTTCTTAGCTCTAATCTAAATCTCTCTAAACTCTTTCTAAATTTTTAATATCCTTATATACAGGTGCTTTTACATGTAGGAGGTGATGAAAACCCAGAGGAGATAGCTAGGTCAATAGGTAGCTGGATTTATAATTATTTAATCTGCATAGTTTGCCATACACATGAAGAAATTCACATTACCATCAGTAATATAGGTTACAAATTTCCCTCCATAGCTCACCCCTGCCTTCATCTCTAAGTCTTATCATCACTTTTTCATTTTACATAACCACACATGGGGCCCTGATCCTGGCTCCACGAGCACGAGGGACATAAGTTCTCTGCATCCCACATTCTTCTCTCTTGCTCTTGACATTAAGCTGGGGCTCTCTGGCCACATCAGTTGCTGGTGAAAGCCTCGCCTGCTGTGCTCCAATCTGGCCATTCCCTCCCTTGTGTGGTACCCCATCCTCTGGCATGCTTCAGCAGTCCTCTCTCTGAGGAGGAGAAATGCCCTTTGCCTTCACTTCTCTAGGACATCCAGGGTTTAGAGTGTCTGATATCCTCATAGAAGGGTGTGGAATTTTTGTTTCTCTTTTTATTTTCTCTGTTTTTCCAGAGCCTTCTCTACCTAAAGCCCTGAAGCAAATCTGTGGGGCAAAGGGCAGAATTTGAGGAAAATCTGAGCACTGTACACAAGCACTGTGTACATAAACTACTCTTTCCTTTCGCTTGCCACACATTGACTATGATCTTGGAAAAAGCTTCCTAGATCGTGCTTTTCCTGGAGGCTCCATGGTCTTAGCCCACCACTAGCCTTCCCTAGATGTTTGGATTTGCAGTGCTCACAGTCTGGGATCTTCTAAACTTTAAAGCCACACAAGGTCATTCCTGCTTTTGGGTGCCAAAGGGAAATGGCTTCTCTTTATTATCTGTTCTTCTCTAACAAGAATTATCAATATTAACTAATTAGTGACCCTCATGCTAACATTATTTGATCCTGTCATACAAATTAGCACATGGTCAATTGCACAGAACATAAGAGAAATCTAGGGACACCTAAAACAAAGGTGAGTTTGAAATAATTTGAATAATCTTTGCTTCTTCAAACACTATTTCTTTTTTTCTGGAAGACAGGATAGAGAGAATGAAGGAGGCATTTCCGAGCAGCATCTGAAGTGATATGCACATGAGCGCAGGCTATGGTCATGTTCTCGGGCTGCATGACATTGGAAGTGACAGAGAATATGTGTATAACCAGGACCAAAATAAATCTTCTTTCTTTCAACCTGTCTATGACCCTGAATTATTTATTAGTCTCAGAAGAACAATACAGATCAATGTGATTAACGTTACAAGAACCAAATATTTTACATTCATGAGAACTTTTCAAAAAGTCACTGTGGATGAGCTAACCCAGCTGGGGACACAGCCATGATTTTCCCTCTGTCTGCTTCATCTTTTCTGACTAGGCAGGCAGTTGAACGGCTCTCTAAGTGAGAGATCATTGTGATACAGAACAAAGTGATGACCTGCCTGGAATAGGATAGAATTGACTTGCTATCACCTTGTAGAGATGTAAGTGACAAAAACACAGTTGGAATTTTGATGGATAATAATTATTAAATCTGAATAATTAAGGATATCTATTCTTAGGGATTATTTGACCCAATAATTATTACCCAGAAAAATTAAGTGTATATTTGAAATCCACATTTTATCACCAATGATGAGCCTGTCAAGTACATCTCATTAGTCAGTTTTTCTTACTGTTTATGTTAATGTAAGGAAAGTCACTAGAAAACACAGTTTATAAAATGTATACTTACAGGGTCTGTGGATTATAAGTTGTGGGAATAATTTACTACATATGTACTGAACATCTAACAACCTGATTCATTTAAAAATACATATGGCCCAACCAGATAGCATTTCATACTTCTAATTCTAGCAACTTCACTAGGAGAAAGGAAAAAGACAAGGAAAAGATCAACGTTTATTTGTTGGTTAATTTAAAATGCTGAACACTTTACATGCATTTTCCCCTTTAATTCTTGTAACTGCTTCATTATTAGCCATCAGTTATGAGGAAATTGAAGATTTTAGAAATAAAGTCCCTTGCCCAGTTCACGGAGCTGGTCAATGATAGAGGCGGGGTTTAACCCAGATCACTGTGAGTCAGTAACCCAGGCTCTCAACATAGGGTACCTGTTTCACTAGGAGAGCTCACCAGAGTGTCAGGGACAAGAACACTCCAGCATAATTCAATAAAAGAAAAGAAAACAAAACAAAACCAAAATTAAACCACTGAATAATTTATTTCAAGCTATATGTAGAGTCAAATAGAGTAGTCACATGGATTTTTTAAAAATAAACTGATGTTTCAATATTTCTTGCATGAGATAGCTACTTAAACTTCCGAGTTTCCCAATTCCCTGGAGACACAATTTTTTGTTATTGCCACGAGGCAGCTTTCAAAGGAGAGTTAAGAAGAACACCAAGCAGGGTCAGAAACAGACAAGTCATTGGACAGAAGCTCAGGTATTACCAAAAGCTGCACGATATTGGAAACAGCTGCAGTGGCATTCATTTTATTCAATTCATCTTATTTCGCCCATCAAACCAAGTGGGTTAGAGGAACAATAAAAGCAGGAAGTTATTTAAAAAGTTTTTGCCAAACACTTCTTTCAAGAAAACATAATTCAGATTTGTGATATCATTGTGTTATTCATAAGATCAGGGTACACTGTTAGTCCTTGGTGATGTGTCGGAGACCAAGTACTAAATCTGGAGGTCCTGGACTGACTGCACAGAAAACTTTCATGTAAGCACCATAACTGTGTTCTGTTTGGCACCACGAGTTTCATTAGGAATCAGCCAATGATAAAGAACATGTTAATTTAAACTCTCAAACCCTTCAAGGACAATATTTTTATGTATAAACAGTAAAAATAAACCACATGAATCTTTTTTAAGATGAGATAGAAATATGAGGCAAAAAAGGAAAAGTTTTAGATTTCGAATTATTTGTCTTCAGTATGGGGTCTATTGGTGTTGGTGACTGTTTTCCAAATCACCAGTCATGAAATCAACTCAGTGGCACTGACAAATGCAATTTTCAGATACGGTAGAATAGAAATAGTAATGTATATTGCCCAGAGTAAAAAGGAAGTATTGTTGTGGTAAAGTTTTACCTCAGTTATGCACATATTTGCACACCAAGTTTGTGAGTACTGGTTCACACTACCTAATATTTCTCAGTGTGTGTTGCAAAGAAATTTGAAATTCCCTGGTCTTGATGACACCTAAGGTGCCTTCCAGCTCCAAAACCACACAATTCTGCTTTTGTCTAAATTGGTAGCATCTAGATGAACTTTTTGCAGTGCCTGGTTTCCCTGAAGGCTATTCAGGAATAGGGATTGTTTAGGGATGGCAGTTGCTCAGGAATAGTTCTAAAGGGCCTCAGAGGGGCTGATGTTTCAAAGCTGCAATACACCAAATCCAAGACAGCTCCACATTCTTCTTTATCTTGCACGGTTAAGCATGATATGCACTGAAAAATAATGCAGCTACCAGAAACAAAAAAATAAGTCGAAACTTATGGTCTAGGCAGATACCCAAGGATCTGGAGCCAGTGATCTCCCACTCAAACAGGGAAGGGATGCTAAAATGAACTGACCTCCCGCTATGAGCCAAACACATTCCATATTGTATACATTACGTATTACACATATCATTTGTTTCATTTTCACAATCCTCTTAGTTGATTATTATGTTTCTCTCCCTTCTTTTTATAGTTGAATAAAATTAACTTTAGAAAAGCAAATAAATAACTTGCTCAAGGTCACAGATTTGAACCGAGCTAGATTTGAACTAGGTCTGTCTGGTTTTAAAGCTTATGTGCTTTTCACTGCATTGCTGTATCTCCACAAACTAACATGTACCCCTTATCTTTATTGCCAGGAGAAACAAATGATGCCAAATGCTTTTTGAAAATGTAATTTGAATTTTCTTTGGATTACTAAGGGTTTAGAAGATTGATTGAACCAAATGTTACAGTTAGATTTTTTTTAAAAAATGAGGAGTAGGAAAAGGCAAGAATGTAGTAGTAATATAGCTAGATAAAGTCCCTGATATCAGACACACCCCTTCAAAAGTACTCTCTGAAAAACTAAGTCAAGAAAAAGACGGGGCGGGGGACAAAGAATTCAGCTTGCACAAAGTAATGAACAGCTGGAGTGTTTCTGCATGATTTATCCTAATGCAACAAGTTTGGAATTTTTAAGTTTTGGAGAGAAGAAATGAAAAAGTTCATGTTAGTTTGGGGTTATCTTTGTAATTGTTACTCTTTGACACCTAGCAATCTTCAACTTGAAAATCGAGATAGTTGAGAGTCATCCCCAGAGCTGGGAGCATTCCAATTCCCTCCTGAGGAACTGTTACCCACTAAAACGGGCCTCTTTTGTGAGGGGTCATGTCTTGGCGCTCTCGCCATAGCCTGTGCCTCTCCACTAGCACTGTACCAGCATTTCAATGAGGACAAGTTCACAGGAGACCTTCTTTAAACACTGAGCTTCTGGTTCATTCAAATTTCAGTTTGGAGCTCCTGGAAAACACTGGAGACGGGACAGATGTGCCAGTGAACCACGAACATCTGGAGAGGTTAGTTAAGTGGGTCAGGAGCCGCTCCAGAGGTGCGATCACCTCCTAGCCTTCACAGTGACAAGAATCTCTCATTCAAGACTGGCGGAGCCCCACCACCCTGGCAGGTCACATTTCTAGGCAGAAGATGAATAGTACTGTTACAGCCATGCCACATTTTACAGACCTTGTATGGACAGTCAATTGGCCTGAATAAAATATGAAGAACCGGACTCCGATTCCAATGCCCCAGTGAGATAGCTTCAGAGCTTATGGGGAAGGGCTAAGAGAGTGGGATTCTCTCCAATCAAGTAACTAAATAGCAGTTGTTCCCACAGGCAAAAAAGTACAAATGACTCTGCTACTGAGATAGGCTTACAACAAATCCAAACTAATCTTTGCGAAACTGTGCTCTAAGTGATTAGTGCTAACAAGAGTTTAGTAAGACAGTTGCATTATTTTTTCTCCTCAGGATTTCCGAGCCCAGCAAACCCCTCTTGCCCTTCTCCTTACGTCTCATTCCATTCCAGCGTGTTTTCTTCATGTCTACAAAGAAAACGAGTGGCCAAGATTCTGCACAAAGAAGTGGCTGCTAGAAAAAATAAAACAAAACTCTCAATTCCTTTTCAGGGCATGAACTGTGTAGATTCTACTCAATTATTTAGTACAAATCAGTCGGTGACTTTAACCCACAGGAATTATGCAGGCAGACCAAATGCCCGACCCTACCATCTTTTAATATTCAGGAGGTGAGAGAATACTGTAGAAGTGCAACTCAAGGTCTCAATTTGACTACAGGTGTTTTCCTTCTTTCTGCCAGTGGTCTTATAATTCCAACAGTGGAAAAAAAAGAAAAACAAACAAACAAAAAACCTTCCTAAAGGTTTCATGCCATTCTCCAATTCAGTAGTCAGGATGGCTTCCCCCAGCTTCCAACGTCTACCTGATCCAAAACCTGCCCAACTTGGCCACTTTTGTGAGATGATACAGCACGCGGTACAGGCATGAAAATGATGGATTAAAAAATGCACAAGTATCAGTCCCACATAACATCAGAAAAGGACTGAGACATGGGGCTCTTTAGTCTTCCTATGCCTCTGTAACATTTTTCCATTTTTTTTGGTGGCAACTTCATAGCTGGGAAAGAGGAAGCGATAGCAGTTAGAGGAGCAGGAGAATGAAGTGTGGGCCATCTAAAGGAGGGAGAGGAGGCAGTGAAGAGCCTAGAATAGATTGAAGAGATTGGACATACTGTTGTAAAGAAAATGTAGCCACGCTCTTTCATTGTGTATGCCTTAGATACATGCCAATACCCCTTGCTCTCAGCCTGTTGCTCATATGTTCTTTTCCTTTTCTCCCCACAAGCAAACAAACAGATAAAAATGACAATCAACTCAATTTGGGGGTCTTAACAAGAAACATGGAGTACTCGTCAGAAAGCATTACAGTATAAAAAGAGCAGGAGGTTTAGGTAAAATACCTGAGCTGGCATCCTGGCTGTATCATTAAACAGTGATGCCATGTGAGCTCCCAAGTAGTTAGAGAGAACAACTCTGTTCAGAATGCCCTTTCTTCCAGTTTGGCAAGATACTGATATATAACGTTGCCCTGTCAAGAGAAATAGGGACAATGAAATTGTTTGAGGTGATCAAACAACAGAAAGTGTTATGATTTTTATCTCTAGTTTCAGGGTAAATATAAGTACAATGTAAACCTGGGCTGCTTCTCTCACTGCTTTCTCCTGTTGAATGAATCTCTCATTCATTCCTTGGAGTTTGCCTCATCTCTTTTGATTTAATTTTGTGTATATGCTTCTCTGCTTTTCACAAATTCTTTAGGTATGCCTCCCTATCTGCAGTTTTTGAATCAAGAACAACCTGATGGGTCTATTCACAAATCCCAAGGCTTTTCTGAAAGGTTCAAGTACAAGGTTTCAATCAATTCCGTTTTACTTTGAAATTTTTCCAGAGATACTATGCTTGTGGGTGCTAAGACTCAGAGCAAGAGACAGGCACAAGACTATGTTCTATATGGTGTAAAACCAATGACCGATAAACTGTTCATTAAAAAAAAAATATTCTGGTCAGTGAAGATGACTGTCAGAGAAGTTGTTTGGCAAATTATATGAAGACAAAATAACCAAGTGTGTGAATTTTTCATTTCTTATTTGTTGTCTTAGTGTAGATGCAAACTGAGAAATAAATATAGAAATTAGAGATAGGTCAAAGGAATAAGAGAAAAAAGAAATTCATTGGTCATTTCTTGAGATCTGGAAAACATGAGTTTTCAGTGAGCATTCTATGAATTTATGAATAGAAATTTATGCATTTTATAAACATGTTTCTTAACTGGATTTCAATAAAAGGAACAAAATACATGATATCAAAAAACTAAGACATCTCCTTCTTTTAAAGTGAAAATAAGGGTCGGCCGAGTGGCGTGTTGGTTAAGAGCTGGCTTGGGATGCCAGATGACCCCGGTTTGGATCCCACATATTAGGGCCCGTGACACTGCCCTCTACAGCTAAGATGCTGAACAACAGCTCTACCTGGAGCTGGGATGCTGTGAGTCGAAGGCGATGGCGTGGGCTGCAGTCCCCTGCTATAGTGGGTTGCCATGGGCTACCATATGTAGCCAGCAGCCAGCGTGAGCGGCCAGCAGCCACAGTGAGTGGCCGTCCAGAAGCCGGCGACTGATCTGCCTCGCCTGGGAAGAGCGCAATGATGGTGCCAATTTGGGCCAGTGAAGCAACGTCCTCCACAACTAGACTGAAGAACAAAAAGACAGCAACTTGTCTGTTCCCCCTTCCCCAATTCCCCAGCACTGTTCCCATCCCCCAATTCCCCAATAAAAATCTTTAAAAAATAAATAAATAAATAAACAAATAAATAAATAAAGTGAAAATTAGGTTTCCAGATTTATTTTTTTTGCTTATCCTATGATTTTCCTGTTTTCTTCCTTTGCCTCCTTCCTCAAAAGGCTAAGTAGCAAAATTCTAGAGTCTAGCTGTACTCTAAAGATATAGTTTTCACTGAGCTCTGTCTTCCTTCATGACATTCCCTCCCAATATAAACACCAACTATATTCTTCTCAAGTTCTGTCCTCAGTCTGCCCTCAATTAAAATGTTCAGGAACTGAATATCCACTGGATAATATTGTGTGGTGTGTAGGATTTATCTATGTCCTCCCTCATTCCCTGTATTCCTAGCTTTTACCCATTTTCTTCTCATAAGCACGGCACTCTGACCACAAATGAAGGAGGGGACAATTAAAGCTGTTTATTATTTTAGTAGAAGGATGAACTGTATTAGAAATCAAAACTAGTGTCTCAAATGAGGTACAGGATTATCTGTGGTTTTTGCATATTCACAAATGAGAGTTATCTGTACTTCATCATATTCACCCGCCAATTGAAGATGTCAAACTGACTCTCTAAGCTGCAACATCTAATTTAATTCCGAATGAATGGAATAATACAATATGTTTTCTTTTGTGTCTGGTTTCCTTTGCTGAACATAACATTTTTGAGATCATTTAATGTTGTTTAGATTATCATATTTTGTTTCTTTTTATTGGTAGATGAATAATCCGAAAGTTATTTATCCATGTGCCTGTAGATGAATATTTGGCTTGTTTTTCTTTTCTGGCTAACACAATGGAATACTACTCTGCCATAAGAAAAGAAGAAATAGTGCCATTTGCAACAAAATAGATGGATCTTGAGATTATTATGCTAAGCAAAATAAGTCACACAGAAAAAGTCGAGAACCATATGATTTCACTGATATGTGGGATATAAAACTGAAAGCAGTGGGCCAGCCGAGTGGCGTGATGGTTAAGAACTGGCTTGGGACGCCACAGGGCCCCGGTTCGGATCCCACATATGAGGGCCAGTGACACTACCCTCTGCAGCTAAGATGCTGAACAACAGCTCTACCTGGAGCTGGGATGCTGTGAGTCGAAGGCGATGGCGTGGGCTGCAGCCTCTGTGGCAGTGGGTTGCCATGGGCTACCGTATGTAGCCAGCAGCCAGCGTGAGCGGCCAGCAGCCGCAGTGAGCGGCAGTCCAGAAGCCAGCGACTAATCTGCCTTGCCAGGGAAGAGCACAATGATGGTGCCAACTTGGGCCAGTGAAGCAACGTCCTCCATAACTAGACTGAAGAACAAAAGGAAAGCAACTTGTCTGTTCCCCTTCCTCCAATTCCCCAGCGCTGTTCCCATTCCCCAATTCCCAAATAAAAATCTTTAAAAAAACCCAAAAATACCCTGAAAGTAGCAAAGGAACAAGACAAACAAATAAAACAACAAAAACTCATAGAAACAGACAGTGGTTTAGTGGTTACCAGAGGGTAAGCGGGGAGAGGAGATGAGGGTAAATGGGTCAAATACATGGTGATGGAAGGAGAACTGACTCTGGGTGGTGAACACACAATGTAATATATAGATGATGCATTATATAAATGCACACTTGAAACCTATGTACTTTTACTGGCCACTGTCATCCCAATAAATTTTAATTAAAAAAAAGAATAAAACTATTATCAACATCTTAGAAAAAATGCTATGTTGACGTATGTTTTTAGTTTTCTTGGATAAAAACCTAGGAGTGGAATTACTGAGTTAAGGGTAAGTACATGTCTAGCTTTATAAGAAACTGCCCAACTGTTTCTCAATATGATTAAACCACTCCTGTCTGCAAGATATTAGAATTCTATGTGTTCTACATCCTTGCAAATTTTTGATATTACCAGTCTTTTTTTTTTCCAATGCAAGGGGTATAAAATAGTGCTTCCTTACATATTTAATTTGTTTTTCCCTTGTGACTAATGATGTTGAGCATAAGTTTATTGGCTTTTTTGGAGAAGTATATTTTCAAGACTTTCAACCTTTTTCATTGGGTTGTTTGTTTTTTAATTTTGTTTTCCAGGAGTGCTTTATATATTTTAGTAAAAGTCTTTTGTTATATATATATGCATTACAAATATGTTTTTCCTCCAGGTGTTTCATGCATCTCCATATTTAATGGAGTTTGTGATAAGAAAAATATTTTCATTTGGATAAATTTCAACTTGTCAATTTGTATTCCATATATTTAGGTTCTCTTTAACTTTTCTCAAGAATGCTTTGTAGTTTTTACTTTATAAACTTTGCAAACTTAAGTCAAATCTATCCTTTCATATTTTGATATTATTATTAATGGTATTGTTTTTCTCATTTCAATTTCCAATTGCTCACTGATACATAAAAATACAATTAGTTTTTCTACATTGATCTTGTATCATGCAGTTGGTAAATTCAGTTATTTTTCTAATAGTTTTATTAGATTCAATTGGATTTTCTACAATCATGCCATCTGTGACTAAAAAGAGTTTTACTTCTTTCTTTTCTTTTCTTTTCTTCCTGCCTAATTGCACTGGCTAAACTCTCCAGAACAATGTTGAATAGAAATGATGAAAACAAGCACTCTTTTCTGTTGTCTATTCCTGATCTTATGGCAAATGCATTCAGTCTTTCACTTATGAATCATATTAGTCTTTTATATTTCTCTTAGATGCTCTTTATCAGGTTGAGGAAGCTCCCTCCTATTCCTACTCTGCTGAGAAATAAATGTTGGATTTTATCAAATGCTTCTTTCTGTGTCTATTGAAATTATCACATGGTTTTCTTTTCTGATGTGTTAATATGCTCACGTACATTCAATAACTGATTTTCAAATGTTAAAACAAACTTGCATTCCTGGGATAAACTCCACTTTGTCATGATGTACTATTATCTTTTACCTATACTGTTGAATTCAATTTGGTAAAATTTTATTTAGAAATTTCACATCTATGTTCATGAAAGACCTTGACCTATGGTTTCTTTTCTTGAAATGTATTTGTCTGGCTTTGGTAACAGAATACTGCTGGACTCATAGAATGAGTTGGAAATATTTCTTCTTTTTCAATTGTCTGGAAGACTTTGTGTAGAGTTGCTATTATATTCTTTCTTTGGGTTTAATTTGTGGTTGTTTCCTTAGTTTCTTAAAGTGAAGGCTGAAGTCATTGGTTTGTGAAATTTCTTCTTTTCAATAACAAACATTTAATGCTGTAAATTTGTCTCTACATGCTGCATTAGCTATATCTCACAAACTTAAATGATATTTTAAATACTTTACTTTTAATAATTGCAGTATTTCACACTTACATTCTTCATTTAATGATTTCAGGGTTTTTTTGTGTGCTTTTTTGTGGTTTTTGAATAACTTTCTATGTAGGTTATAATTTATTTGCTTTTTATTTTTTGTAGAGACTTGGTATTATTTTTATAACGTTTAGCGGTTTTCTTTTAAAATCATTTTGAAATCATTCTATCTGTAAATATTAAAAGAATGAAATCTATTACTTAACACACTTCTTCATTGCAGGAAAATTTAACTACAAGTTAATAGTTCCTATACTTCCATTTTATAGGGTTTGGATGTATTAAGTAAAATTTTAAATGCTATTTTTTATGTACAGTATGAATGTATATTATTCTAATAATTATTTTTGATATTTAGATTTGTTTTACTAAATATTTACAAATTTATTTAGACTTAACTTCACACTTATCTGGCTTAATTATCAATTTTTCATTACAATGATTTGCTCATTATATGTTTTCTCTTTTAAATCATTTCTCAGGTAACTGGAATAAGCCTTTAAATAATTTTATTTCTAAAAGCTCACTAAAGTAGCACATTTTAAGGCCTTGTTACTATAGCAAAAAAAAAAAGTATTTCTATTGCCTCACAAGAGGAAAAAATTTGGCTTTTAAATTATTTAGCTAAAGTCTTTTCCCTCAAGACCCTGTAGATAGTCTAGGGAAGTTCGTAATTGACTTCTAATTATTCTTTAAAATAAAAAAAGATTTTATTGGGCAATTGGGGGAGGGAACAGCATTAGGGAATCAGGGAAGGGGAACAAACAAGTTGCTGTCCTTTTGTTCTTCAGTCTAGTTGTGGAGGACACCGCTTCACTGGGCCATGTTGGTATTGTGATCATTGCGCTCTTCCCAGCTGAGGCAGATCTGTCACCAGCCATTGGACAGCCACTCACGGTGGCTCACGGCAGCTCCACTGCAACTTACACAGTCGCCAGCGACTCACAGCAGCCCAGCTCCAAGTCAAGCTGTTGTTTACCATCTTAGCTGTAGAGGGCACAGCGTCACTGGCCCTCATGTGGGATCTGAATCGGGGCCCTGCTGCTCAGAGTTGGTGTCCCAAGCCAACTCTTTTT
>NW_017731400.1:4705769-4712530 GCF_001890085.2 Hipposideros armiger | reverse complement strand
TATGCAAAAAAAATAATAAAATTCTCACTTTTTATGCCATTAAAAAAAGAAGTTAAAAATAGTTATTTTTGTGTCATGTTTCCACTGTTCTGGTGAGGAAAAAAATACATATTCATGTATGAGCTATAAAATGTGTCATTTTGGCAATTCTGTACACAGTTAAATGCTCTTATATTTGAATTTAAAACTGGCATTGCACAGTTTTTAAAAATGACAAAATTTTAAATTTTGCCAGTAATTAAAAAATTTTATTTTCCTTCACTTAGAATATTAAATAGCAAATAAAGAATACCACAATAAGTTGAGCGATATCATGGAATAAAGGAAGAAAGCTTTATATTTTAATACTTTAATGGCTTTTTTTTTGTCCTGCTTATTGAACCAGGGGCTCTGCATTCTCATTTTGCACTGGGCTCATAAACGATGAAGCCTGCCCTGCCCACCTTTCATGGTATTCCCCATCTTTTAACCTAGTTGATCTAGGAGGAGCCCTGCTTTGATCTGATTAACCTCCCAAGATGCAGAAGTGCAGCTGTTGTGGCCAGTTCCCACTACCTGCTGGTTGATGTCACTCATAGCCTGGACCTCTGACTCTTCTCAGACCATTCCTACAGGACCCTCACGTTCCCAGCCATCTTATTTCAGCTTCTGGGATTCTTATGTTTTATTTCCTTACATACATAGCATCTGCTTAGTCACCAGCTCCTGGCCTTTGTCATCGTCAGCCCTCAATTACTTGAGCTCAAATGTCTGCTGGGTCAAGGACATGCAGTGGAAAAGTCTCATGCATTCTCAGCAGCTGGTTTTACTTATTTTATATCTCATGAAAGACAAAGTAACCAAGGCAAATTCAGATGATACTGATTTCAAGTACAGCCTCAGATTCCACCTTTACAATATTTAAGTTATGACATCTCATCAAATTCGTACTAAAAGAACTGTCCAGCACATAACATGTAATCCCCTACAGGCGAGCAAGTTGATACCTAGGGACGATGCATGGTTTGTCTGTTAACACACACCTACTTAGGAACAGAAATGAAACTAGGATTGAGATCTTCTAATGCCAATACAGATGAGGTACCTGAATGGGATCGTAATATAATAAAAGTCCAAAGCAAGGTATCTGGGAGAGTGGGAGGGGGGTGGGCAGAAAGGCATCATAAGGCATAATTGTCATTTTGGAGCCCACCACTACCAGATCTAGTCATATGTTATTCCTTCTACCCTCCCCTCAGCACTTGCTATCCAAATAATGTTTCAGGGTGGGTGGCATCGACATTAGCTAGACCTGTTAGAAATGAAGACCCCCCCACCTCCAACCTGTGGAATCAGAATCTGCAATTTTAACAGGACCCCAAGATGACTTAAAATGACTTTAAAGTTTGAGAAGCATCAATCTCAATTTAAAATGCTTTTTAAATGGAGAGAGAGAGAGAGAAAGAGAGAGAGAAAGTGCCACTAAAAATCTCTCATTATCCATGTTTAATATGAAGCTGGGAACTTAATTCCGTTGTTTCCTTTACTCACTTTTCTTCTTTTTTTTCTGAGGCTTTTTGTTGCTGTTGCTGTTATTATACTGAAGAGCTACATGAGACAGAGAGCTTGGCAGCCTTCCCACAATCCTCAGCATGTGGGAATAGCAAGTAACAAAGTGTTAGCCCCTGCCAACTGGTGGTTCCGTGTAAATGTCTCTGTTAACAACCAACACTGCTGCTAGCAGCCATCGGAGCAAAGCAGCAAATCTGTTCCTCTCTCCGGTGTGGAAAACACCACCAAAAAAGTCACCTAATTACTTGATTAAGATGTATCAATCCTGGAAATTGTTGATCTAGAACATTGAGTCTCTGACATTTAGTTCATTCTTGATTAATCAGAATAGTTTCAAACTGATTCTCATTTGCTGTCTCCAAGCACTGTGTGCCATGCAGGGGATAATAACAGCACAACTTTTCATGGGGGGAGAGGAAAAAAACAATTAGAGGCCAAATCCTTTTGGTTGTCTTGTCTCAAGTCCTTGTGGCAATCATCAGAAAAAAAAATGGATGATCCTGAAAATACTAGGATTCTATAAATCTCTGACAATAATTGGGAAAATCATTATTTTTGCAAGCATCCTAATGCTATTTTGAAAAACACTGAGAATTTTCTCCCATACCTAAGATACAAAAATCTTAGCCCACCTCTATCCTGTTTAAATGCACCATTGAAGAGGATTTCTACTTACAGTCCCACAACCAAATTCCTTTCAATTTCCCCATCCCCACAAAATACAATTTATCTGGTTCAGTCATTACCCACCTGGGAAGGGAGTGGATGAAATTTAATGACAAGCTGCTTCTTTTTGTCATGTCACCTCATCACTTTAAGAGCAGCAGGTGGCCCGTCTCCAGGAATCACCTGCATCAAGAGTTGAACAACAACAACAACAAAAAGTTCTTCCAAAAGATTGAGTTTTCTTTGAAAGCTAAGGTGAGAGGAGGAAAAAGAATTGGATAACACCCCAAGAAGCCGTATCATAACTGTTATTTTAAAAGAAGTATTTTCTATTTTTAGCAAAAATAAATTGGTTCTCCTTTCCTCCCAGAAATGCCTTCCTTAATTTAAAGACAGTAGAAATTTGCTTTTAAAAATCAATTCCCTTTTGACATTAAAGTGGGGTTATTTATTGTAATTCTATGGTTTCTTCTTCATATGACCACCTGGTCATTGTCACATATACAGAAAATCAGTGATGACTGTCCTGAATGATCCCAGACTTCTTTCTTTTTCCAAAGCATGGTGAAATGAACCAGAAAGCTAAACAATATCATCTGTGGCTGCATGGGCTTCCGGAAAAGGAACCCTGCCTGGTGAATGCAGTGCTGTATCCAAACCATTCATATGATCTCAGGCTTTAAAGATAACTGAGGTTGTTTATTTCATGTGATCATCGCTGAAGAACTGGAATCCAGCAGTGAAAAAGAGACTCCACTGGCTCACTTTTACCAACATAAGTATACAAATCTGTTTCAGCTGGCACAAGCATGGTTTTGCAAGCTGGAATAATTCACATTTTGCCAAAACAATAGGTAGAATTTCCAGAGTGAGCCTCTTCTGTTCCACATGAAAGGGATATTACAATAAGATTATTATATCTTGACTAACATTAAGTCAAAATCTTCTAAAACAATTTTAGTTTTAAATATGGCATCTTATTATCATAGTCTCTGCTCTTAATTATTACGATACCTTACCCCGTCTTCAAAAACATTGAAAATGTCCTAAATATGTAAAGTACATTTCCTACTCTTCCTTGCGCAATGTAAAATGATTCAATGTTCGCTTTAAACCACATTTTTTTATTATTTTGGGTTTAGAAAAGTAGTCATGGTCACTGGAAAAATGTCTGATTGTCTTCTGAGATAGTTATACCACAGTTTAAAGGAAGAAATGTTTCTTTTTTTTGGTTTTGTTTTTGTTTTTTTAGCTGAGCCATCCTGCCACCTGTTGGCAGCTCCGCAGCAACTCAGCTCGGGCNGCTGCTCAGCTCGGGCCAGGACTCAAACCACTGTTGCTCAGAGCTCGCACTCTTGAGTGAGCTCTTAACCAACTGAGCCACGCGGTCGGCCCTTCAAGCCAACTCTTAACCAACGCGCCACTTAGCCAGCTTGCCTTCTAGTTATTCTTATAGTAAATGTTTCAGAAGAGATGTGGAGATAGTCTTGTTTAAACTTTTTTTAGATAAGCAATTTATCTTTCATCACAATATATGTAAAATTTTTCCTCTTGATATTTTACTTCAAAATTTTGCCAAGATGAGTTTTAGTTTGCCTGCTTTTTAATTATTTTTTATTAGAATGTAAGGAGCCATTGTGGTTTGGAGAAACCAGTCATTTGTTTCCTAAAATGTCTGCTTTGGTAAAATTATTGATTGTTGTATCTGTTTCTTTTTCCTTCACTTTTTCAGGAATATCAATATTCTATAGATATAAGTTTTTTCTCATCAATGTCTATCATCTTCTTTCTTACCATCTTTCCTATTATCTATATTCTTAGAGGGCTTCTCTAGTTTGTCTTTAAAGTAAAAAAAAAAACAATTCAGTCTTCCTGAGTAGTCATTTGATTCCTTGTTCACTTTGACAAAAAATTTGTTTTCTATTATTGTATTTATTATGACCTTGCAATCCTTTTTTATCTCATTCACCTCCTTTTCCATCTCAGTACCTTCTGCTCAGTCCTTTGGGATTCCTCTCGCATATCTCTTACATGTGTCATTATGCATTATACTGAGTCAATCCAAGGGTTTGCGAAAACTTTATTCTGGATTCTCTAGGAAATCAATTAAATGATATGTCATTGTTTTGAATCTTTGTTACGGTGTTTTCTTTTCCTGTATTTGCTATGCTTTTTATCTGCCATCTATCCTATAATGAGGCGATCTCTAGCCAGAAATAACATTTTTCAATAGAAATGGTTTGTAGCTTTCTCTTGACCCCATTTAGTGTCTTGGGTTTCAGTAGAATCTTTTTTCTTAATTTGAACCTGGAAAACATATTCATGGTGACTCTTCCTAGTAAAAGTTTCAGAACCTAGTAAGTATTGATATCATGTTAGTCAGCTAAATTTTTTGGAGTTAATTCTATCTCTGCTATTTCTTTCACACTCTGAACCTACTGAGTATATGGTGGGGGGGGGGGAAGCCAATTTTCCAGCCCTCAATGCTTTCTTTGTCAACCATGGTCTACTTCTTGGAATCATAGCTCTCAGGTCACAATACACTACAACTAATCCTATTCCCACCCACCCAATTGCTACTCATTTTCATGTTGTTCTCTGGGAGTTTCAGTTTCAAAATGGATATATAAGAGGAGGTGCCAATGGGGTTGGGGAACAAGTGTGAGCACTCTGATTGCTTCAAGTGCAGCATTCATGAAGCAAACAACTTGCTTTCAATTTGTACAAACTTAGGGCCTCTGAATCCGTGACCTATTTTTTCATTCTGGCAGTTTTTCTTGGTTTCTGGAGAAAAGATGAGTTCGCTCCATTTGCCATTAAGCTCCACAGTTATTTGTTAGTGAAATTTGCTCTCATAGCTGGCAAAAGTGGGCTGACAGTTTTTGTTTTTGTTGTTTTCTGTTATGTTTAGTTTTTTCCTGTATTTTTAGGGGGGATTTAGGAAGAAAATCAGAGGTACTGTGTTAGGGACAGCTTGTTAGGCAACATTTTAAACTGGAAAGCCATTAGTCCTTTGTTGTCATGTAAAGCTCTCATTCATGCATTTCACATTAATCTGTCATCAACCACTTACATAACCTTTGACGCTGTGACCCTGCTTTACTCATAATTTCAGTGCTAAGGATAATTAATTACTCTTTCTGAATAAGTCAGTCTCAGATCCTTTACTATCTAACTTACCACTGCAGAAGTCTTATACAGAATATACTTCTGGCAAAATTATTTCACTAAAGTCAGAGAAAAAGCAAAGACTCATTTTGCAGCATTTAAGTAGGCCAACAGTATATTTTCTCTTTACTTTCTTCTCATCACTTTTACATACATGAAAAATATTTCAGCATTACCAGTAGAGACCTCTTGCCATCTTAGTGAGTTATGGAAGGAACTAGCATGGGGAACTCAAAAGGATATTGAGTTAGAATTTTTGAAATTTAGGTCTCATTCTGATTCTGTTTTTAACAAGTTTTGTGACTTAGGTTAAGTCACTTTATCCCACTGGATCTCAGTTGCTTCACCTATAGAATCAATGTCCCTTTCAACTCTCTCATTCTATAATGAAAGGGAACTATTACACAGTTTCACTGAGTGAAAGTCATTGATATGATACGTCAGCTTATCCAATTATGTCACATAGTTCCAAATTTCATAATTTCTACAACCCCAAACTCTGAGAGCAACCCTTTTCTTAATCTGCTAAAATTTCCCTGAGTTTAGAAGCTCAAAATTGAAGTAACCCAATCTCTCTTCTCATTATGACTCTGTAATGCAGTTCTGGTTACCAGATTCTTATCTTGACTTTTTGGATCAAAATCACTGACTGCCTTAATTCATTTCTCTGTTCTCACATCCAGAGTCACATTCAGGGACATTCATCTAACGCAGTTGCCTGGTGTCCCATAGTTGGTTTAAGGCTCTGCTCCTGGAGTCTTGAAATTCTTAGTAGTTTTGTCTTTGAACTTGTGTTTTGTTAGTGAAGTCCCTTGGGGCAATGGAACATGAGTATAAAAAGAGGGGATGTTAAGAGCTCATTCAAGAGTGTGAGCTCTGAGCAACAGGGTTGCTGGTTCAATTCCCAGCCCGAGCTGAGTTACTGCTGAGCTGCCAAGTGGTGGCAGGATGGCTCGGCTTAAAAAAAAAAAAAAGAGGATATGTGCACAATATGCAAGTCTACCATTTTTTGTCTCCCTATGCACACTTATGCTTCCCAGTAACATTGATTATGCTCCCATAGGCTCAGAATTCTAGTAGATCTATAATGTGTGGAAATTTAGCAAGACCCAGAGTATATACAAGGTAAACATGTGACATCTCCAACTGAGTAAGGTGGAGGTGGGGAGCATTGACAGACCAAAGAGATCACACTTTTGTTCAAACCAGAACTTGCTTCCAACACAGAAAAAAAGGCAATGGCATTCTAAGAAACATAAATGAATATTTATGTTGTGTCCTTTCTTACTTGTGTTACTTGCTTGTACTAGTCAACCACTTATGATGAAAAACAATGACATAAAAGGAAAGGGAAAGATAGGGTCAATCCATAGTTT
>NW_017731400.1:4682202-4701169 GCF_001890085.2 Hipposideros armiger | reverse complement strand
GTCACAGGCAGTGGGTGACCTGGACCTGCACCAGAGCCCCTTCCAAGAGGCCCCAGAACAAACACACTTCAGACCACAGAAGAGCACTGCCTAATAAGCCCCACAAGTTTCATACACGAAGGGCAGTCTTAACAGGCAACAGAGCCTGTTGGGGTGAATCCCATTCAGTGGAATAAGCACTTTGCACAGCAGCTCATAAGCTGTGGACAAGGCCAAACTCCACAGCCAATCAGCCTCAGGGTCAATCCCATTCACTGACATGCCAATAGTAATCAAGGCTCCACTACAATAGGAGAGCATATACAACCCATACAAAGGACACTCCTGGAGCACCCAGACCAGGTGATCAGGAGGACTGTGCCAGGGCTCCACAGGGCACTTACTACATAAGGTGACCTGACCAAGACTGGGGGATGTAGCAGATCTACCTAATACATAGAAACAAACAGAGAGGCAGCCAAAATGAGGAAACAAAGAAACACATACCAAATGAAAGAACAGGAGAAAACTCCAGAAAAAGAAATAAACAAGATAGAGACAAGCAACCAAAGTACAAAACAATAGTTATAGGGATGCTCAAGGAACTTTGTAAGGACTTCAACAAAGAGATAGCAAGCATAATAAAGGACATAGAGACCATTAAAAAAAAGTCAGAAGTGAAGAATACAATAACTGAAATTAAGAAGGCACTAGAAGGAATCCCCAGCAGACTAGATGAAGCAGAAGATCAAATCAGTGATTTGGAAGACAAGGTAGGAGAACACACCCTATCAGAAGAGCAAAAAGAAAAGAAAAAATCCAAAAAAAAAATGAGGACAGTTTAAGAGACCTCTGGGATAACATCAAGTGTAACAATATTCACATCATAGGGGTATCAGAACAAAAAGAGAAACACCAAGGGATAAAGAATCTATTTGAAGAGATAATTACTGAAATCTCTCCTAAACTAACAAAGGAAATAGACATACAAGTCCAGGAAGCACAGAGTTCCAAACAGGATGAGTCCCAAAAGGCCCAAACCAAGACATATTATAATTAAAATGGCAAAGGCTAAAGGCAAAGAAATAATTCTAAAAGCAGCAAGAGAAAGGCAACTACTAACTTATAAGTGAGCTCCCACAAGACTGTCAACTGATCTCAACAGAAACTTTACAGGCCAGAAGAGATTGACATGAAGTATTCAATGTGATGAAAAGCAAAGACCTATGACTAAGACTACTCTACCCAGCAAGACTATCATTTAAAATTGAAAGAGCTTCCAAGACAAGACAAAGCTAAAGGAGTTCATCACCACCAAACCAGTATTACAAGGAGTATTAGAGGGACTTTTTTAAAACAGTAGCTACATGTCAATCAACAATTACTTTAAATGTAAATGGATTAAATGCTCCAATCAAAAGATAGGGTGGCTGAATTAATGAGAAAACATGGCCTTTACATATGCTGCCTATAAGAGACTCACTTCAGATCAAAATACACACACAGACTGAAAGTAAAGGGATGGGAAAAAGATATTTCATCAAAATGGAAACAAACAAAAACAAAGAGCTGTGGTAGTAATACTTATACCAGACAAAATAGACTTTAAAACAAAGGGTATAACAAGTGACAGAGAAGGATCCACTAATCCCATTTCTGGGTATTTATCTGAAGAAAACAAAAACGCTACTTTTAGGGGACATGTGCATCCATGTGTTCATTGCAGCATTGTTTACAATGGCCAGGATGTGTAGGCAGCCTGGGTATCCATCGATTGATGAGTGTATAAAGAGTAAGTGGTACATATATACAATGGAATATTGCTCAGCCAGGGAAGGGAATGCATTGTCGCTATCTGTAGTGGTGTGGATGGACCTTAAGAGTATTGTGCTAAGTGAAGTATGTCAGACAGCAAAAGACAAATGAAGTATGATTTTTCTTATATGTGGAATCTAAAGAACAAAATTGACAAATAAAACAAAAACAGACAAATGAAGTGTGATTTTTCTTATATGTGGAATCTAAAGAACAAAATTGACAAACAAAACAAAAACAAACTCAAGGATACAGAAAACATTTTGATGGTTGTCAGATAGGAGGAGTTTAGGGGTGTGGATGAAAAAAGAGGAAGGGATTAAGAAGTACAAATTGGTTGTTACAAAGTAGTTATGGGTATGTAGGGTATAGCACAAGGAATATAGTCAATAATATTGTAATAACTATGTATGATGTCAGATGGGTACTAGATTTGTTGGTGTGATAGATGGGAGATACGTTGGGGGTAGGGTGAAAAATGTGAAGGCATTAAGACGTACTAATTGGTAGTTACAAAATAGTCATGGGGATGTAAAGTAAAGCATAGGAAATATAGTCAATAATATGATAATAACTATGTATAGTGCCAGATGGGTCCTAGATTAATCAGGGAGATCACTTCTTAAATTATATAAATGTCTAACCACTATGCTGTACATCTGAAATTAATATAAAATAATATTGAATGTCAATTGTAATTGAAAAATTATAAAGGGGAGGAAAAGGTGAAAGGGAATAAGAGGTCCAAATTTCCAGGTATAAAACAAAAAGTCATGGGAAAGTAATGTATAGCATAGGGAATATAGTCAATAATATTGTGATAGCATGGTACACAGTCAGGTGGGTGCTGGACTTATCATCATAATCACTTCTTTAGGTATATAAATGTTGTATAACTATGGTATATCCCTGAAACTACTATAATATTGTATGTTAGCTATATTTTTAATAAAATCTTAAAAAATATTTTTCCATTTCTTGCTATCTCTTCAGGTCAAACTCTTTAGCCAGTCAAGGTAGTCCCTCATGTCTGAATCTGTGTCACTGAGGTTTACCACTGTGTATGAAGTAAGAACTAACTTCCTATTCAGAGCAAGTTCTTAGAGAGAACTGGGAAATTCCTAGAGAGTGTTCTTTTTTTAAGTTATGTGTACTCTTTCCTAGCAGAGCATTATTTATAATAAAAGAAGAAGATGCACAAGATGGAATCCAGGGTAGAAGACATATCTCTGAGCTTTGATGAAATTCATGGCCAATGAGGTCATTCTTACACAGAAGTGAGGATAACAGAAACTTTAAGTAAAACTGACACACCTGACAACTTTGTTTTTTGTTGTTGTTTTTCTGAAGGTTTTCTTCCTTTTCTTCTCCAGAGCTCTCTACTTAATTCTCTTACCACATTTTGAAGTCTCATATTTTGGACTCCTTTCCTACCCAGATATGATATCATTCCCCAAGATTCTCATCTTTTACTCTCTTCTGCTTGCTCTCCTTCTATTATTTAATTTACACCTATGAGTAATATCTAAGCTTATGATTCTCAGACATACAGCATCAATTACATTCTCTTTTCTAGGCCAGACCTCCCATTCATCTCTACTCTTACAGCCTTTAGACAGTTTATTCTTATCAGCTCTGAAACCAAACTCAAAATCCCATTGTCCTTAGGTTTTTATCTTGTCCTATGGTTCCAAATGCAATTAACAGCATCTACATCTAGTTCGTAAACTGAATTAGAAACTCAGGACCATTCTGTTTCCTGGGCTAGGCTCTAAGCTTCATGATTGCAAGGACTTTGTTTTAGTAACCTTGTAACACTCAGTGCATAGCAAAGTACCCAGCCATTGCAGGTTTAATAATAGATAAAGATTTACTCGGTACATTATTAATTTCTTGACTCATTCTTTCCCCCCGGCTCTTATTATCCATTTGATTACCAAATTTTGCAGTGCTAATCCAGAAGCATTGCTGGAACTCATTCTCTTTTCTTCATTTCTAGTGTCTCTGCCATGGACTTTTCACGGCCTCTTATGTGTTCTCATAGCAGCCCATCCTCCACAATTGTCACAAGGGTTATCTTTTCAAAATGAAAGTTGGCCATGTCATTCACCAATGGGAAAACTCCTATTGGCCTTCCACACTCGTTAACATGGTCTTTGACCCAAGAGTCTGGCATCTCAACATTTGTCATTTCTCCATTATAAGTCTTACGTGTCACCCAGTTGGACTCCCTTCCATCCTTTTTTTTTCTTTCTTTTTTTTAAAGATTTTATTGGGGAATTGGGGGAGGGGAACAGCGTTGGGGAATATGGGAAGGGGAAAAGACAAGTTGCTGTCCTTTTGTTCTTCAGTCTAGTTGTGGAGGACATCGCTTCACTGGCCCATGTTGGTATTATCATTGTGCTCTTCCCGGCTGAGGTAGATAGGTAGCTGGCCATTGGACAGCCACTCACAGTGGCTCTTGGCAGCACACACCTGCTGCCAGCCACTCACGGTAGCTTTATGGCAGCCCACTGCAGCCGGCGACTCCTAGCAACCTAGCTCCAGGTTGAGCTGTTGTTCACCATCTTAGATGTAGAAGGCGCAGCATCACTGGCCCTAATGTGGGATCCCAACTGGGGCCCTACTGCTCAGAGCTGGCGTCCTAAGCCAACTGTTAACCAACGTGCCACTCGAGCGGCCCCTCTCACTTCCATTCTTAAACACAAAGATCATTCCCTGACTTCCCATTGATTTGCTCGCGCTCTACTCTTTGTCTGAAATGCCCTTCTGCTCTCCTTGTTTCATGGCAGGGTAACTCAACACTACCTCTTTTGTGAAGATTCCTCTGACCCCCAAGGATTCTTCCTGTCTTGGATGCCCATTACAATTTGTTCAGCATTCTCTCAAAGACTTTTCATATTATTTTCATGTCCTGTTTGCCTGATGCAGTTTGAGTTTCTTCAAGGAGGAATCATGCTAAATTTATTTCTACTGTCCCCACTGTCCAGCAATATAGTAGCACTTAGCAGCCATTCAGTATATGTTTCAAAGCAGGTCTTTTTCTGGAATAATGGGACTAGAAAAATCTAAGTCTGAATTGAATAGGAAGTGGAAGTATGTTTTCACCAAAATTCTGGAAGGCTTTAATAGTCCATAAAAAAAAAATCTAGTGATTAAACCATTATTACTATTAAAACCCATGTCTGCAATGGAACAGGGCAAAGGGCTGAGAGAAGACACAGAAATTAGTTAAAAGTTTGATTTTATATCTGTAGGAATTAATTGAACAATTTTTACTTTTCTAACCTTAAACCTTAAGCTTCCTAGAATCCCACCTACACATGGTTCCCTGATGAGATCAGCATGCAGAACACTTGAGTGCTTGCTACAATTGTTTATCTAAGCAGGAACAAGTAATAACTGGTACAGTTTCAAACCTACAGTTAAATGAAAAATGACTTGGCATAGACTTCAAACTATGTTAACATAATTGAGCACTGACTTAGTGGTAGGTGCAAACTTTATTCTACTTTGCTCTCTGGGAATTATCTTTTCTCTATTTACAATGTAAAACAGTCTTTTGAACAGGTCGTAAGTAACAGGTAGGTATATACATATAGAATATGTCATTATATACATGTAGCTGCATTTAATTTATTCCATCAGCAAAATAAAATGATTAAAGATGGTTCCTATCCAGTAGAATTAAAATTAAATAGTTTTATAATATTAAAAGGAGTGTTTTCTGCTTAAAATAATACTGTTATTTAAATATCTCTGAATCAAGCCTGCACATATAGACAACAAAGGGTCATAGTTGTGTTTTTGCAGCTTTAGCTCGTTTATATTATCCTTTATATTTGGCCCCTCATGTGCTAAACATAGCAAGTGCCTTGCATTTACATCAATACCAGCAGCTTATATGCTTTCTTCTGAAGTACCTAATAAAGATCTCTATTATTTGGTCTGAAATTGTCCCAAGGAAAGGCCACAGCACTCAACAGACACATAGTAAATTTTTTCACTCTGAATGAGTGAATAACATAAAGAGAGCAAGCTAGCATCTGTCATTGGGAATCTAGGGCCCAATAGTCACATGGGAGTTTTCTGGCCCACTGCTGAGCCATAGTGCTTGTGCCATATTGGTGTTGGGGGTGAGGAGTCTCTCAGATCCCATCAGGGCCAACCATCTCAGCGTTCATAGATATGGATCTCTGCCAAAGATATTCTTGACCCACTATTGGCTTGGTGATATTAAGTTTTTTCAATTTGGGACAGAAATTCTTCTCTCACAATTTCAGAAAGATGTAAAACCCAACAGAGAAGGCAGCAATAATAGCATGTTGATTTAACACTGTGATAAATAGAAACTAGTAAACAGGATCAGATCTTTCCACAAAGACTTTTTATTTATTGTTTGTTTTAGATGAGCAACATCATCAGGAAAAGTGAGAGTTAGAAGGAATAAACCTAGAAAGGATGAGGAAAGGGGAATTTCCAACTTGAAGAGGGAGAGTGAAATGAAGGAAGATGCAAACAAATGAAAGTAAACTTTCATCTATTTAAACCATTTGCTCATAACTCATAAACAATTATAAATATAATAATAGTGATAACAATAAAAGTTGAGTGTTATTATATGTCACATATTGTGCTAATTGTTTTTCACAGGGTTATCTTATTTAATTCCCTAAAAAAATCCTGGGAGGCACGTAGTATTATATTCATTTCACAAATAAATGAAGATGTAAATTGACTTACCCAAGGTCATATAGTTTAAAAAGTGGTGCAACTGGGATTATAATGCAGGTCCGTCTGCTTCCAAATCCCAAACACTTAAAAAAATACAATGTTATGTTTATGTAGTGCTTTTCACATAGAAAGTTATTATATATGTGACCTCTCCTACTCCAATTCTCACTTTAAATCATAATAACATTTGATGATGTTGTAGCAAGATTGGGCTCAAGACAGAAACTTTGGTCTTAAAGATACTAAAGAAAGTAACATTTGGCATCCCTGAACTTTATTACCTGACAATACTCTCCCAGCCTGTGGTCCTAAGGGGGCACTTTATTGAATCCAATGGATAGGTCAGATTGGAAATTTGTTTTGTGATCTGCTGCAACTCCATTGGCCAGTTTACCTCAGCAAAGGAAACCAGTGAGCCTAACTGTGAATCAAATGTGTTTTAGAGGAGCAGATTAGCACATTCCATCAGCTAGAGAAATTTTCCAGTTAGATTTTGCATTTGATATTATCAGCCATGTTAAATGGCCACTAATGAAGTCCAGCTGGACATTCATTATCATCCTTGCCCTCATTATTGTTGTTATATATTATTATTATTATTATTATTATTATTATTATTATTATTATTGAGCAAGCTAGTTATTTATACACTCAAGAAATAGTGACTAAGCTCTATTGTTGGCCAGGCACTGTTGTAGGTGCTGGGGATTCAGCAGCAGCCATGAAAAACAAGGTTATTGCTTTGGCAGAGCTTGAGGTCTGAGAGGGAAGAATGACTCGTTATAAAACAAATAACAGAAAAAATATCCAAGGGTTAAAAAGAGGTGACATGAAAGGATGCGGGCAGGTGGATAATTTCAGTTGGATGGTCAAAGACAGCCTCTCTGGTAAGGTGCTTTTCCAGCTGAGGTCTCCAGGAGAGAAGTCAGCCATGACAAGATCAAGGGGAAAGGTTTTACATGATATGTGCTGCTTGCTGTCTTTTCAGTTGCATCTGATGCATTTGGTTGATTATCCTAGGAAAAAATATTTCCTGTTACCCCATTATCTCCAGCCAAAACTAGTGCCAAATAAAACAAGCTACTTGGGTGATTCATACATGCATCAAAGTTTGAGAACATTGCTTAAAGTGCTGAAAAACCTCTTTGCCTTCTTGCAATTGACTCATACCTGGACTTGCAATTTAGCATGTACCTTTAGTACACATCAAATGGAGTGATTATTAAATATTTAAAGTAAATTTTTAAAAAAATTCCAAAATCCCAAGTATATCCCTAAAACTTAATAATAAGACAATCACTTAGTCTGGGTAATAAATATTCAATCCAATTTCTCTGTAATAAAGATACAACAGGTAGGAGGCTATTCCTTCAAATATCCTGTGAAATACAGCCGCCTAGCAAAATGATCTAGGAATTTTATAGTTGTTACTCTTCTTCTCCTAAAATCATTGATTATTAATTGCATAGTTATGAGTTTTGAAGAAAGGAAAACTGTTAATTTGGCTTTGTGGGGAACCTTATGAAACTGGGAAATAAAAAGACTGATAAAAGGAAAAGATTAACACCCATGTAGTGCCAAGAGGGTGACTAATGCAAATACTTCCTTATGAAGTTATAACTCTCCAACTGTTGAGTTTTATTTTAACAAAATAAAGCATTTGAAGCTCATGCATTGACTTCTTGCCTAAGAATATTTGAAAATTCCTTTTACTGGAGTTAGAAACTTTAGTCCAGTAATGAGAAGAGCTTTTCCTATGCAGAATTAGATAATTATCGCACTTGTGAACAAATTGGCTTTAGCCACATGAATAATACATATGGGCACAAGAGACTAAAATGTTACTACACAATACTTCTTATATAGTATGGAAATACTAAGAAACCAGAAGAATAAAAACATAAGGAATTCATTTGCCATTGCTATTTCTTCATGTTAATAACATCACAATAGTGAGTGTTTTTTAATGGTACTTAGTATACTTTCTTAATTTAGATTCAATGTGTCTGCGTTTTTTTTATTTCTGAATGCCAATATCTATCTACACCTATGGAATAATGAGAATGCATTCTTCAATAAATTGTAGCACCCTCAGTGTGGTCCTCGTTATGGATTCCTTTGAAATACAGCACGAATCACATCTCCACTTCACTAAAATAAGCATTACATTTTGAATTGAAGATACACTTAATAACAGCTTTCAGCATTTCTTAAGAGAAGTTACCTGTCAACCTTCAGTACAGTCAGAAGGATTCCAGGACGAAACTACAGGAAACTAAAAGGAAAATATACCTTATAAGACTAAGAGACTAGATAAGCTGTTTGAATGAATAAAACAGGCATTTAAAAAAATCCCTGTTATCTATAACTGTTTAACAAGCCACACTAACACTTACATGTATTATTACCTCACATTTCTGTGAGTTGACTGAGCATAACCGAGTGGTTCTTGTGTGGGGTCTCCCAGGCAGTTGCAGTAAGACTCAGTTAGGCTAGATGACCAAGATGGCTCACTCCTGTGAGGGCAATTGATGCTGGCTGTTGGCTGGGAGCGTAGGCAGGGCTTTTCCTTGTGACTTTAGCTTCTCATATGGCAGCTGGGCTCCAAAAGCAATGGTTCCAAGAGATCGAAAGTAGAATTGTATTAGTTGTCTGTTGCTGAGTAACAAGTTACCACAAACTTGGTGGTATAAAATGACACCCGTTTGTTATCTTACAGTTTTTGTAAGACAGAAGTCTGGACACAAATTACTGAGCTGGCTCTGCTGCTCAGTATCTCACAAGACTGCATTCAGGATGTCAGCCAGGACTACTACAGTTTCATATGAGGCCCAAGGTCCTTTTCCAAGCTTAATGGTTGTTGGTAAAATTCATTTCCTTGCCACTGTAGAAGTGATAAAAATTGCTTCTCCAAGGCCAACAGAGAGTGTATCTTCAGGGAAGGTCTGACTTTTTGTGTGTGTGGAGAACAGCTTTATTGAGCTATAATTCACATCGCATATAGTTCACCTATTTAAGGTGTGTAATTTAATGGATTTTAGTATATTCAGAGTTGTTCATCTAATTTTAGAACATTTTTGTCACACCAAAAGAAGCTTTGTGCCAACTAACAGTTACTCTCCATTCCACCCCCATCTTTAGCCCTAGTCAACCTCTAATCTATTTTTCTCTATAAATTTCCCCATTCTGTCCATATTAATGGAATCATCCAATATGTGGGTTTTTGCAACTGGCTTCTTTAGTATAAAATTTTCAAGGTTCATACATGTTTTATCTTGTATTGGTACTTTATTCCTTTGTATTGCTGACTACTATTCCATTTTAGGGATAAAACACATTTTATTCACCTATTCTTCAATTCATGAACAGTTAGGTTGCTTCTACTTTTGGGCTATTGTGAATAGTGTTGCATGAACACTCATGTAGAAGTTTTTTGTATGGGTATGTATTTGCATTTCTCTTGGTTTTATATCTAGGGATAAAATTGCTAGGTCATATGGAAACTCTATGCTGAAGAGTTTGAGAAATTGCTAAACATTTTCCAAAACCCATGTATCGTTTTACATCCCCCCTGGCAATGTATCAGGGCTCCTACTTCTCTTTCTCCTTATCAACTCTTGTTGTTGTCTATCTTTTTTATTATAGCCATCCCAGTGGGTGTATTATATATCATCATAATTTTATGTCTCCTTGTAGTTTTCATTTCATTTCCCTGACTGATGACATTGAGCATTGTTTCACTTGTATACCTTCATTTAGAAAGTGTCTATTAAAAGTCTTTGCCCATTTTTTGATTATTTATATTTTTATTATTAATTTATAAGTGTTCTTTATATCTATGGACACCAAGTCCTTTACTAGATATACAATTCGCCAATATTTTTCCCATGCTGTGTATTGACTTTCCATTTTCTTGATTATGTCCTTCGAATCGCAAAATTTTTAAGTTTGAAGCATAGTTTATTTATTTTGTCTTTTGCCACCTGTGCTTTTGAAGTTTATCGAAGGAATTTTTGCCTGACCCAAATTCATGACTATTTACTCTTATGTTTTCTACAAGTTTTATATGTCATGCTCACATTTAGGCTTACTGTACATTTTGAGTTAATTTTTGTGTGTAGTGTGAAGAGTGATCCAACTTTATTCTTTTGTGTTGATATACAGTTGTCCCACTACCATTTGTTGAAAAAAATTGAGTCCCCTTTTAAAGGGCTCACCTGATTAAGGATGACCTAATCAATGAACTCAAAGCCAACTTATTAGGGACCTTAATTACATCTGCAAATCAATTCACCTTTGCCACATAAGGTAACATAATCACCAAAGTGACATTTATTGTAGGCACAGGTCTTACCCATAATCAAGAGCATGCACTGCAGCGGGGGAGAATTTTGGAAGACATCTAGAATTCTGCCTGTTACAGGAAGCTGCCAGTGTCTTAAGGTCTGGACTTGGAAATGGAATAGAGCACCATTTCCATTATATTCTATTGGTCAAGCAATCACAGCGTCCACCCAAATGCAAAGGAAAAATCATAGCTTCCACCTCATAATAAGAGGAGGGTCTAAGAACTTCTACCTAGCTTTAATTTCCCACAACCTGCTGTCATAAAAAGAAGCTTTAGATAAGTTTGTTTATTCAAATATTTTACTTCTGGTTTTCTTTCTTCTATGTTAATATCCAAAAGAACTCTGAAAACCAAGAAAGTAACATAAAGAAAAATCTGGAACAGAATACAGTAACTACTCAAGTTCATATAATGAGGAGAAAATAAAAATCCAGTTTTAATGGGACTCGGGCCAGATCTTCTATTACTTTGAACTTAGTACAGGCCCAGATGAATCACCTTGGCCCTCCCAGGTAGTACATTTCCTTCTTTGTGAGCAATAGGTAGCTTATGACTGATCTTTGAACAGTGATTTAACTCATATACAGAAACAGTTTTCTCAGGATTAAGAACTCCAAAAAGACTTGATTATAGCTGAAAGTGAAGGTCTCATTCTGATTCTTGAGGAAACATATATAAGTCCACTTTTATTTCTATAGCTCCAGGATCTGAGCTAGTGTTACCAACAGCTCCATCCCTACCAATGAGATACCACCTCACATCCATTAAGATGGCTACTCTATAAAAAAACAAAAACAGAAAATAAAAAATGTTGGCAATGATGTGGAGAAACTAGACCCCTTGGGCACTACCGGTGAGAATGTAAATGGTGTAGCTGCAACGGAAAACAGTATGATATTTCCTCAAAAAAAATTAAAAATTGAATTACTATTTATCCAGCAATTCCACTGCTGGGTCTAGACCCAAAATAATTGAAAACAGAGACTCAAAGAGAGAAACAATGCAGAGCAGCATTATTCACAATTGCCAAAAGGTAGAAGCAATGTTAGTGTCCATCCAGGAATGAATGGCAAAGAATATGTGGTATATACACACAAAGAAATATTATTTTGACTTTAAAAATGAGGAAAATTTGACATGCTACCACATGAATGAAACTTGAGGACATCATACTAAGTGAAATAAGCCAATTACAAAAAACAAACACTGTATGGTTTCACTTACGTGAGGTACCGAGAGTAGTTAAATTTATAGACACAGAAAATAATGGTGTTTGCCACAGGCCAGGGGAGAGGTGAATATGAAGTTATTGTTTGATATGTTATAGAGTTTTAGTTTGGAAAGATAAAAGAAAGTTCTGGAGATGGATGGTGGTGAGGGTTGCACAATAATGTGAATGTATTTAATATTGCTAAACTGTACACTTAAAAGTGGTTAAGATGGTAAATTTCATGTTATGCATATTTTATCAAAATTTTTAAAAAACATGTTCAGAAATGTTTATAATTTTGCTTTTTTACTCCTAAATTTTCTAATATATACCACATACTCGTATGTAACAATAAAAACACTGACTTCATACAAATGTCTAACCCAGATGTTACCTGGTATCTCTCTGCCCCTTACAATCTTCAAATGATTGTTTGAATTCTTATTCCACATAGGAGAAAGCTCTCTCCAAGATTTCTACTAATTTTTAGTAGTGGAGTTTGCCTCTGGTTTTTAGTTCCTGATTTTATTGAATAATTCCATATTAAAAAATGTTATGCATTCTCAAGAAAGCTACATTATATCTCTCCATTATATCTACTTACACTCTCCTCAATTTCACAAAAGCAAGGTGAAGCATTAAAATCCCTCATAGACATGTGCTGAAATAGTTAGTTGAAGATTTAGAGAGATGAGAAGTGGGGTTTGTTTATATTTACAACCCAAACAACTTCAAGGTGAATATTAGGCACCAAGCACTTAAAAGTCATTTCAGTCACTTCATACTTGTAATACCCCAACCTCACACCACATCCAGCTCATACTAGCTTCTCTCTTGTTTTTCTACCTTCAGGTCTCTTCCACACACTCTCTCCTGCATTATCCCTCAATTTCCCTTAAAATTCCAAATTCTTCTCTATCATATAAGCAATTTAGATCTCTTCTGCCCCATCCCCAAATCTAGCCCTAAAACTTCCTATGGCATCAGCAGAAATAAGGACTCTTCAGACAGATCTTCCCCTTTTTAGAAGGCAGCTGTGGTCATGATAGGCATTTTCCCTCCTTTCCAAACTAAAAGACAGAGCTCAAATCTCTTTTCCTATGCCCTCCCACCTTTCTCCTAGCTAAAGCCAGTATGAGCCGGATTCACCTCCTTGAACACAGTGGGCCATTCTTCTTTGTGGCTTCCCACAGGGAGGAACAGTTCATCTGACCCTAGTCAGCCCAAGGCCTGGTCATGCAATGTTGGAGACTCCCTTTGAGGGCAAAATGTGGGGTCCAGATCCTGTACACAGTGCTGGGGTTGGTTGTTGGCATATGCGTACACCCACTGCAATGGATTCTACTGGGAATTGCAAATATGTTCCTTCCTTTTGAACCCTAGGAAGGAATTCTGTGGTGCTTTCTCAAGCCTTGACAATGGAGAGGGAAGAAGAAAAGAAATCTCACATTCGGCTAAACAAACCACTATGTATAAAGCAAGATTCATTCACCTCAAGTGTGTAGGTTCTGTGAGGGTTCACTAATAAGTTAACATTTATTATATATTTTAAAAGGACAATTGTTCATATGTAGGAAATAATGCTTTAAAAATGAATGCACAAAATAATTTGACTTTCTATACAAGACTGGCCTGGTTTGACTTTTACTAACCTTTTATTCTGAAGGAAAAGGAAAATGTTTTAAGTAATGTCTCTTAAATTGGTGTAAATGGATGATTGCTGATGTTTCAATATATTTTAAGATCTCTAGCCATCTAACGACAAACAAACCAAAAAAAAAAATTTAAAAATCATGTTACTCTGATAATGTAAGGTAACTACTTGTAAAAGATTCTGAACCAGTCATTTATTATTTTCTGATATCTATCCCATTTATTCCTCTGCCCATAAATTGAGTGACTGACCTGTTTTCATTCATTCATTGACTTAATGCTCCAAAGATATATACATAATGTTGTATTATATGCAAGACAAGGCAAGAGAAATTTAAAGGTAAGTGATAGAAATCAGCAAAATGGTGCATGAAAGGGATTCTGTGATTTATTAATGTAAGAAATCAGAGGAAAAAACCACAGTCCAAAAATAACCAAATGGATCATTCTGAACGAGCTGCTGAAATGAAGCCATAAGCTATCAAACCAGAAAAGAGACAAGAATTTAAGAATGGAGGGGTAATTATCTAAGTGTATATAACTGTTGTGTTTTGGCAGCCAGATAAGTAGTAATATTTTTTCTAATATCAGTAGTAATTAGTCTGAAGACTACCAACCCACGTTCAACAAGGTGGACTCTAATTTATGGAAGCTATCAAAACCATATGATCAAGTGTGAAAATGATTGAGCTAAGTGCCAGGAAATCAGGTTCTAAGGTAAGAGCTGTTGTTAACTTACCAGAGGGTTTCAGGTCAGAGTCACTTAGTCACATACATTCATTCTTTATTGTGTTTGTTCATCATGTATTTCTTAAAATGCTTATTAGTTTGTGCTAATGAAAACTAAATAGTTATGGATTGCAAGAATTATTTAGAAATGTCCAGGGGCCTCAAATAGCTCCCAGTCTAGAAGGGAAGACAAATAACACAAATGTTTGTTACCTGTTTTTTTTAGGGTAACACCAGCTATCAGGTACTGTTGTGGCAAAGAGGAAATCACATTCTTGTACCACAGTCCTCACTGTCAAAGAAAATGTCACTGGTCCTGTTCAACCCAAGCATGTTAATTATGCAAATATACCACTGATGAGGAAGTTCAGGATAAGCTGTAAATAAAGGCCTATCCAGCCTGCCCGAAGGTAGGTACAGAATCTCCAGATTCTTTCTCAGGCTGCTGTGTCTGGTGGGTACCACAGCTAAAACATGAAAATTATGAAATTTTCAAGAGCCTACAAAAATATTGGCACCCTAAAACAAAGACAAAAGCAAGAAACAGAAAATTGCAAAATCAAAAATCAGAATTAAGTTCTAATGCTACACATTATTTCAATTTTTCTTAGTAGTTCAACAGATCCAGTAATATATAAATTATATTTGAAGCGAGCTGTTTATTTTAACATATTTGGGAAAAATAATGTAGCATAGAGCCTTCATAAGTAAGAGTACTCAAGACTCACAATAGTCTTTGAATAGTCCCTGTAGTTCAGTAGGGCCTGGGTTCAAATCCTGCCTCAGTCATGTACTGGTTGGGGACTTCAGAAACAATCTTACATGCTTTAAGTGTTAGTTTAGTGTTCTATAACATGAGGGTAATAATATCCAAATTAAAATGCTATAATGAGTAACAAATGATTTATTATATGGTAAGTGCCCAGCATAACACCTGGCACACATTCGTTTTTCAATCATTGTTATTTTTATTTTCTTCCATGTATAGTAGGCACTGCTGTTGATATATTTCTGAACATGTATTTTGTGGGTGGGATGTTTGGAATCAGTTTCCAGATAATGACGTTAGCACACAATTGATCCGGTCATACAAATATCTGCTCCACTCTGTGCATGTCTGATTGTTGCTGTTCTCCCAAACATTAGGCCCTGAGGAGATTGTTAGGAAAACAATGATATCTCCAGATATGTCTTGACTTCCCAAGGTCATGCTACTGTGACACCAAGAAAAGGGCTTGTTCTGCTGGGTGGTGTTTTCTCAAGAGACACTTTATGGTTTCTCTAGATCAATTCCCACCCAGCTTCTCCGATGCTCTCCTTTTCTTTCTTTTGCTGAAAGTCTTCGAAAAAACATCAGATTGGGCTTTTGAAAAAGTCATCCATCTTAATTGGTGATATGCTTAATTACATAATTTCCTTTTTAAGTAATGAAGCCTTGTATAGTTTTAAGAGTTGATTTTTATTTTATATTTGGTAGTTACAATCCTGAAAAAAAAAATCCCATCTCCAGAGAGATATGAAAATTTGCATGAGGAACAGATGAGTGAAATTTTCACAACTCAGCCTGCATTTCTCTTCCTTCCCCAAGGTTCATCATTTTTTATTTTGAATATTGCTTTCTTGCTTATATGCCCCAGATGCAACCTTTTCTTATTCTTTCTTGAAAGTTTTATGTGTTTTCTTGTACACTATATCTTCATTAGCCAGTCATCTGGTTAGGAAATCACATTGATGTTATTGATATTAGTATGGTATGTAACCAATAAAAAACATTAAAGGCAATTAATTCCCTCCCAAACTCACCCATCTGGTCTCTGTCCACTAAGAGTATGATTTACTGCACATTTTGAGCTTTACATGATCCATCCACCTCTGCTCTCACTGAGCCAGCTCAAGAGCAGAAGTAGAGAACCCTGACTCCTCCCCTTCACTCTGAACAGCACATTAAACCATCAGTGGAGGCAAAAGGTTTGGGTTTTTACAGAACAAACTCTAGTCACACACAAAAAAAATTGTTTATTGATAGAAATGTTGCAAAAAGTGTGTACATTTTCAATTGAAATCTATGAAGAATTTAAACTACTATCCCAAGTCAGTGGACAACTCTTTTCCCAGGTGCAGTTTTCCATGAGTTAAGACGCTCTCCAGGTCCTAGTTATAAGAGACTCATTTTGTAAAAAAGAAGATTCAAATTTAGGAGAAATAGTTTAGTGAGTTTCCCAAGGTTGCCACTGATTTGATACCAAAATCGAAACAGGACACAGATCTTCTAGGCTCCTAATCTAGTGTTCTTTCCTCCACATCAAAATGTTCTTGCATTGTGAGCCCCATAGTCTTTTTAAAGAAGTCCCTTGTTGTTTTGGGAAAGAAGAAAAAGCTGTTATCTGAGAACCAGTGAGTGAACAGTCATGTTTGTCTGTCCCTGAATGACCCATCAGGGACCTATGTGGGACGTCTTCTGCCTTCTTGAAGTTCTGCTTTTCAAATTTTTACGCTAAAAGCAACACAAGAGTCAGATACTGTATGGTACAGCTATGCTCCTAGGTGGAAGGTGCATTTTTTCAACATTCAGAGTAATTCAACAGTGGTTCTTTACAAATAAATTTATTGTATTTACACTCTCAGTTTGTGAATTATTTAATTGAATAAAAGAATTGTTATTTCATTGTATAGCAATATGGAGTCACAGATAAAAACCCAGCAAAAAGTAAAGCATAGAGAGCTGAATTTGTTCAACACTTGACAGTTTATAAAGTCCTTTCACATGCATTATCTTATTTGATCCTACCAACAACAATAGAAGCAGAAATCATTATGCCCATTTTGCACATTAGAAACTGAGGCTCAATGAAGTTACACAACTAGGCCAAGGTTACTCAAGAAGCAATTAGTAAGCAATTTTATTCTTATACACCATTAGTAAAAACCTGAATATTCATTTACAAATACATATTTATTTATTTATAAATTATGCATTATGATACTCTTCTAATATGTTGAATATATTAGAAAACCTATTCTCAAAATGGGAATTTTGAAGGATGAGATAAAGATAAAATAACCAATATTATGTTATTTCTCAATGAAAAGAAGTTTGTGTTCACACACAAAATATAGTATTGATATTTTTAGTAAAAAAATATGATATGGCTTATTATTTTTGAAAATTTGGTTTAATACTCGTGATTTAGCAACTTGAAATTCTGGTTCTAAGTTTATGTTATTTTGATACTCGGTGTTATGGCCAGATAAATATGGAAAAGTCCCTCAACATTAATATACAAATATAAATAGAAGTGTGTTGTTGATCATACTGATTAAATTGTGGAAATCATTGTCAAGTCCAGCAACCAATTATGCAAAGTTTTCTATTAAAATTCTGTTAAAAATTTCCCTTTTGTCTGCCCTCAGGTAATTATTCTTCAAACTAAGTTGAAGGTATTAAGATAGTCAATTTCATATTATTAACAAATGGTTCAGACTTTCAGTTTCAGCTCTGACATGTTGTTTGGAAGTCATTACTCTCATCCTTTCAACAAGATAAAACTGAACAAACTAAAAATCAATGGCATTTCTTTTATCTACAAGAGAACTGAGATCACAGGGCAAACCATGACCCTGAAATCTCACAACTGAGGTCTGTTTGTCTGGAACAGAGGTCATGGGAGTCATAAATTAGTAGAAACACCTAAGTAGTAACCTTGACAAATTAGTGGAGGCTCAGTGTAGACTACCTGGAGAGTGAGAAACTCCTGGTAGCTACAGTCTGGGGGGTGGGATGTGCCTCACACTTCCATCTAGGAACTCCAACAATTCCTCATGATGAAGAGTCAAGAAAAATCCTCTCATGGCTCTGGCAGGAGAACCACTGTGAAATATACCCAGAGTGTTCTCCATAATGAAGGCCTACTCTCCAAGGAGGAAGGGGGGATAAAATTTGACCAGAGCCTTATTCCATCTGGAGAAAGACATTTCTCCACTATAGCCCCCTCTAGCCTTCCTGTTTCATATAAATTAAGGAACAAAAGCTTAAAATATTTGTGAAGGTCAAAGCCCAGGGATTCAGGCCCACTACAAGACTGAGATTTAATCATAAGATTATAGAACACTTCCTCTTCCTCACCTTACCAATACACCAACAGGACTTGCTACAGTTGATTACAGCAGCAAGACACAGACTTCATCTGAGAAGGAGTTCTTAGAGAAGCCCAGAGGGGTTAAAAAATATAGACACTATAAGAATTTAAGGCCTCTACCTCCTATAGCTATAGCAAACATTAAACAAGATCCAACTCTAGCCAGATTACAATAATCCTCAAAGTAGTTGCAGCAGTTCCTTTTATCCAATATATCTATCACGTCTGGTTTTTAAAAAAATGATAAGGCATACTAAAAAGCAATGAAAAATCAGAAAACACAACACAATCTGAAGAGAGAAGGCAATCATTAGAACCAGACTCAGATAAGACACAGAGTTTGGAATTGTCAGACAGGAAATT
>NW_017731400.1:4664300-4679931 GCF_001890085.2 Hipposideros armiger | reverse complement strand
TATATATATATATATATATATATATATATATATTTTTTTTTTTTAATTGGTGAGTATTTGAATTCCAAAAGAAACCACCACCTTCCACAGGGTATCCCAAAATTCTTAGTGCAGTTTTAAGCTTTAATAAATTCAAAAGCAAAAGGACTACACACTTACAAAGAACACCATTGTTTATGGTTCCCTTTCTTTTATGATTACACAGTTTTGAAAATTAAAAAAGTTTTTATTTTATTTTTTTCAAGTTGCTCTTACTAAAGACAGAACACACTAATAAAAAAATTAAAAATTTATTCAAGATTCACAAAATTGCGGACATATAAAAGCAACATAATAATTTTTAACATAATTAAATTTCAAACAATTATTATAAGATGGTACATTTATACTTCTGAAGTAACTAAAGCTTAAAGGTGATCTAGGCTTTTGAGACGCCGTGTAGAATGGCTGCTCAGTTATGCTGCATCATGTGGGAATAGAGCAACTGAAATGGCACCTGGTACGTCGGCTTCTTTACTCACGAGGAGCAGGTATAATACGAAAGGAGGATCACTGCCTTTGAGGTGTCCTTTCCACTTTATGAACATATAAACTAATGGTGGAGGGGTTTATAGAATAACACCTCCTCCTAGGTTGAATTCTGGCCTCAACCCCATGGCATGTGATTGGGACTTGGAGAGCATCATTTCACCCACTATTTGGCTCTAGAATATAATTGTAAAAAAGATTGTAGGGGGAGAAGGGGGGGGAGAAGAGATTTTCTTGATTGAGCTTACAAAATCAAGCTTGCAAAGAGCCTGCTCTGAGAAACTGGGAATATGTGTAGACTTGATTCATTCTTTCCAGCCCCTAGACTAGAAAAATACAGGAACATTGAGCACCATGCTCAGATGTTTCTTTAGGCTTCATTTCTGCCTGCCCTTCACCTTCCCAATTGCCCTAAGGAACACTGAACATCACCACCACAGAAAATCCACCTAGACTCTGAGAAAATCCACCTAGATTCTGAGGAAGCCAAAATTATGCTCTGTCACTCAACCAGTATAAAATAATCAAGCAGAAAATCATCTCCTAGCTTAAACTCATGGACTNACTGAGTGGATGAGCTGGTATCAATCTGTACATTAAATATCACAGGTGGATTGTGGGCAGAATTGGCATAGATCACTTTTTTGGCCAATGCATAACAAAGAGATATTATTTCTTCATCTGCTCTTTCTTCCATATGGTGGAGTCCATGTTAGCTGTGTTCCTAAGTTTCCATGAATAGAATCACTTCATGCTCCTTTTCTCCACACACAAAACTACATTAGAATACATCAGAAGAAAGAAAAACACTTGTTTGGTTAAGTCACCAACATTTCAGAGTTCATTTGTTATCCTGGTAGAGCTTAACCAATTCTCAAGGCTCTAGTAATCCTGAGGCACTTGAGGCTTTTTGTTTTTTGTGCCTTTTCTACAATAAGAAGAAAACCGGAATTGACAGTCTATCTGCTTCACAAGTTGTCATGCAGATTTAGTTCTGGGATAATTAGCTTGCAAGTTCCTAATACATAGATTGGAAAATGCACCATGGCACTATGTACATGAACATTATAGTTTCTATAGATGGCATTGTTCAGAGAAACATTAGATACTTGTATTGCAAGAGTAGAGGTGACTTGTGATTGTCTCAATATTGGAGACTAGCTCTTACTAATTGGAATAATAAACGCCAATAAGCTCACCTGATTTGCCTCAAGGTACAAGTATTATTTCAAATAAAGTTCTTCAATTTGGAGTTTAGTTATTTACTCTCCCTAATGTACACTCATACTTATTTACTGCTGACCTCCACAACCACACACACATCACCAGTCATTTTAATAAACAGATTATAAAATTGCAAGAATCTCGAATGTATTATTCTCAATTATGGGAGTGTTGGCCTATTAAAGGAAAAGAATAACTATATGGAGAAGAGGAAATAAGAGAATAGGAGCAAAGTGGATTCAGGCAGAATCTACCTACATTTTTCTTTACCTCTAAAGCTCTGAATACTACATAAAACTGTCATGAATAAGTGAAAACTAAAAGCAAAAAATTTCTTGAGTGACATTTTAAATGACTCACAAGTCAGTGCTTTCAGCAAGTTAAAAGATAAAAATGAACAATTGACGCAATGACTTGTGTTGTCATTTATTGTGAATCATTAATTAGAAAAATAAGCCAAAGTTAGAAAAAGAAAGCAAATCAGTTTTTGGTTTTGCCTACTCATACAGTCCACTTATTTAATAAATAAAAGTGACTAGGCGGTCTATATGCTGGGTTAGAAATATTAGTAACTCAACTGTTAAGAGTGATAAAAACTTACTTAGTTCTCTTATCTTAAGTAAATGACATTTACAACATGGCATGTTGAAATCTAAATAATTAATACTATTGAAATAACTGTGTTGTACATTTTATACCTGATATTAATATATCCAATGTGAGATGTCTTTCAAAACAACATTAAGTATTTTTTTCACTTTGGGTTGGAACTTTAAGTCATTTACTTCTCAATAGTTTAACCATTTTACTTTGTATTGGGTTTTAAAGATATATAGTACTCATAAAATAATTAACTGTGTTAGGATAAACTGATTGGCAAGGTACAAAAAAATGTTTATAATAAACATCAGTCCTGACCCCAAAGGAAACATGTTCAACTGATATTTAATGTTTGATTTATCCTTAGATGTGGTTTCAAGTGCCTTCTATGAGTCAGAGTATCAGACATTAAAAGATATCTGCAAAGAGTTCCCACCCTGGGAAGACAGGCAAGAAAATATAACTATAGTGAATATTCTGCAAGGAAGTTGGGGGGGGGGCTATGGAACCCCATGGGAAAAGGACCTAGCCCAGGTTGGAATGGGGATTAGGAAAAGGTGAGTAGCATTTAGCTAAGAGAAAGATAATTAGGAGACTGGAGAGATGGGAGAGAACACGCAATGGTATGAAGGAGAGGAGCGTGTGGATGACTGAGGAGCGCCTAAACAGACTGAGTATTGGCTCTATGGTTGAACTATAGCCAGTGCCGTCCAATGGAACATCAGTGTCAACAGGAGTGTTCCTATTCCCCTCTCAGCAATGTGGTAGCCATTGGCCACATGTCACTATTAATCCCTCGAAATGCGGCAAGTGTGACTGAGGGATGGAACTTTAAATTTTATTCAATTTTAAATCATTTAAAAATACGTTTAAGCAGCCACCTATGGCTGGTGGCTGCTCTACCAGAAAATGCAACTATAGATTACAAGCTTCTGAAACCTGAGGTGGAACACAGACTCATAAGTCTATAAGTTTTATAAACCATGTTACGTAGTTTGAATTTTAGAGTAAAGGTGAAGAGGAGTTAGTGATAAAGAATTTTAAACAGGGAGTGATGTGATCTGAGTCCTTGAGAAATATCACTCTGGCAGCTGTGTTTAGGACAGGTGGAGAGACTTAAGGCTCAAGACAGAGAGCAGATAAACAGTAAAACAGATAAAAAATAATGAGGACTGGAACAAAGACAGTAGAAAGGAGTATTAGGAGGAGGAGGCAAATGTGATTGGATGTGATGTTAAGTGACAATGTGAAGAATGACTTACTGGTGTCTGAACCAAGCGTATAGGTGGAAGAAGGTGTCACTCACCAACAAACACAATTGGAGTTAGAAGATTGTGAAGGGTTGCTCGTTTCAGCGATGTTGACTTTGAGTTCCCTGTGGGACAGTGAAGTGAAAAATGTGTAATGAGTTAGGTGCATTAACAAATAAACAAATAAAAATAGCACCTGGACATATTTTGTTAGTATTTATATTCATTGGCAAAAATTTCATGACAATCTGTTAACATCTTTCAACCTTAAAGAATTCAAATTCAATTAAACATTCAATACTAAAACTATAAAATGTGATGTAATGAGAATCATAAAGTGCTTTCAAGTTTCACTTTAAACATCATTATATAATGTTTTGAAAAACATTTTAATTATTTAAACTTTTGAACTAGTGATACTTAGCATCCAATTTCTCAAATACCAAATTACAGTGTCTTTCCAAAGTTCATTCTAGTGATTGATGTCCTATATTAAATAGATTTAATTTTAGCATAATATAAATTCCTCTCACTTGCCAATGAAATAAATATTTGCTTTTTTACAGTACTTCCTCCCATACAAAAAAAAAAGTTTTTATTGTTTCAGAATACCTTCTGGAAACTGTTATAAATACATTCCAAGTTTTGTAGATAATAATCATGGCTTACCTCAAAATATGCAAAAAATATATCTATATCATTTCAGAGCTACACAATGACTATTTCAGTGTCCTAAGCTCATATCTGACATTTAAACAAAAACCCTTTATGGGGAAATATAACCTACTAAATAAATTTTAATTTTTAATTACAAATAATAAAACGATCATTGGTTTAAAATGGTTCTTTGGATTTGACATTATTTTTCCAGTGATTTTTATGCATCTTTGCATTTTTCACACTGACTATCTAGTTTTTTTATGTGGTTCCTTTAAATATGTAAGGCACATCCCCAAATTATAACCGGCTATATCCTAAAAGCTTGAGTAAGCAGTTTAGCACCCAGAATACATTTTTGCCATAGAAACAATGTTGTAAACGTTTGAGAGGTTCCCAGGGCAATATACAAAGGCCTGTTTGCCTTGTGGATGGAGCTATAAGCCACTGCAGAACTAGAAGGCTCTGTGAGACCCTGAGACTTGGATGCAGGAGGGATGAAAGAGCTGTAAATGAAATGGAAAGGAAGGAATTTAAATGATGTGAAGAAAAAGGACAAGGGTTGGAGACAGTGAGAAAGGTGAAGAAAACACTTGGAATGGTGAGGAAGTGAGAGAGAGAGAGAGAGAGACAGAGACAGAGAGACAGAGAGAGAGAATGAGAACTGTATCACAGTCCTGATGCTGTTTCCAATTTCATTTTCACTTTAACCCTCTAGTAGTTAGTGAAGGAGGGAGGACAGAGCAGGAGAGGAAGAGTTCTCCCAGAACTGCCTCTTTTGATCTACCCTGCATTCTCTAATTCTGGCCACATCATGAGGAGATAAAAGACTGTATACAAATAAAAAATTTCAAAAACAAAGGCTACCTAGTAAATTATTTTATGTAGATAATTAGAATATTGGCCACTGTCTTCCAGAACAATTGCATGCTATGGTCACACAGCTGTAATGAAGCGATCACACTGGGAAGTGAAAAGTCTCATCTTCTGGGATTAGATTTCACAAGGGTTTCCAAACACAGGGAGAGGAAAAAATAGCAGAAGGAAGCAGCAGAGGGAATTGTCTTGATCTTCGTTTTGCTAGCTTGGAGAAAAGGTGCCTTTGCAGGGACTCGGTTTGCAAACAATGAACATCTTTTTTGTTCCTTGTTGGCAAAGCAATTGATTCTAGTTAGAGATCGGCCGGGTGCCACCGTGCGCGCAGTTTGTCTTTTCTGTTCTGAAGCATACAGTAGGAAGAGCTGCTTTTCTTATTATAGGGGGCTTATTATATAGCCTTTCTTCCTGCTATCCTCTTTACTGTCACCAACTGCATGCAATTCATAGGTCACATTTTACAATATTTTAAAAAATTATAAAGAACAAAAATCAACCTATAAAGACATTTTTAAAAATAAGCTGGGAGAAGACAGTTTCTTATAACCAATATTGTCTCCCCTCCCCTACTCCAAATGTGATTTACGTTTACTTTTTCCAGCCTAAGAAATAAACTGAACCAAATCATTGTACTAGGAATAGAAAGGTAACAGGGGTTTGTTCAAACTTTGTGCTGATGTGGGTATTACAAAGATGGACTTCACTGTGAGAATAATACCTGAGGAGCACACAGGAAACCCACAGAAACCAGTATATTTCTATTAAGTTTGCTTTAAAAGAAGAAAAAAAGTACTCAATGTTGTTTTATTTAAATTTTGGTTGTTTTATTAAAAGAGAGACAGACATCTACTATTGATATCTTACTTACTAGCTCCTTCCTGTTTAAGGAATTTGTATGTTTTATTATGGAACACAGAGGGTATTATACAAATGATTTAATGTTAAACAGTATCTCATAACACGCTTTGGTGTAATTGACACTTTGAAAGTGTCAGGAGTTGAGGATCTTGCTTATGATGGGAGAGGCTGAGGACACAGAAGTGTGGCTTTTGTCCTGTCACAAAGGGGGCACCAGGATGTGTGTGTGTGTGGGGGGGGGAGGTACCGGGTAAATTCACTCCCTAGACACTATTGCTTTCTCTTTCTCAAGCTGTGACCTGGGACCAACTTTGAGCAATGTCCGTTTGGATATCAACTTGGGTGTCACTGGGTTTGGGCTTGAAAGAGGAACCCCATACCTGGAAAGGAGAAAGAGGAGGTGAGCCATCTCTCCTGGAGGGATGATGACTGTTTGATTTCACATAGAAGGAAACGTAAGTGGTTCTCCTTTGTGATAGTAAAATGGGTTCTGCAACATAAATATCCAAGCTTATTTTCCAAAAGACAATGTCCAGCAACAAATGTTGCAATTCCAAGCAAGAGGCCAGGCAAAAAAGGCTGATCATTGTTGCACTGATTAATTGCTATCAACGTCAAGGGTGAAAAAGGAGTCCTTCATTTTAGCAAATATCCTGATGGCAACAGTGGAATCTGTTAAAGAATCATATTTAAGTGCGTTTTATTAAAATGTCATAGAATATTTTGAAAATACAGCATTAATGGAAATAGTGTTTTGTTGTTGTTGCTTTAACTCCAAGGTTATCAGATCAATGTTACACTTTAAGGAATTAAAGAATTGAAAAATAAAGTGACCCCACCACATTTCATTGACAATTTTAATTTATCCTAGAATCCACATTTGTGAAACATTCTTGACATAAATAAGAAATGAGCTTATGGCAAAAAGATGAAGAATGAAGTCATTTCTTGAGTCAAATTTTATTTCTCAGTAGAAAAATAGGAAGCTGAAGGATTTAATGAAATTTTTAAAAATTTAAATAGCACAGTCATAGCAACTTAATTAGGATGGTTCATGAGTAACTGATAGCTGAGATTAATTACTTATTCTTCCATTTATATGTGCATTTATATAGCAATTCATTTAACCTCTATTTTAGGTGTTGATTTTTATTTTTGTAAAAAAATACAAGCTCATTAATAAAAGGAAATAAAGTAGGATAGGATAAGAAAAAATATGATCCATGGTTTTGGCACTTGAAGACACTAAGCATTTTGGCCTATTTCCTTTTTGTTTCATTTCGTTATCTACAGATATTTGTATATATTTATGATATAATCATATATATGCACACATATTTTGTTTTCTCCCTTTTGTTGCTTTCATACCTTTTTTCTTTAAACTTTAAAATGCATTTAATAAGACATTTTAATCTTTCTCATAATGAAGGTAACATGTTTATTATTTTTTAAAAACTATGGAAAGGTATATAAAAATATTAAAATCACCATTGGTTCTATGACAATGGAGATGACCACATTTTGCTGTATATCCCTTTTACCTATAGTCCACATCCATCCATCCATTCATTCATTCATTCATTCATTCAGATGAATGGGGGAGCTATTATGTTCCAAATTCTACTCTTTGCACTAGGAATACAGCAGTGAATGAAACAAACTCCCTTTTGTGGAGCTTACATTCTAGGTGAAGGAAACAGAAAACAAAAAATCTAAATATGTGGTTTCTCAGGTGGTGAGAGAAAAGGAAAGTGGAAAAGGACATGGGATAAAAAGGATGATTTGCGATTTTAAATGGGGTGATCAGGAAAGGATTCCCTGAGACTAGGGCATTTGAGGTAAGGCAGGAAGTAGTGAATAAGGAAGCAGACTGAATGTCTGGCAGAAGAGCAAGTGCAAAGGTCCTGAGGTAGGACGTTGGCCAGTGACTTCTAGGGATAACAAGAGGCTGGAGCAGAGAGAACTGAGAATATACAAGGTGATTCAAAAGGTAAGAGGAGTGGGCTGGCTGAGTGGCTCAGTTGGTTAAGAGCTCACTCAAGGGTTTGAGCTTTGAGCAACAGCGGTTCGAGTCCAGCCCGAGCTGCGTTGCCGCTGAGCTGCCAACAGGTGGCAGGATGGCTCAGCTAAAAAAAAAACAAACAAACAAACAAGAAAAAGGTAAGAGGAGTGAGATTCCCTTTTTTTTCCCCCTCTAAGTGAAATGGGAAGTCATTGAGAATATTGAGAAAAGAATTGACCTGACTTAGCTTATGTTTTAAATAGTCCATTCTGGAATCTTCTGTTAAGAAAAGTTATAGCAGGGTATACAGGATCAATCGGAGGCTGTTGTAATAATCTATTCAAGAGATGATGGTGACTTCGACTACAGAGTTAGTGGTAGAGGTGATATAAAGTGTCTGAATGTCTTTTGAAGGTCCAGACAACAGGATTTGCTGATGGACGGGGGCAGAGAAGGTAGGAAATTAAAGGTAAATCCACATTTAGCCTGAGCATCTGGTAGAATGTTGTTGCACTTACTAAGATGAAGATGACTAAGGAAGGGCAGATTTATGGGTGGGAAACAAAGAATTTGGTTTTAGACACATTAAGTTAAAAGAGATATGTGAATCTACAATTGAGGGGAGTGATTCAGTATAGAGAATTGTCAGGACGTTTGTGGTATTTAAAGATGTGATAGGATGAGATCAGGGGAGGGCAGTTTTGTCTTGGGAAGAGAGAGTAAAGAGAAATGTACAAGAGTGATTAACAACATTAGAGAGAGTGGTCCAATAGGATTTTATTCAATCATAAACTAGCCTAAAAGAACAAAAAATCTTGTGACTTTGGGTTTTTAATATTCTAATGGACTTTACAGAAAACAACTCTGATTTGTCTAGATAATATAATAGTGGTCTCCAAATGTAGTATGCAGATCTCTGGATGTGCCTTAAATGATACATTGAGGAAAGGGAAGAAAGCATTAGACATCAACCTCGTAAGTTAAAATGCAATACATTATATTATAGACTTTAGATGAATTGACAGTAATACACTTGTATGTGTATGTATGGCTAAAACAGTTTCAAAGCGAGAGATCTAAAATGCTTGGAAAACACTGTGCAACGGTGATAGAAGCAGCAGAAAGCTGAAAAAGCCTTTTTGCTCTTTAATTGTGCTGTGGATCAACTGGAAATGCCATCCCAGCATCTGGATGTGTGGGTAAAAGAGCCACTAAGTAACCAACTGTGTGGCCCCCCGCGAGGGTAGGCTCTGCCACACCAGCGTTAACATTCTTATCTAGCACACTCCTCCCGGAGGCCCTGAAGAGCCTCGCGCTGCTCGGAGTCCACTCCTTGTTCACTAACTTATCGATAGTATCCTGCAGTGCCCTCTTGGTCCTCCGCCGCCACAGCGAGACGCGTCTCCGTTGCACAGTGAAATCTGAGGGCTTGAAAATATTGCCGTGCTTCTCTTTGTTGTGCTTTTCTGCAATTATTTCATCTCAGAGAGACCGTCTAGGGCTCCTACATTTGTCCTCTGAGGAGGGGGCCCAACCCCGCAAAGTCTGGAGGATGCTGAAAACCCTTGCGTGCGGCACTGTGATCATTTCTCGTCATTTATTTTTGCTGAAGCTCTGCACCTTTGATTAAACCTGGCACAGCACTTTAGAAGCCACTGATACACATCAAAGACGTTAGCTCTCCTAGATCAAAATAGACTGAAGGTTTGGACCCGGACCAGCGCTGTTTGAACACTAAGAACAGTGCACAGCGGGAGGCAATTGCTTTTGGACAAGAATCAGGAAAGAACCAAATGCATTTTCTCTATTTCTTCCTTCATTAGCAGCATGGCAAATGCCTTCATCCCATCAGAAAAGTCTTTATTGAATATGTATCCAAAAATTTGTTTGGGAAGTAAAATTTGAAGTGGAAAATTTAAGCAGCCTTCAAAATTATTAAACTTTATAATAAAGGTAAACATAATTTAAGTTTGATGAGTAGAATAAATATCTTGATTGTTCCCTTTATTTTATATGCAATTGTAGATAGAGCCCAAATGTGTTCGAATACTGTGGGTTTACTTGGCTTTATTTAGCGATCTGGGGACAATTAAAAGGAACACATAGATGCATCATAATTAGGATCAAGAGGAAGAAATTATACATGTATGTATGCTTTTGAGAACTTTTTTCCAAAGACATTTTGAGAGAACGAAGGAGTTTCATTTTTATATACTCTATCTTCAGAGATGAGTTCCTGATTTATTGTAGACCTTCAATAAGTATTGGTAAAAATTCTTTTAAATGCCTATTTCTAAATCATATTTAATATAAACAAATTTATTAAATAGACTGTACATCACCTATTTAAAAATATATTCAGTCACATTGGTAGAAGGACAAGTATAATTACCAGAATGAAACAACTAAGAATGAGAAACTCTGTTTTCAGTTTTTTAACAATGAGATTTCTAAATGCTGAGAGATTAACGACCTCATTTGTTCTTCACAATAGCTCTGTGATGTCCCCACTGTTATTGATCCCTGTCTACAGATGAAGCCATTGAGGCTCTGCGAGTAAATTAATGTGCTTGCGATCAATCAACTGTTTGGATCAGGGATCAGGAAACTTTTTCTTAAAGGACCAGATAGTAAATATTTTAGGCTTCGTGGGCTATACAGTTGCAGATACTCAGCTGCTGCTGTAGCGGGAAAGTAGCCATAGACTGTGTGTAAATGAATGAGCATGGCTATATTCTAGGATATTTTATTTATGGACACTGAAATTTGAATTTTATATAATTTTCATGTCATGAAATACTGTTCTTTTTTTGATTCTTGTTTCCCCAACCATTTAGAAATGGAACATCTATTCTTAACTTGCAGTTAAGACCAAAAGAGGTGGTGGGCTGGACCCCAGGTGGTAGTTTTCGAATCCCTGATAGAAAGTATAGGGACACGACTCGGACCTAGATTGTCTACCACAGCCTGTGCTCTTTCCACTACACCATGTGGATTTGCTTTATAATTGAGGAGAGACTGTGCTCAGAGACTTGAAATCTGGAGAGTTTTACTGCTGTTCCTACTTTTGAAATTAAGTACAAGACTCAAACACATTAAGCTCTGCATCCGAAGAGAGAGAGAGAGAGTAATCACCAGCAGCAGAGCAATTAGCAAAGAGAGATCCAATAGCAAGCCCAGCGAACACTTCATTGTCAGCTAGAGGGTTTGGCTAAAAGTAAATTTAATACTCATTAAAAAATGAACATTGCTTTAATGCCACTTCAGAGGCTGGTAAATTGTAGCTAGCTCTAAGCAATTCAGGAAGCACTCCCATTGCTTCAAGGCTGACATCTACTCACAAACAAATCCTTCACAAGGCAGGAAGGTTGGGAGAAGCTCCATCTTGGAAAGGATAGGCATCTGCTGAAAAAGTCCAGACTGGGCATTCTGCCCCTTGCAAAGGGCAATCGGCATGGTCGTGCATGGAAGAGAGAGTAGGCATTGGCCCTACAGAAATGCTGGCATGGGAACTTCATAGAGCACCACTGAGAAAAAGTTTGGAGAATTGCACCTGCTTATGAAAATAGTGATTAAAAACACACTGCTATCAAGGTACATTTCATCATTTTTATATTTGTTTTCCTCCTCCCATACCATGATTTACAACAACCCTTCTAAAGTGTGAAGCTGAAATCCACCTCCCTAAACCTCTCCTTCCCTGAGTGATTTTGTTGGGATAGGGTTGCTCAGGAGAGCTGAGCAATTGCTGGTATGCTGCAGAATAAAACTGTCAGGGTGATTTAAAAATACATATTGCAGAAAATAAGAAAATGCATTTTTGAAACCTTGTCATTTTGTCTTCTATGGAAAACAAAGGCAGTGACATAGAGAGTTCAAAATAATAAAAAGATTTTGTTAACTGTGAGGCACTTACAACCTCAAAATCACGTCAGTGTGCCAGAGAGCTAGAAAGGATTCAAGCGTCTTGGATCTAAAATAACAGGAGCTAATTGCCCTAGTGATAGATGACTTCAGAGAAACGTACTTAAATAAGTAAATTAATGAAGGAAGAAAGGAAATGAGTGACTAACCATGTGCATGCACATACATGCACTTTTTTTATTATTATGGATTTGATGGGTTTTAGATGCAGAGGATTGATAGTCTTTTATACTCCCCATTTTCCTTTTGTTCTGGTTGATTTTAGGACATCATGAAATTAGCCTAAAATGTAGAAACTAACCTAAAATGATGGGCTTGTTCTTAAATTGCTTTTAGTTGTATATTTGCCTACAATCTATATTTGAAGAACTTCCTCAGCTCTGGGGGTTTATATATGCACACATATGGGCTTATGGGACATTCTTTCATCAGATTGACATTAATATATCTTGTATCATAATGAATATTCCACTCTGTACTACCCTTTGAAGGGAAAAATGCATATTCATGCACTATTGTAAGTGGATAAGGGAGGAGAGGAAGAAGAAAGACAGCATGCAGAAAAGGAATGAATTTACTCCTGCTATCTAGATAGGTAGGTGATACATAAATAGATGATAGATAGATATATAGATAGATAGATAGATAGATAGATAGATAGATAGATAGATAGATAGATGATAGACAGATAGATGATAGATAGATATAAGTACATCTTTAAGCACAGAAACAGATATTTGGAGTTTTATAAACAAGTTTTCCCAACCTTTTTCTTTTCATGAAGCACATAGAAAATGATAATATTTTTTAAATACCCTATGGTAAATGTGAAGTAGTTTGAGAATATCTATTGGGTTGTCAGAAAAGTCATGACGTATTTTTTCTATGTTTTTTGTTGCAAAAATGCATCATGACTTTTCTGAAAACCCAATATTTGGGATTTCATTAAAAATAATCTTTTGTTTTATTTATATTGTAAGTTGTGGTAAAAGAAATAAAATGGAAAGTATTAGAAAAGACCTCAGGGGCTGGCTGAGTGGTGCATTGGTTAAGAGCTGGCTTGGGACACCAGCTCTGAGCAGCAGGGCTCCAGTTCAGATCCCACATTAGGGCCAGTGACACTGCGCCCTCTACAGCTAAGATGGTGAACAATAGCTCAACCTGGAGCTGAGCTGCGGTGAGTGACCGGTGGCTGCGTAGGCTGCAGTGGGGCTGGCCNTATCTTATCCTATCCAACACAGGGATTCTGTCCAATGTATTCCTGGCAAATGGCCACATAGTATCTGCTTGAACAATTCCAGTGATGGGGTCCTACCAGCCAGCCTATTCCAATTTTGAATGACCAGACTTTAGAAAGGGGATCCTTATATGGACCCAAAAATCAGGGTTGTTGTCACTTCGAGTAATTACTTTTATACTATACTCCCAAGTAATTACTTTTATACTTCAAGTAATTACTTTTCATATGAAATTCCCTATCAATTGATCATCAAAAAGACCACTGTTTCATTATGAAACATGAGAGGTGAAATATAACTCAAAAGGACAGCGTAATGAGTCTTATAAGTGGAGTGTCAACGTTTAGATCTGTTTCTGTCAGTTGTGTCAAAGCCAGTAAAATTCAATGGCAAGCCCAGATTATGCTACATAACCCTAAATAAAATTTACCAGTAAGATAAGGGCATTACACGTCACAAAACCATTGCACTTTGTTGTACAGCTTAATCAGAATTGTGTTGGTAAAGATACACTTAATACGTAGTGGGACCAAGAATCGGAACTGGGCAAGGCAGCAGAATATATGCAGTGGGTCTGTAAATAGGTAATTACCGCTACAAATTCTCTGCGTGATGAGTGTGGAAGGACATGAGTAATTCAGATGTAGGGTAGAATGCAGGACACAAGGACAGATTATGGGGTGAGTGGGGCTCCCCACATCACCAGGCATCCTTAGAGGGTCGGGCTTCGATGCATATAGTGAGTCATGACACCCTGCTTCACCTGCCCACCCTGCTCATCCAGCCAAACGTACTTAAATTCAGGGAAAATATTTGTTCTCAAAGCAAACAGAGTAGAAATACACGTTAATCTGCTCTATAGATACACAGCGCTGCCTCTTAGCCAAATGCCTGACTCCTGAGCAGTTCGCTGCACTCTGCAAACCAAATGTCAGACAGGACAGGAGAATGTAACTCCTTCATTTCTAGAGAAAAGTGTAAGATTTTCCATGTCACTTAATATTTTATATCCATTTTGTCTAAAATGAAAACTTAGCAGTAACCAAGCTTAGATTACATTCTAAGGAAAAGCTACAACAAAAGAGCTTACGAGTTCGGCTCATTAGGTGTGTTTCACAGCGTGGTACAGCACTGCTGAGTTACCCACCCCAGTCTCTAAGAGAGGATCCAGCTGACCTCCAGAATGGGCAAAGTTCTGGGGCCTCACTGGGAATTTAAAACTCCTATTGCTGGTTGTACAGACTTCTCAGTTAGGTAATCTACGTGAACAAGCCGACTGACTTTTACAAGCAGGCATAGCAGTCTTTTGATACCAATTTCTTTCAGTTTTTTAACTCAAAAGTTGTGGTCATTATGTTGAAATTACATGTTCATTTCTGTTTTTGTTTGTTTGTTCATATATATNCAGTATCAAGTGCAAATTATTACAATGTTTTTATTTCACAGTGATAGACCTCACCATACATTAGTAGACATTTCAAAACAAAAGCCATATAATTGGCTTTGAAATTCTCATCCTTCTTTATTTCTAATAACTGTCTGTTGTTCCTAGATCAAGGAGCTCAGCCTTTCCCTGTGAAGAAGCCAACGTCACACACACACACACCCCAAGCTCCAGAAATGACTTTGGTTTGGTAGAGACAATCCCTGAGCAGGCAGGAGAGGCAGCCTCCAGACACACTCCTCTCCCAGGTGCGGAAGGGCGTGAGCAGGCAGGGAAAGAGCCACCCAGCGCTGCCCTGAATCAACCTCATGCCGCTTAGGAAGTTCGGGCAATCACCATCATTCAGGTAATGCCCTGCCAAAAAGGACCACAAGCTGCAGAGAAGGAAGGAACTGTAAGTAGAAGAGGATATTGGGAACGTGTGCTTTGTATAGGCACAAGTTATCTGTTTGCAATTCTAGGAGAGGCTCCAGCAAAAGGATATCTTAGAGCTTGGTGCACTCTCATTTTCCATTTCTCCCTTCCTCAACCCGAATAAATATCCTGATTTCCCTTTAGGAGAAGATATGTGCCTATTCTTTACAATATTTGCTCTGTTTATGTAAAACAAGGGTGTACGTTATATATTTCATGAATAAGAGATATGTTTGTATTAATGGGGCACAGTACCCTATTAGCCTCTCTGAAATTGGGATGTGTCTTATTGTTGAACTGAGTTCATAATTTAAATAGGTAGTATTTCTCTTTCTGTCATATCAGTACCTAAAATAGTGATATCTCTTACAATCTTTGTTGTTAGAGATTAGATAAAATATAGTTCTTCATAAAAGTGTGGTATTGGGTGAATTTCATATTCTTACTTTGTAAAATGTGGAGGCTACCACTTAACTAAAATTATTTCTTAAAGTTTCTTCCAACATCAAAACTTATTACACCTTATACTGAAGTCTCAGCAAAGATTATTTGGTAAAGGAATTGAGATGTCATTGACAAATGATGATCTTGCAAGGAAACTAAGCTATGGCTCAAG
>NW_017731400.1:4656262-4662410 GCF_001890085.2 Hipposideros armiger | reverse complement strand
CTAGAAAACATCCCAGAACAATATGAGACTCAGAAGAGAACAGAAGAGATTGCAATGGGACTAGGACTTGAAACCACTTTTTGTAAATGTTGCTTTAGGTATTATTTTTTGTGCAAATAGCATGAAAGATCCTCACCCACCGTCTACATATAAGAGTCAAGTGTCAGACAGGGCTACCTCATGTAGATTTTGTTTCCAAGCCAGCCTTCTCACAAATGGCTCTCATTTCTGACAAATGAATGTAACATGTTCATTTGAAGGAGGAGGGCCTATTGTCTCCATCGCCTTTGGCTTGCTTGCTTCCTTGTGGGGCTTGATAAAGGAGCAACATCTGGGCAGGAGGGAAAGGCTTTGGTATTGTCAAAAACCACTAGTTAAAAAGCTTCAAACCGTGTTCTGCTGGTGTGTTCCTGCTGTGGAAGAAAATGCTTGAAAACAAGACATACATTTTTAACAAATGGAGATCTAAAAAGTTCTTTTTATTTGATCTGAGCCTGACATTATTCTGTGCTTCTAAATTCTTTTGGAAACACAAAAATTTTCAACTCGCATGTGGTCTTCAAAGTGGTCTGAGGAGGGTGAATATTGTGCAATTATCTTTTGAAAGAATGGGAAGTAAGAGAAATTTTTTTTGTAAAGGATAACCACTACTCCACCTTAAATATACAAGAAATGTGTCATGCATCACTTCTTTATCTGACACACTGAAAAACACCAAGAAGATTCTAGGCCTCTGACAGAGACTCGCTGTTCTTCATGTTTATCCAGAGTTTCCTGAGTGTTCCTTACATGAAGTTTAAGTCATTCTGAGATAACTAGGTAAATGGGAGACTTCTTTGTTTACAATTCTCCCTCAGCCTTCTCCACCCATAAATCATGGAACTAAATGTACTTAGAGATCCCCATCACTTTATAGATGATGAAATTGAGACGTAGTATGTCTGATATTTGTCCAAGACCGTCCAGCAGACCCCAAACCACCCAGCAGACTCAAAATACACCGATTCTTCAGCCCACCTCCTATTTCTTCTAGGCTATAATAAAACAGAGACAAAAAGGGACTGCTGTTTTGAAGGTACCACGCTAGATGTTTTAAATGGACTATAGTAATTTTTCTCATCTTCCTACAAGATAGAAATTATTCTCTCCATTTAGATGAGAAAGCTGAGGTGCAGAAAGGTTACTTAACACATCCAATGTTACAAAGATGGCAAAACCTGAATGAGAACACAGCTCAGATGGACCCCAAAGCCATGAGGGCTAAGCCAACATATCCCTAAACCTCAAAAGCAATGAAAATATGAATATGGAAATGGATAAAAAGGAAGGGGTCTCTCTGAGGACTGTGAAAAGAAAAAAACTATGAAAATCAGACTGTTTCTTAACCTAATGGGAGGAACTCTAACCTAGACATGTAAGGCCCAGCCCCACTCCATCAGCAACTAACAGAGGGAACACTGGCACAACCCCTCCCCCACTGAGCCTCACATCCTGCTCGCTAGGCCAGGGCTCATGCCGCTGTTGCTGTCCTTCACTAGACTGCTGAGAAGATCAAACGAAAAACATCAGAAGAGAAATGCTTCCAAACATTATCAGAGAATTATTATTTTAAATTCTAAGCCCAGGTGGGAAGTGTTTCAAAACTCTGCACTCTTCTTCATTAAGTGGAGAAATAAGTCGGTAGTTAGATAGAGGAATCAGAAATAAAAAATGAACACTCCCCTACCACATTACTCAGGAAAGAAATCACTAAAAAGGCTTATACCTGCCATTCGACAATCTCTTGCCATTTGCATTATTCTAAGAAGCGAGTGAGGGTGTTGTGGGTATATAATGACCCGCACCTCCAAAATGTCTACTTAGAGCTTCAGAATGTGACCTTACTGGGAAATAGGACTTTTACAGATCTAATTGGTTAAAGATCTTGAGATGAAATCATGATGGACTTGGGATGGGCCCTAAAATCAATGGCTGGTGTCCTCATAAGAAGAGGAGAGGACACAAGGACACAAGGGAAGAAGGCCAGGTAATGCTGAAGACGGAGATTGCAGACCGGATGCTGCCACAGCCAGGAATGCCAGAAGCCACCAAAAGCTGGAAGACGCAAGGAAGGATTCTTCCCTAGAGGCTTCGAAGGGGCATGGCCCTGCTGACACCTTGAAATTGGACTTTTAACCTCCAGAACTGTGAAAGAATTAAGTTCTATTGTTTAAAGCAACCTAGCTTGTGGTTATTTGTTATGGCAGCCCCAGGAAAACTAACACAGAGGGCAATGTGCCTTCATCAATTATGTCCTCATGTCATCAGGAGTTGCAGGGAGACAGCATCTACTCCAATCCCACTATTAGATGCTCCTCTGCACCAGTGAGTGTCAGCATTGGTGGCACTGGTCAGGCTGTACCAGTTGGTTATAGCCAACCTCCACTTCCTTTGATTAGTACTCAACTGCTAAATCAGGTAAATACCTTAAATATTATCCCTGCTCACAGGTGTCACAGGGAAGCAATACTCAGTTCTAAATATATGATGCTGTCTAGCTGCTAATCTATTATTATGTTTGATATAATTTTGTGTTTAGAGCTTCCCATGAATAGACTGATGCTGGATGGAACTAGCATCCCACCTGGGTCAAGAATAGAAATGTTAGGGCCGGCCGAGTGGCGCGATGGTTAAGAGCTGGTTTGGGACGCCAGAGGGCCCCGGTTTGGATCCCACATATGAGGGCCAGTGACACTGCCCTCTANAATACCAACATGGGCCAGTGAAGTGACGTCCTCCACAACTAGACTGAAGAACAAAAGGACAGTAACTTGTCTGTTCCCCTTCCCTGATTCCCCAATGCTGTTCCCCTCCACGAATTCCCCAGTAAAATGTTTTTTAAAAAAAGACCTCATTATTTTTAATAAAACTTTCAATAAAATATCAAAATATTTAAAGAGAAATTTGAACTAGCTCCTGTGAATACATGATTTCCATACCAGGTTAAAAGTTTGAAATGGCTATACATAATTACTAGTCAAGGCTTTGCAATGATGGTTTCTTCAAGTTTGTGGTATTATTTATGACCTACATAAGTAAATAATGTATTTTTTCTAACCTTTAGAACCTTTTAGTCATTTATAATAGTTGATTTTTAAGAGAATCTAATAGGTCTTCATTTCCTTAAATTACCTATTATATTGAAATTTGTTGAAATAATGTGTTTGGATTACAAACCTTAGTGGACCTTTTCTATAGCAATCATTTTAGAAATAATAAAGCTCCAATTTGCAAAACACGCCTACATTTGTCAGGGCAATCACCCTGCAGCCCACTTGTATGGCAGTAAAAATCACATCTAGCAAATGGAGGTAAGGATACGATATGCGTAAAGATGAGGATTCAGGGCCTCTTCAGGAATGTTCCCACCAGCAGTTTCCCCACTTGCCCATTGATTTCCCATTTCCCACCTACAGGACTCATTTGGGGATGAATGCCAGATACTTGGCACTTGATACATGAATTCTAAGAGTCCACGGTCCCCTGTCAGTAATGGGGAACCACAGAATGTGGCTGGTACAGATGCATGCGTCTGGTGCTTAGTCATCTCCTGGGTGACACTTAGCTATCGCAGTGGGCAAGGGGGCTATGTTGTCCATGGTCTTCTTTACTGGGGGCTCTTCAGGGAGGTCTTTATTTTTTATTTTATTTTATTTATTTATTTTTTAAGCTGAGCCATCCTGCTACCTGTTGGCAGCTCAGGGGCTGCTCAGCTCGGGCTGGACTCGAACTGCTGTTTGCTCAGAGCTCAAACTCTTGAGCGAGCTCTTAACCAACTGAGCCACTCCCGGCCCTAGGGAGGTCTTTAAACAGCTCCACTAGAGGGTCCAAGGAGACAAGGTACAGGCTGCACGCACTTACCCAGCCCCAGCTAGGGCTTCGTCTGTTTCCCTGATGGGAATGCTCATTTTCTCACCCTGCAGCTGCCTGTCTGGGATATTGATTTTAAGTTGTTTATTAAGAAACAAGACTCAGAAAGAAACTTTGACCCTCCCCTGTCCTTCCTAAGAGATTCAGACAGATAAACCTGCTTTAGGAAGGAATCTTAGGATGCTGCCTTAGCCTAATTTGAATTAAGTATGTAAACAGGAGGGCTCAGGCAGGGGCCTGTTAGCTGGACACCCCGTGTCCCATTGTTTTCCAGTTTCCTAGCAAGAATTCCCCTGCCATATGGGTTCCTTTCTTTCTCAAGTACCTGTAAATCACCCATTTTCACGTCTGAAATCTAATACCGTGTACTCCCCAATCCCCTTCCTCCTTTGTCCAAAAATATCATATATACCCAATGTTTCCTCACTGTCCTTTGAATTTTTCATGCATATGTGAATTCCTCATGTATATGTATTAAAATTTTGATTGTCCCCTGTTAATCTGTTTCTGTTAATTTGATTATTAGCCCAGCTAGAACTTAGAAGGCCAGAGGAAAAGTATTAATTTTTTTAACCCCCACATCTCTCAACTTTCCAACCTCTCAACCACAAGAACCAGTCACCAGTCTTGGAATACCCACTTCCACCATCAGAGACACTGGGACTCTTAGGGTGCAGGAGCAGCATGGCAGTTTCTGTAAAAGAGATATGCTACCAAACTCGCTGAGCATCTGCCATTAGCAGTGAAGGAAGGGCTCTCTGTTCAGCCCTGGGACCAGGAACTCTTTCTGTGTAAGAGGAAGTCAGCTCCTTACCAGCCATTACATCTCAAATTTACCCCAATTGTCACGCTCTCAATCAAGGAAGCTATGACTGCTTATTCCTGGGCTTTTACACCTGCCTTTCCTGAGCATACTGCAATTGTGAAAACATAAAAACAGAACTTGGTCAACATCAGGTACGCAACTGAAAGGCACAAAAATTAGTTTTTGTTTTATATGTTGCTAATGGTTGAAAAATGCTTTTCTGTATACAAAGGGAAATTTTTGATTTGCTGACATTGTAAAAACTACAACCTTGGTGAATTCATTGAATTATGGGGAACTCAAAAATATACCTCATGAATAAATTACATCTCTTGCCTAAATTTTACCTTATCCAGAGATTGTAGAAATTTTACTTTGACCTTGATCAACATATTAAGTTTAGCATTTAAATAAGTATGTTTTGCATGAGGTAAAAATTAGATCGATTATAAATTCCAATTTCAGAAATTTATGTTTTAATCTTTTCAAAATAATCATTAATATATGGAAACTACCAATTAATAGTAGTCTCTGTTCTTCACTTGCTCCAAAAATCTAAGTTTCTAATGGTAGGAAATCTAGGGTCAGTTTGAAGATGTGAGATGTTTAAGTCTGATTTCTACGAGACCAGGATAAATCAGGGGCATCACATCAAGCATGACAAAGCTGATATCTTTTGATCATTACTTGCCAGGTCTGGATAGTCATCACAGGTACCACCAAAAACAGCTGAGCGACCCAAGGCTGCAAGGCTATACTCTCATTGTTTGATTTCATAGGTACAGCCATAGCCCAGCAATTTAAACAGTAATAAAATTTAATAAATTTAATAAAAGAGAGCAAATTAAAAAGAAGTTGTATTGATAAATGTGATTAACCCACTTTAAATTTCAAAGCTTTAATATTTTAGTAAAGTTAGTCTTTTGTTTTTGATCACATGCATAATTACCTTTCCTCATTCTTTTGATTTAATAACCGAAAAACCTGAATTGTCTTTGTAGAAAAATATATACTAGTTGGAAAAAAACTGACCTGAGACAGTACAAATATTATCTAAGTCCTGCAGTTACATTACATATGACCAATTATAAAAATAAAACTTGATAATGGTACTGATCATGTTTAGAATAAATAAATACACTGTTTTCTCCAAGTATGATTATGACGAAGCAAGAGAATGTTTATCTAGTTAGTCTTTAATAGCTTGTTGTCAAAATTAAAACAGGAAAAATAAAACAGAACTTTTCAGGATATAAATCCCTGGATGCAAGCTTCCTCCCACACAACTCTATTTTTTTCCCATTGTCTTAGGCACAGGATATGCTCAAATTTGAAGAGAACAGGAAAAAATTAGCAAGTAGTCTTTGAAAGCACATTTAAATAGTCTACTGCTGTCAAATTCAAAGTTTCTCAATGAACACGTATCAGAATCAC
>NW_017731400.1:4562373-4654737 GCF_001890085.2 Hipposideros armiger | reverse complement strand
ACTCGTGCTTGGGTCCCACACCCAAAGGTTTTGCTTTAATTGGTCTGGGGTAGGCCTGGCACCAGGATTTTTAAAAGCTCCCCCAAGATTCTCATATGCAGCCAAGATAAAGATACACTGCTCCTTGGAGAAAAATACCCCTAGGCAGGGAATGAGAGGTGTTAAAAAAATGTGAATAAATCACAATGATCCAATGTTCCATTTCCAAAAGAGAAAGACACCCATTGCCGTAGGGGTAAATGATAGCCCAGTCACCTTAATTCAGAATTTGCAGCTTTGTTCACTGCTTTGCAGTCTCCATGTTATTAATTTTATGTTTCATAAACCTGACAAACATAATTGTTAATTACACACCATACACTCCACCCTCGCGGTAATGGTTTCTCTCAGAACCCTCATCTGATATAAAGCTATAGTGCAATGCCCCACTATATTAAATTTCAATTTAATTATCTTTATTACAGCATCACCTCCTTGGAGGAAATGATTAACTCTGACATGGACTTATAATAGAAGAGAAAGGTATTGCAGTGAGCCTTGCCCTAAAGCCCTGTGCTACTATATAGGCTTCAGTCACAAGCACAAGAGCAACAATAAAATGGTTGAAAAATGAATTTCCCTTCAATTCCTGAGATTCCTGTGATGTGATTCTTCAAAGGTCCCTACTGGCACACACAAAGTGAATGGCAAGAGAAATGGTACTTTAATATATGACTCATTTGCGCGCGCGCGCGCGTGTGTGTGTGTGTGTGTGTGTGTGTGTGTGTGTGTCTATGTGCATGCACATGTACTTCAGTTAAAAGCAAAGAATTATTTCCAAATAATTAGCACAGGAGAGAATAAAATCCAACCTGTGGACAGTACATGCTAATTACTTAATAATTAATCTTTTTGTAGTTAAACTTTATTTAGTACTATATAACTTAAAACAAAAGCTTATGGTGTTTTACTTTTAAATATTACTTGATGTGACTTTTAGTAAGAATCTCTGTAACCTTGGTTTGCAAATTAAAAGCGCTAGAAGCTTGCAAGCTTACCAAAAGTAATTGTTTCCCTAAATGAACACTGAGGGGCTTTAATCCTCTGCCACTATGACATGAGGCTGCTGAGAAGAAACAAACTAGAAAGTGAGCCCACAGTGTTTTGAGACTCCATGTTATTGAAGCAAAATAATGTAAGAAATTTCATTATCATTAATTAAGCATTTATACAGAAAGTATTTACAGAGAGTACTTTGAGATCAACTGCTGTCAGGAGTGGACTGACAGCATTTCACGTGTCTGCGTCACTCCCATTTTTGTTCTTCTAAACATGTGAGGAAAATGAGGCACAGAGAAGTTGACATGGCCAAATCTCAAACTACGGGGTCAAACACATACACAGAAAATATCATGGAAACTTGAACTATTCAGTGAATTGGGGATATTAGTACGTAGCTAGGGCTTCAGCTTGAGCCTAAATTGAACTCACTATAGGATACTGACACATTTGGTTATTGTGGAAGTGGAACAGAGAGGTGGAGAGAATGTCTCCTTAGTAAGAATTCATCTTGGGGGAGAACATGCTGAGACATCAAAACGAATAGCCCCTCTAAGAGGAGAGAGCATTTTGAGTACACTATGTGTCTGTTACTTATATAACCNTGGTGCCAACTTGGGCCAGTGAAGCAACGTCCTCCACAACTAGACTGAAGAACAAAAGGACAGCAACTTGTCTGTTCCCCTTCCCCCAATTCCCCAGCCCTGTTCCCATCCCCCAAATTCCCCGATAAAAATCTTTACAAGAAATGAATAGAAATGTTAGGTGATAAAAATTACACACAGATATTTGGATAGAGCTTATGGTCTCAGCCAAAATGGTCCCAGTAGATGATATTACTTTTACTTTTCACCTTGGCTACCAAAAAAAAAAAGTGAAAGACAGGAAATTAGAAAGAGCTGTTTCAGAGAGGATGTGAGGTTTGGTTTTTGTTTGTTTGTTTGTTTTCATTTCTGCTTATATATTAAATTGATTGAGATCAGGACCATGGTTCAAGAGTCTTCAGAGGACTCTATGCATGGGATGATCTAATTAATATTTGATGGAAGAACAAACAACGAATGATTTTTTACATAATTCTTATGTTATTAAAAATTACTATAGGTTATACTGGAGGGTGTGATCCTAGAGACTAAAATATTTGGTAAATTATTAAAATATTATATATAGGGGAGTTGGAGGCGGGAATGTCTTAGGCAGGATCAGCTCCAGGAATCTTCTGCCCTTCTTCCTTTTTCTTCCTGATTTCTCCCATATCACAAGTATTAACAACATATAACCAGACATATAAAAAGGCTAAAGAACTATGAGGGCCTGTTGAGAACAATAAAGCTTAGCTGTAATAAAATCCTAATGTTTAACACTCTTCACCTCGCTGATCTTGCAAATATAACCTAAGGCCCCACCCCACATATGTCATACCCAGCAATAACGCAGGCAAAAGAAATGGAAACAGGTGCTCCCCATAAAGCCCTGGACCCTTAGGGCACCACCTGTGTCCACATAAATCCAAGGCAAACAGTATCCAGCTAAGTTGTGAGCAAGGTTATAGGATTCATCACGTTTCCCTGCCAAGGGAAACGAGGACAGGTAATTTGGCCCTTTTAAGCATCAAAAACACACTGCCAATTACATAGAAGGGAGCAAAATTTTCTTCCCTCCTGAAAAGTCTTCAGGAAATAAGTGGGACTCTTGGCTGATACAAAACAAAACCTTAGAAGGTACATTGAAAATATCAAACAGTTCTCAGAGTTCAAGTGACTCTACTTCACCACTTGGCTCGTTCACAAGAATCCAACAAATTATACAGACAGCAGATACTGAGGACACGACCAGCTCCACAACTGAGCAAAGCTGCTGGTTGGGAGTTTGTATTTCACAGGACCCTTTAATCATCAGGGTTCATGGTAATATCTCCCTTGCCTTGGCAACCAACCTACAGGAGAAGTGCCAGGTCAAGTGTATCTTGTATTTCTAGCTGCAGTAAGGGGACCCCATATGGAGACGTGGCAGAGTATCCTCTTTTCTGAACACCGCTTGCAGCCCAAAGCAGCAACATACATGAATACCTAAGAGTAAGAGAAGACATTTAGGAAAGGTGTGCTAATAGAACCACGGGGTAGAGTGTGTCTGATCTGCTCCAACAGCTTTCTCAGCATCAACTGGAACTACTTTCTCTCCCAAAGCAAACACACACTATTAAAATGCAATATTCCTCCCGGTGTTCTGGAAAGTCACATTTATGTGCCTGACTTCCTTACAGATTTTGTCTTCGTTGAGTGAAAATAAGACCGATTGTACCCCAGGCCGTCTGCTGAGAGGTTGCTTGGGTGCTGCATATCTGAAAGCCTAAAAGGGGGATAATTACTTTAATAGAGAGAGAGTGCACGACAAATCAAGACATGCCAAAAAGAGGCATTTGGAAATGCCACACAAAGAACCGGAGCCTTGCCGAGAACACTCAGTCTTGGCATTGCTGGATTCTGGCTCCTAAGGGTTCCAGTTATAATTTCCCAGGGGCTATGTTTCTTGTGAAATATGTCAGTTTGTTGATATTTTGGCATGATGGATGTTATTGACATAATGCTGGACCCAGCACCTGGGCCTCATCAACCCCAGTGTTAGCAATGATTAGTGAATGCTTTATGGTCTTCGGCCGTAGAGAGGTGCACCTCTGGGCATGCTTTCCTTGTACACACCACACCCTCCGCGCCAGACCATCAGGATGCGGGAAATTCCTGGGGCCTCTATCCCCAGGGCTGTGTGACATGAGACTTGGTGCTGGAAAATAAGAAAGGAATGCCCAAACTGTAAGAGCCTTTTAAAGCTTTTCTAATGGCTCGAATCTGTGATTGTATATAAACATTTAATGCACTTTGTTCATTAAATTTGTTGAACTCAGAAATATTTCATTCATTTAGATACAGGCGAAGATCAAGTTTTTGCTTTACAAAATCCCCTTAAAATATGAATAGGCACAGTTTTAATCATATAGAATTAACCTACTTAAAATGTCTAATGTTGTTTTTCCTCAGATTTTCAGGCATTTCTTTCCCGTAACCAGGATGTCATCACATAAAACAAGTTAAGTCGATGGTTTTCAGAGGTTTTGTCTTCAAGACTACAAATGACTTCTAGCAGCACTTTTAAAGCAAAAAGGACACTTGGATGATGGTTTCCATAGCACATAAAATTTACTCTGTGAAATGTGATTAGAAAACTAAAAGGAAAACATGCTTGCCAAAACGGTCACTGAGTCTTGCAGAAATTAAATGTGCAAGAAATTCAAGGCACTTAATATAATCAAGTAGCAGTGTGGTTTGTCGACCGCACTCCCACAGACTAAATGGCTAAAGTTCCTGTTTTGCAAATCTGATTTCTTGCCCAGAATGCTACTAATAATTGGCTCCTGGGCTGGCATGCCCATTGAGATGTATGAAATGGCTGTTGTTGATACTTTGATGTCGAAAAGGGTCTGTCAGATTTTTCTTTCCTGTAACCACTTTCTCTTTTCCTCTTGTCACTTTTCCCCCCTCTCCTGCTCATTTTACCCACATTAAAGCTGTAAGTAAATAAATGACAGGCTGTGGCCTATCATCAGGTGACAGATCATCCTGCATTGGCTCTGAAGAACGGAGACGTTGTCATCTGTCTGGTCCCCCTCACATTCCCTGTCAGCCTCACCGCATCCGGGTGGCATGTCACAGTCATCGGAGCAAGATGAATACAGCAGTGTAAACATCAGCTAGGGAGCCGAGTCAATCAAACATGTGACTCAAACTGCACAGAAGCCCTTCTGCTGCCAGAGAAGAAAAGCACTCAGCGAGAAAGAAATGCCTTTTCGTGTCCTGCTTCTGCTAAATTGAAGTTATCTCTTAATTGAATTTAATAGGGTTTGTTTGTTTTCAAGTTGAGGGGAAAAAGAGTGAGGGGCACAATACAACTCTCTCCGTTCTAGAGATAATCAATACCTATTGAATTTGTTAGTCATACAAAGGGAAGGCCAGTCAATATCATGGTCCTGAAGAGCTCTCACAGAGCTTACCCCTTCATCCACGATCAAAGTTTGCTAAGTTGCAAGAAGTAGCACTAGAGGAGATGATGAAACATCTCTCATAGGTTGAACTAAAGTGGCACTTGGAAGGACTTTTTTTTTAGCACTATTCCAAAACAAATAATGAACCATGTATTAAAATAAACAAAGTCATAAAAATATCAGAAGGAATGCCAGGATAATAATGACTTCCCAGTGGGGGAGGAAATTCAAAAAAGGATAATGAAATTTCTTCCCAAATGAAAACAGCTGGCTCTCACTGTCCCCATGGATTTTCCATCATCCTCCTGTTGTAGACTAAGAAGCTTTTTGGTACTGCCACTTTAGAAGCCCTAGCTCATGGCACATGAAGAAAATAATAATGTAATGGAGAGTTGCTTTGTTGCATTGGAAAAAATCAGTCAGCCACCATGTGTGTTTGTAGTAGTTCTGGTGGATGGATAAAGACTAATACAATACAGTCGCCTTCTGCTGTGATTTCCTGGACATGGAACACTCTGACCCTCATTCTGAGAGCAGCCATTGAGAGCAATTCCATCATTGGAGGCCATTTATTCAAGCGTTGATGATTTCTGAAAACCACGGAGTTTTGTTATTTATCAAAAGCACTTCTGTAATTATTCAGCAGTAAAAAGCACCGAGGCAATAATGCCAACAGCTCTGGAATTATCCCAAAGCCTTAGTGATTCCGAGGAAAGCAAACTTGTGGGGTCTACCCATAGCATCAAATTAAAAACCATTGAACACTGAATGTTCATATCCCTACATTCTTTGATCTATTAATACCATTAAAGACTCTGAAAATCCTGGTCCTGGCCTAACTTTTCAGCTACATTTTAAAAACTTTTATTATTCTCTTACCATGGTCTGAATGTTTGCGTTCTCGCGAAACTCATATGTTGAAATGCTAACCTCCAAAATGATAGTATTAGGAGATGGGGCCTTTGGGCTATGAATAAATTGTGAGGTTGGAGCCCTCATGAATGGGACTAGTGCCCTTATAAAAAAGACCCCACAGAGCTCCTGGCCCCTTCCACTGTGTGAGGACACAGAGAGAAGGTGCCGGCTATGAGCAAGGAAGAGGACTCTCACCAGACACTGAATCTGCAGACAACCTGATCTTAGACTTACCAGCCTCCAGAATTGTGAGAAATAAAGTTCTGTTATTTATAAGCCACCCAAGTTTATGGCACTGTTGTTATAGCAGCCCACACAGACTAAGGCATTCCCTTTTGCCTTATTCTTCAGGCAAACCATATCACCCATTACCAGCTATCCCCAGTGGCCTGTACTTTCCTATGTCTAGGCTATTGCTTACATTATCCCCACCCCCTGGAACATATTTCACCCTTCTAGGTATCTATTGAAAATATACATAGGCATTGACCTGGAATCTCCCCTTTTAGAATTCACCATTAAGGAAAGGAATTCGTTTCAAGGATTTTCTTTTCAGTATATTTATAATACAAAATAGAAAAAAAGGACAACAACCCAAATTCCCAACATTATAGGATTAGTTATGTATATAGTATTCAGGCAATAAAAACTGATGCTATAGATTAATACTGATTTCCATGAACGATATCCACAGTATGTTGTTTGGTAAAAAAATAAATAAATAAGTCACAAAACCAACATATACAAAATGGCTCTGTTTTTATAAAAATAAACATATATAATGTATACTCATAATTATATCTATATTTATATTCANAGAAGTGGGCCCAAAGAAAGCGACTAAGCCATTTATCTCTTGAAGATATAAGTACTTTTGATAATATAAACTGTGTCGAAATTTGAATGTATCATGTATTGTGATAAAATGCCCTCTCCCCTTCGCCTTTCGAAAGTGAGTGCACTCCGAAGGCCTGCGAGACGCATTACAGGAGCACATCAGGCGTTGTGCGAGCTGAGGATGTTCCGCTTTGATCTCCCAAAGAGCAGTGTGTGACACGGTGTCCCCACAGAGAGGAATGCGCAGCACAGGAAGGTCTTTTAACTAAAGTGCACAGAGGGAAAAATTTATGAGGTTCTTATGAAGTGGTTTGTTTTAGCTCCAAATCGAGGAAGAAAGGGAGAGAGGAAAAAGGGACACAGTTCTGTGGCATAAAGATCCAGTTGGGCCTAGTGTGATTTTTAGCATCTTAAAGCATGTTAGGGAAAAGACTAACCTCAAAGCCTAAGACTGTCTCAGTGCCGTGCATAAGAAATGTAAGGCAAAAAGTAGCTGGTCTGTAAACAACCCACAAAGCAAATTGCCCGTTGATATTTCCTGAACTAAAATTCTTTGAGTTACAATGGGAACAGCTTCTCAGTAAATAAAGAGCATAAGTCCTCTCTTTGGTTCCAATGGGGCTTTGTCATGACTTGTAATGAGCTGAACATTGTGATGCATGTTCTAAAAAAAAAAAAAATTGACTATTACTGTGCGTGCAAAAAATACAATGCACATGCACCAGGACGTTAACAAAACAGCACCTGCACAAACTAAGATTGCAACTCTATTCTCAGCTTATCTTTGCTTTTCACTCACTGGGATCATTTCTGTTTCAATGGGAAAGGAAAGCCGCACATGCAAGCATAATTCATACGTTAAACAGGAGTTACCACTTTTGTATGAATCAGCGCTCTGTAAACAAAACAAAAATCTGAAAAATTTTTAAGTCCAAATATTCTCTGTCAGATAAGTAAAACAAGCTTCCATGATGACAATAGTAATAGCAGTAGACTTCAGGTAACCCAGGCTTTTAAAGCTGGGATTGGAATTTAAGGGAGGTACTCTGCAATTATGGGCTATTTAAAGAACTTTTAATTGACTATACTTTTAAAAAGTAGTAATTCAAACTTTAAAGCCATTCTTAAAACTAATTTCAACAACAAATTAGAGAAATTAAGGTGCAGATAGGTGAAAGGGCATAAGTAGCAATAATGATTATGTGCATTCATCCTTTTAAAAATGCCAATAATTAGCAAAGCTCTTGAAATTAAATCCATCATCCATCTGCAGGACACAAAAAATGAATTTGCTGATTAATTGAGAAGAGACAACCCAGGTGAATAATAAAAACCACAACTAACAAATATTGAATATTTATCATTATATGGACTACAAGTTCCATGCCTTGCACTAAATACTTTAAAGTTATTATTTTCTTTTAATTTAGTCCTTTCACCAGCCTATTAGATATGTACTTGTTATGCTTTGACTTTGGCCAATGAACAAGCTGAGGTTTCTGATTTATAAAACTTGCCCATGTCAAACTGCCAACAGGTGGCCAAGCTAGGCAGTGTGGTTTTGGATTTGAGCCTTAACACTTCACTGCTGCCCCTAGATCTAGTCATCACATGCTCCTCAGTTACTGTTGCTATAAAAGGAAAAGNCTTTAATCCTCTGCCACTATGACATGAGGCTGCTGAGAAGAAACAAACTAGAAAGTGAGCCCACAGTGTTTTGAGACTCCATGTTATTGAAGCAAAATAATGTAAGAAATTTCATTGTCATTAATTAAGCATTTATACAGAAAGTATTTACAGAGAGTACTTTGAGATCAACTGCTGTCAGGAGTGGACTGACAGCATTTCACGTGTCTGCGTCACTCCCATTTTTGTTCTTCTAAACATGTGAGGAAAATGAGGCACAGAGAAGTTGACATGGCCAAATCTCAAACTACGGGGTCAAACACATACACAGAAAATATCATGGAAACTTGAACTATTCAGTGAATTGGGGATATTAGTACGTAGCTAGGGCTTCAGCTTGAGCCTAAATTGAACTCACTATAGGATACTGACACATTTGGTTATTGTGGAAGTGGAACAGAGAGGTGGAGAGAATGTCTCCTTAGTAAGAATTCATCTTGGGGGAGAACATGCTGAGACATCAAAACGAATAGCCCCTCTAAGAGGAGAGAGCATTTTGAGTACACTATGTGTCTGTTACTTATATAACCCCCACCTTCTACCCCAGGGAAGAGTTGCAATAAAGAGTAAAATTTCAAATAGGTATGCTACTAAAATTTCTTCAACAGATTAAGGTGATGGTTGTTTTATCTGTTTGGGGTTCTAACAAAGTAGAGATAAATAAATAAGGTGGTTTTCCAGAATTTGCAGATATTGGAAGCTAGAGGGGGCTTCATGGCATCATTTCAACTCTGCTTTTCATAAGTGTTAATGTATTTGATGGAATAAAACAGTGGGAAATGGTCAGAATCAGGCAGTAACTCAGAGTGCTGTACTAATGGGGGAGAAACATGAGGGTGTTAGAGGTGCTTGTTTTACCACCAAATTGGTGCGAACTTAGTAAAGATAAATGATTAGAGTCTCAACAAAATTCTCCTTGAATTGTAAATTGGAGCCTACATAGCCTTAATATTCAATCTTTATATTCTTTGTTTGTCATTAGAACTTGGTGCAATGTGTTGCCCTTGGAAGTTTAATGATATTTGCTCATTAATTGAGACCTGTATGAACAATCAAGATCCCATGATTCCTCATTTGGATTTTTTCCTTCTGTGTTTGAAGATTCTATATGGTTTTACAAGATACGTCAGTCAGGAAAACAGAAACAACTGTAAGCATTTCAAATGGAGGTAACCTAAGAGAGGAAATTGGTTACTAAATATTAGAAGGGATGAAGGGGAGGATTTGATTTGTAATTGCCAAGATGTCATTTCCACCCTATTAGCAAGAGGACTAAAAGGGAAAATACTATCCAGGAACCCATGATCTCTGTTATTAATTCTACCTGCTGGATCATCTCCTGCTGCTGATGGAGTCAAAACCGTGTCGCTACACTCTGCAACACTATAGGAATAATTGGATTCTTATGCTACTGCTGCCCAAACTGCTACCCGAAGCCAAAGAAAAGAAAACGTACTCTCTCTATTCCCACCTTGCAATCTCCTGTAAGGGCCACCTGCTAGAAGAATATAAGGAAGCAAACTGACAAGGAAGTCTGTTAAATAGAGTTTGCAGACTTCCAAGCTGCTTGTTAGAAAAAAACACAAATGCACAGGAATAGACCTAGAGCCAGCAGGTAACCAGCATAATGGCTAACCCAACTCAAAGGTAAGAAGAAGCTGACAATACCGGGGTAATTCCAACAGATAAAATTCCATTGCCATAGGGAACTTATTGATAGAAATTATACAGTAATTGTCCACCATATAACAATTTCTTCATTTTGCTTTGTGACTGATAGATTTACCTAGATTTACCTTTTAAATAGTTGCTTCTATCTACTAAAATTTTGGTTGCAGAACATTTATAAAAGCAATCAATAATATGCACAATATATTATAATATACTATCAAAATAACTATTGTACACTTTATTAGACTCTTAGTTTGCACATGGATTACCTATAAACACTTAGAATAAGGAAGACAATGCAACAAAGAAATCTAATGCCTGACACAGGGCCAAATACAGCATCTGAGGATGGGATTTGATGGAAATAGCTTATGAAAACTCACTCCCATTAGAGAGCAGCTTTTAATGTCTGCTCAATAACTTCCANATATATATATATATATATATATATATATATTCGTGTGGGTTATCTATGAATGAGGGTATTATTTTGTGTGCATCTGTACATGTGTAGTTTATCTGCATTTTATCATCTTTCAAAAGTAAATATGGATTGCCTTGGTATTAAAAATAATTTCAATGTGAACCATACTTCAAACCACAGCTCAAATGCTCTTTTTCCACGCAAATTCTTTTCCTGAAATTTCATCCTCAAGTTCTTTTCCTCAATTCTATCTGTGTCAATTTTATGTTGTTTAAATTTCAGCCTGGGTTAAAGACATTTGTATATTATTAGAATATAAACTACACGATAGGAGTCCTTTCTAATTTATCCTTGTATGTAAACTTCCAGCAACTTTTTAACAAATATCTTTATATGAATCAATATTGTTGGCGTAATCAGTAATTCAAAATTTGGTGGCACATTGGAATCACTTGGAAGGTACTTTTTAAAGGCACAGAGTCCTGGGACCATCCATGCTGTATCAATGCAGCCAGCTGTGCTTTTAAGGTGAGAAGTGGAAAACTGCAGTCCTAAGGCTATTCCTAGATTATTTCCTTAGTTTAAGCTAAACATTTCTCCATCAGCCAGGCGTGCTCATTCTATGTGTCTACATATTTGGGCTTTGGGGTGTTAATGCCCTGAATTAATTCCTGCCCTTGCAAAAAGTGTATACACAATCATTAACTGATCAGACTTCATGATCAACGTGCCTCGAATATGGTGAATGTTTAATAAATGTTTGCTAGAGAGTGGTTATATTCTCCTGTCATATTCCTAAACTTCAGAGCCTGTAGATTACCTGACTCCTGACTTCCGCAGGGAGTTCTCTGTCTAATTGCCTTGACTGGCCCCTTTTCTCTTTCCCCGACACTCATCTAATTGCCAACTTGAGCGCTGATTCACCTCTTAGGCTGATCACAATATTTCTGTAAGTGCAGATTTTTCAGCCAGTGTGGCACAGGAAAATTAGAGAAATGTGCACAAGGAGGAAGCTTCAAGATCAGGACCGGAGGTTCCTGAGTGGGGAATGGGACCCGTGGCTATGAGGGTTTGGTAATGGGCTCAACCTGCGAGCTCAGAGGCAAGGGATAGAAAGGTAATGAAAATCATTATCTGGCAGTAGGAAAATGGGAGGAGAAGGAAATTCAGCCATGGATATTCCGAAAGCACTAATTCAGGGAGAAAACGGCACAGTAGGCATGTGGGAATTCTATTAAGAGATTAAAGTAGGGAGATATTTCAAAGAATTCTGCCAGATACCTTCTGTACCCAACACAAGGCACAGATAAGTGTTTGTCACTGTCACCTCTCGTCACTGCTGTTTATCAGCTTTGTTCTTTACTCACAATTGCTCCTAAACTCTCACTTGCCTGGTCCTAACTCCCAGCTACCCCTCAGTCCTTGGTCACTACAAGTCAAGGTCCAGTCCTGAGAGTGACTGTGTGTGTGTGATCAAAGAGACGAATATCAAATATTAAGAAAGAGGGTAGGAACGGGAAGAGAAACAAATATAAAATGGACTAGACTATTGCATTGCTATAAATGACGCTTTATCTGTGTAATCATTATATTTAACCAATATGGCACATAGAATGTAATTGATTGCAATGTTATCAGACTATACATCCTTCTCCATAGAGGTCAAATTTACCTTTTTCTGGGTACTCATGAATTATAGGTTTTAAAACCCCATTAGCACCTATTCAGCTTTATTGTCTCAATTTTTCTATTTGAAACCAATATCTATGGAAACAATAAAAGTTCCAGTCTTTATTCAGTGGCAATGAAGAGGATAATTTGGTAATTAGAATGTATGTGAATGTGTGCTAATATCATTAGCACATTTTTTACTTTCCAAAAATCCCTTATTTTAATTGAAATGAAACAGCTATCACAAACTTCAGAAACCACTTTAAAATACTTTTGAAGATTTTTTTTTCATAGAAAACACTGAGTCTTATTACCATGATTTAAATATTTAAAAATAAATTTCTAGTAATTGTTAGAAAAATGAAGTATTTTGGTGTTTCCAATTCTCTCCACAAGCAGGAATAATGTGCATAAACCACCATTTTTGATACTTTTTCTTTATCATGATTATTTGTGACTGATAGAGGATATGAGTTTTTTCCTTTAAAAATCCATATATTTACCTTAAATTATCCTTTGATGCTTTCTCTCTAGACACCCCCCCCCTTTTTTTTTTAATCAAGCATCTGACCTGTGGTGCTTTCCCCCCATCCCCCAAGTCTCAGTTTTATTTCCAGCTTCTCTGTGGTGATTTATCTGTGATCCAGTTTTCATAGTAAATATAGTGATACTTGTTTTCTTTTCATGGCTTGTAACTTTCTAAAAGCCTTCTTAAATTTTCTAAAATTTGCCAACCACCCTCCCTTTTTCCCTCACTAAGACAGAAAACACAATTAATCCATGGAAACAGGATCCACAAATACTGTAAATGTATAATTCTCCTTCTTCCTTCTAATGTGAATGGCAAGGAGCACACTGAAAGCATCCCTTTAGCCTCTATTGCTTGTGTGGCTTGGGCCAAGAGCATAGGAACTATGTGTACACATCCGAGGCAATGTGGGGGAAGTGTGTGTGTGTGTGTGTGTGTGTGTGTGTGTGTGTGTGTGTGTGTGTCAGAGACAGAGAGACAGAAAGACACATGTAAGATAGACAAAGAGACAGAAAGAGAGAATGAGAGAAATGGAGAAAGAAAATGTAGCATACATATCAGCATTAAATCCAGAGGTCCTTACTAAAACTCAGGTCACACATAAATATGCCAGCCTCAGCAGTGCACTCTGAGGCCTGGAGTCCAAAAGAAAGAGGCTCAGGAGACCTTGACGGTCAGTGTAATGATGTTTGCGCAATTATAGAGACTGGCTCTAACCTTTTAACAATGTTTTCCTTTCTCCTGCCCACCCCTAGCTGGCCTACACACACACACACACACACACACACACACACACACACACATACACACAGTTAACACCTTAGAATAACAGCATCTGGCCCACTTCTCCTAAGATGAAGGACAATTGGGCATGAGGAAACTTTCAGATCTAAGAGTTCCCTGCTTTAAGAAAACTGGTTACACAAAAATACTACCACAGAGCACATAAATTTGGGAGTATCTAATGACTTAACCCAAGAATTCTTAATGTTTTAGAAGGATCTGTTACAGAATTTCCTCTAAAAAGCAAATATTATTAAATCATTTAAAATAACATTTAATTTAAAAACAACTTTTATAAAAATAATCCCAACTTCATAAATCCAAGCATGGCTTCCCAGCTTTTTGAAGCACCTTCACTTTCAAATCATATTTTTTCTAACTTCTTACAAAACTATGAAAAAAATAAACTCCAGTGGGAATTAAACATAATCTTATAAAGATTCTCTAATGTCTGTTCCAGATAAGTACTTTGACTCTAATCTGTTCTATTGCCCTTTTACTTCCATCCTAATGTAAAGCTATAAAAGGTTACTTTAAGAATTAAAATACTTAAGAGAAAAGAGAAAATTTTAAGGAAAGGAATTTTCCTAAGGAGTAGCACAAATCCCTGAATGATAAGCCCCTGAATGAATTTCCACATTGTCAGAGTTTATTGGGCTGAAACTAACTAGCCAAAATTTTCAAATTGAATCCTAAGAAGTATGGATGCTGCTTTTCTGTGTTGGTGTGCAAAACTGATCCTGTCTGTTTCCGTTCAAAAAATTGCATCAATCAACATTTTAAGTTGGCTCACTCCATAAGCAATTCAGAAGGTGAAACAGCAAAAAGATAAGACAGTTCATTACGTGATTAGTCACTGGAATTGAGAATTTTTCATAGTGAAAGATTTCATGGAGAAAATAAGACTTACGGGTCATTTGGATATATAGTTTTTTTTGTTTGTTTGTTTTGTTTTTCTTTTGTAGAGGGCAGTGTCACTGGCCCTCATATGTGGGATCCGAACCAGGGCCCTCTGGCATCCCAAGCCAGCTCTTAACCAACACGCCACTCGGCCAGCCCAGATATATAGTTTTAATGTTGGGAAAAAGGGAAAGGGTGCAGTTAAACTAAGGGAGATTCTCAAATATCACTGTGGGCAGTCAAAGTTCCTTTTCACATGAAGCCCTCCAAAATCTCCTGGGGGTAGTGATGAAGATGATTTGGGGGCAAATGATTTGATCTGAGATGACTGGAATTAGCTGGAATATAGAGAGACTAAGAGTTCCCCAGCTTCTGTTCTGGTGGAGAATTTGTATCATGTTACCAACAAATCATGCACAGCCTGAAAGCAGAGTGTTTTTGAACTTGACTAAAGTACCTTCACACAAGTACGTCTTCCCACCCTGGCAACCTATCCATGTTTTGAAAGTCTTATAATCACCTATGGGAGTGAATCCTCCTTCACCAAAGCAGCAAAAGATAGGGACAGCCTTTGTTGAGGGGGAAGACGTAGGTAGTGGCTCCTTCAACAGGGGCAAAGGATAGAATATGTGACTCTGTATCTCTATCTTCATCAACCCAGGAGTAAATGTGTACCCAAATCTCGGTGCTTTTGACCTTTCATTTCCTTTAGGAATCTATTACTTTAACAGATATTTCCTAATGTGTTTCTAGGCACTCCCCAGGGGTCCATGAATCAAGTGTCAGACAGTCTTTAGTGCACAGCTCTGGTTGGCCAAGTCACGGCTCTGCTGCCTCAGGATCCAAGACTTTCCCAAGGAGGCCGGGCTGCACTGGGATTCTTCCCTCACTGCCTGAGGTGCTGTCATCACCTTCGAGAAAGTGAGGAGAAGCTAGACAGTTATTACTACTCTAGCTGATGAGCCTGACTTCAAACGCTCCAAAGCCATGGTGAGTCAGAACATCTTTGCAACTTGGTGCTAGTGGCCTTACTGATAGAGATCTGGACTGTTGCGTTTGTAAAATGAAGAGTGTGTTTCCTCAAGTATAATTAGTAAGGGACCCGAAAAACCTGCTCAAGCCCCAAAACATTACAGAAAGCGTAGTTACACAATAATTTTGTCCCTGGGGTGAAAAATGCTCTTAGAATGGCTGAGCCAGAAAATTTTATTTTTTAATCACCATACTGCTGTACCTAATACCAGCACTCTCCTCCAATGGGGCCGGGGGTTAGGGGAAATTACTGTGTGTGTGTGTGTGTGTGTGTGTGTGTGTGTGTGTGTGTGTTTCTCCCCCTGGGAGTAAACTCTGTAGACCGGAGTTCAGAAATAGTGTTCAATACTTACATTGATAAACTTCTCTTTTTTTTTTAAAGAATATCTACCACCCAAAAAAATTACTGGGAAAGAGTCCAGGCAGAGAAATTAGTTAAAAGAGACAATTTGACTCAGGCTTTGTTCTCAATATAGCCCTCCAGTTCCCAAACTATGCTCTGAAGCACCCTGGTGCTGCAATGAATTTACATAGATGCTGCAGTATATTTTCCATTTTGAAGGTAACATATTGTCATTTACCAAACATCAATGAATTATTACTATTAAGCTGCTTGGACCTAAATAAACTTAATCAAGGAATTAATTTGGACATAAGCTACGTTAAATGAAACTATTAGATATTTCTTTTTTCTTTTTTTTTTCTTTTTTTTTTTTTTTTTTAGTTTCAGGAGTTTTGACCTAGGAGCACTTCGAAAAATTACTGTAACATTATGGGTGCTATCAATAGAGTAAGTTTGGGAACCTCTGTTCTAGCCAACTGATGATGGTAGGCATTCATGTGCAAGGAAGACAAAACAAGTCCTAGTCTGTGGAATGCTCTGAAAATAAGGTAATGATTTTGCAAGTACTGATTTTCTTTAATATGGAAAATTTTTATTTTCTTATATATTTACATTGAAAAAAATATTCATTTTCTAGTTTAATATGGAGAACTACATTCAGCCAGTGCTTTTTTCTTCTTCATTGAGTTAGTATTCAGGAAAAGTTCAGATTTCAAAGATTGCCTAAATATTTTCTTCACACGTCTTTCAAAAACTGGTGATTCTGTAGAATGGGGGTATGAAAGAGACATGTACACCAATGAGAAAACATATTCCTTTGTATAGCAAGCCATGGTAGAATGAGGTGTCTTAGAACATATAATTCAGGCTACCCAAAATCACCCATATGAAAACTTGACCTTGAAGTATTTGCTCCACTATAGTTTGTGATACTTTGTGCCCCATCTATTGATGAAGAAAGTACTCTATAAAGGTTGAAAACTATCAGGTTTTAATGAAAGCATTTTTTACAGGCTGTTGAAAATATTCTAGAACCTTACCATTCTTTCTTTCTAAGATAAATCTTTTCAAGACATTCATTTTTTTTTTCTTTTTAATCTGAGCCATCCTGCTACCTGTTGGCAGCTCAGCAGCAGCTCAGCTCAGGCTGGGCATCAAACTGCTGTTGCTCAGAGCTCACACTCTTGAGTGAGCTCTTAACCAACTGAGCCACTCGGCCAGCCCTCAAGACATTCATTTTTATTTTAGGGAGTGATGATACAAGGTAGAGATATAATTTTCCTGTGGGCTATCTCTCTTCTCCCTGTAAAATACCATGGGAATTTCCAATGGGTCCACTTGGATAAACTGGAATTTTATTTTCTGGAATGCCCTTCCTGTATGATACCTAGTTATAGCCAGCAAAGGAGGAATTTACGAGAGATTTGGAAGCAGAAGTGAAGTAGCAGCCACTACTTTCTGGATGAGAGTCGTCATGATTAGAAATGGTGACAAAAGTCGTGGAGATGCCAGCAGGTTCCAGGTTGTCCTCACTTTCCTCCATTCTGTGTCGGGGAAATCTGTCCAAGTTGACCCTGTTGACCAGTGGTAGCCCGAGGCCCACCACCAAATGCTTAGCAGCAAATCCACAGAGGTGGGTGCCTCACGTAAGAGTAGCTCCCCAAAGCCCTCCATGACCTTCCCCTTCACCATCCACTGGGCAGCTGGGCACGCATGGACTCTCTGCTCCTGCAACTCCATCCTAGATCTGCACCTTCTCCCACACAGTAGAGGCTCTAATTCCTGTACTAAGTCCTTTATCCCATAATACATAGTGGCTTGGCTTTCCTGACTAATACAAGTATATACTATAGACTCCTAAATAACAAAGAAAACATGAAAATTGATTCTTCGGTAAATATGATTTTTTCTTGTAAATGGTTTCTTCAAAGGGACACTGAACTAGAATAGTTTATCAGTTCTGTTTTTAAACATTCTAGTCTGTTGCTCCTTAAATCTTTTTCTTAATATTAAGGAAGGCTTAGGAATGAATGATACATGCATGAGTGGATTGCCTAAAATGCATTAAAGTTACTCAAGTTTCTCATGGACCATTCCCTCTGAGCAGAAGAAAATGTTTCCATAGTCAGGGAAACAGACCTATTTGTTGTAGCTTTCTCTTTGAGTCAGCCAGTTTCTCTCCAGATTTAATAAACAGCTTTCAAAAGGGGTATAAAAGTGTCTGCTGAAAAGCCTGCAGTCTGTTATTTGTGGAAGTGCCTGTGGATTCACAGACCTGTTTCCAGAGGAGTGGATTATCATCTTGTGATAACTCATTGCTCAGCACTGAGTAATATAGTTCTGTGGGCAAACAAAAAAGCCATTCTTTTTTGGTGACAAAAGATGAAGCTAGTTATTAGCAATTCGATACAAAAGAAGTAAAAAGGACTGGAAATGAGGAGTCAAGCCAAGTTTGGCATCTATTATTCACACAAAACCTTCGAGTAATGACAACTACCCAAATCATAGAAAAATCCTATTCATAGAACCCATTTTTTTGCTTCACTGTCAAAAGTATAGATGATAGATAACTCCCAATGACTGTCAAAATTAAAATTAAATCAATTTTAATGAAAGAAAATAGGCTATTTCTGTTTGTTGGTTCCAGAGCAAATGTGTGATGATGAATTTCTGAAGTCCTTAATTTATCATTTCACCCTGAAAGGAATCTATTTTTGCAAACAATACTTCTCAATATAATTGACATCCTTCAAAAAAAAAGTATATCTGCTTAAATGTTGAACACTGTTTCTGAACTCCAGTCTACTGAGTTTATTCCCAGAGGTATTTTTTTTCTATATTATCTCATAGTTGCAGGCTTCATCAAAGGTCATCAGATCCACTGATTTTTGTCACATATCCCCATGTTACTTCATCTGATAAATTATAATTTGTGATTAGCCTTTTGACATTTCAAAGGATGGCAAATAACAGATATAGTTTTCAAAATAAAGAACAACTGCAAATAAAAAGTAAATTCAAAATGCAAACAAATAAAAATCAAAGGGAAAATATTAGAATTCACAATTCAAAAGGCTTAATCTCATTTAATAATTTTTCTGTATTTCCTTTTATTTAATTTCTAAATGAACATGAGACACAATTCTGATCTCCATAAATGCTAATACAATGGGAGCAAAACAGCACACGTGACAATTTCCATCTGAAGTTAATATTTGAAACATGAACGTCTCTCATATCACTGAGATCACACACTATTCCAAAACCCTGGAATGCCAAAATCAAGCATGCCTAAACTAGATGCTACTTTAGTATTCTTTTAAGTATTTATGCTTAATTACATGACACTATTATAGTCCTTATGGACTCTGAAGGCCTTGAATATATAATGCATTTTTCTGTTCTTTGAAAACAAAACAAGAGGACAAGCTTGTATTGGGTGCCTAAATCATTTCTTTGTTAGCTGTGCTTTATCACAATTAATCTGAAACCTAAGAAGCATTTTAATTTTTAGGGATCATTATATCATTTAGTCTAGTACAACTCCAGGGCCAGCAATCAAAATCTTCACACCTCCACAGTATATAAGTGATTAGCATGGTTCTTATCACATGATAGGATGTATATCATGTGATTATACATATATAATATATATATTATATATAATATAGGATATATAATGTATATTAAAAGAATGGATCAAAGAGATAAAGCAACCAAAATAAACTAATATGACTAATACTCCACATTACCTTGAACCATCTCAACGTTTTACATTTTTAAAAAGGTTAGCAGCAAGTTCTTGGTAGTCTATATCTAAACACTCTCTTTCTCTGAAGCTTCAGGCAACCTCTGAAACTGCTATATACTGTGAGCACATTGCTTACATTAAAGATGTGGCAAAATATTTGACTAAAACTTTGAATCTGCTATTTTAGAAATAATTTATGAATAAATATCTACTCTAGTGTATGTGTAATATATATATTTTTAATTTGTTAGGAGACTACCAAGGGCATCGATGCTAGTGATTTAAAAACTATGAGATACAGAAAGCTCCTATAAACCTGTAAGAGTGACACTAACACTTCAGTGGGGAATGGGAAAGGTTATTCATTAATGGATCAGTTTTCCAGGAGTAAAACATGCAAGATAGTTTCCATATTATTTTCCTGCGTAGAAGTTACATATGAGGACTGATGATTAAATTCACAAACTTGCTATCGTGAGCTTACATTGACAGCACTATACAGACAGCTCAGTAAGGCTTCATAACCTTGGTATCTCACAGCTGTGTTCGTGTCCACTAGTGGTGGTGTCTTGCTGAGATGTGTTCATTATTGTTGTTGCATGTTTTTGTGTGCCATCGCAAGAATGTCTGAGCTTGAATTAGAGCAATGACCAAACATTAAATTTCTTGTTAAACTTGGCAAGAGTGGAAGTGAAATCAGGGACATGTTAGTCCAAGTTTATGGGGATGATACCATGAAGGAAACGGCAGTGTACAAATGGATTAAACGTTTTTCTGAGGGGAGAGAACTCATCACCGATGAAGAGAGGTCAGGGAGGCCAGTAACAAGCAAACAGAACTCACGAAAACATTGCAAAAATGTGTCAACTTGTGCGTCAAAATCATCCGCTGACTGTGAGAAGCATAGCAGACCATATAAACATCAGTAGAGAAACAGTTAGGAAAATCTTAGCATGAGAAAAGCGTGGGCAAAAATGGTCCCGAAGGAGGTATTGCATCACGACAATGCACCAGCTCACAGGGCACTGTCTGTGAGGGAGTTTTTAGCCAAGAAACAAATAACTGTATTGGAATACCCTTGCTGCTCATCTGATCTGGCCCCCAATGACTTCTTTCTTTACCCTAAAGGAAATATTGAAAGGAAGACATTTTGATGACATTCAGGACATCAAGGGTAATACAATGACAGCTCTGATGGCCATTCAGGAAAAAGAGCTTCAGAATTGCTTTGAAGAGTGGACTAGGTACTGGTGTCACAGCTTCTCAAGGGGAGTACTTCGAAGGTGACCATAGTGATATCAGCAATGAGGTATGTAGCACTTTTTCTAGGATGAGTTCACGAATGTAATTGTCAGATTGTGTATGTCCAATAAACACATAAAAAAGATAATCAAAATATAAATTTAAAACACTAACAGCATGCAAATTTTTACTACTAAACTGGTAAAGATTTTAAGAGAAGACTTAAAGAGGGGACAGATTGCTCCTTCATTGTTCATGAAGGAAATGTTGGGTGACCTTTTTGGAAATCAATTCAGCAGTACTTAAGAACTTTAAAAATGCTCATAATTTGGGCTGGTAACTCGGCTTCTAAGACTACATCTTCAGAATGTAATCAGAATTGTGAGTAAAGCTATATGTCATTTGGCCATTTAAAATGATGAAAAATCAGAAAAAAAAGAAGTGTTTAATCATGGGAAAAATAATTCAACCATATTAATAATCATGTCTCAAGTGTTGTGAGGCCATTTAATATTATGATTTTAATAATAGAAAGTGATCATGCTATAGTGTGAAGTGGAAAGAAAAAAGAACCAGGATGCCAAATTATATAAATGGCATAATTCCAAAGGAAAAAAAAAAAGCAAGAGAAAATATATAAGCGTATAATATTTTCTCACTGTTTGTGAGAGAATTATAAGTAATTTGCACATTCATCTTTATATTTTTTTCTGTTTTTAAAAATTGTATCTTTAAAAGCTACTTGAAAATATGTTGAGTAAGGGATATGGATTAATACAACAATTGACATATGATGCAGGTTCCAAGAAACAGACAGGTTGGGGGTTTCCATGACACACACTGGCCCCTGTTGAGCATCTCATAGATTCTTGCGGAGTTGTGAAGGGCAGGACCACCCAGTCAAGTAGGAAGAACGTAAAATTTACCACTGACATTTACAGCCTTGCTCAGTGGCTCTCAAAGGTGTATCACTTAAGGATATATAAATGTAAATTTTAGGCTCCACCTCAGATTTATCGAATCAGGTATTCTAAGCATGGGGCCCAGCAATCTGTGTTTTAACAAGTTTCATGAAGGTTCTGATATATATTGAAGTTTAGAAACTGCTGGTCTTGCTGATGCAAGTAATGTCCTGGCCTCAGATGCCAATCAGTGGGAATTATGTACATTGGTACCATTTTTGGCTGCAGGCATTGAAGCAAGAGGACCTGAAGGGGAGTCTGGGATCATTTGATGGGCAAATTGCTGTCTTACCACACACACTATAGCCTCAAGTGGTTTTGAAACCACAGACAGAAACCACAATATGTATTTGCAGATTTTCAGTTCAAAAAAAAGGAATTTGGAAATGGTTTGATCTCCACATTTTTTTTTAAGATTTTTATTGGGGAATTGGGGGGAGGGGAACAGTGCTGGGGAATGGGGGAAGGGGAACAGACAAGTTGCTGTCCTTTTGTTCTTCAGTCTAGTTGTGGAGGACGTTGCTTCACTGGCCCAAGTTGGCACCATCATTGCGCTCTTCCCAGGCGAGGCAGATCAGTCGCCGGCTTCTGAATGGCTGCTCACAGCAGCTGCTGGCCGCTCACGCTGGCTGCTGGCTACACACGGTAGCCCATGGCAACCTACTGCAGCAGGGGCTGCAGCCTATGCCGTCGCCAGCGACTCACGGCAGCCCAGCTCCAGGTTGAGCTGTTGTTCAGCATCTTAGCTGTGGAGGGCAGTGTCACTGGCCCTCATATGTGGGATCCGAACCGGGGCCCTCTGGCATCCCAAGCCAGTTCTTAACCATTGCACCACTCGGCCAGCCCTCCACATTTTTAAAGATGAGAAAAAGACACTCAGCAAGGTGAAGTGATTTGATGGGGCTCCGTTATCAGCCAGAACCTGGACTGATGTCAGCTATCAGTCCACCAGTTTCATAACACACTCTACTGTCCACTAGACAAAAAGTCATAATAGGAGTCTTTCAAATTTACTCAAAAAACAAAAGTCAGTATTCTTTTATATCCTAAGCAAACAAATAGGAGCATTTATTCCTTTTAATAATATCTCCAGTGTGTCTTCAAGGCCTGACATCGAACATCTGCCTATTTTGGATAGCCTTGGGAAATTATCTACTAGAAACATAGCTAAACAGATTTTGTGCTTTGTAAGGAAACTCGGAGGCCAACTAATTCATGGTTTAGGGGGCTAAAATACATAGAGATTATTAAGTGATATGAATATTTTAAAATTGTGAGTCCTCTAGGACCTTGTTATTCCTAGTTTGGTCAGTGGTATAGGCAGCATGGATATCACTGGGCAGCTTGTTAGAAATAGCCACTTTCAGGCCCATTCAGACCGACTGCATCACAATCTGCATTTTAGCAAGCTCTCCATGTGATTCTTAGGCACACTGAAGTTTGAGAAATACTGCTCTGGGAGCTTCCCATTTGTTTTTGTTTTTTTTTTTGTTTGTTGGTTTTTTAAATTAAAGTTTATTGGGGTGAACACACAATGTGATATATAGATGATGTATTACAGAATTGTACACCTGAAATGTATGTAACTTTGCTAACAATTGTCGCCCCATTTGTTTTTAATGATAGGAAATTGTGTTTCTTTTGGGGGAAAAATATAGTGTTTTCAATAGAATTAGCAAAGTTCTTACAAGGACATTAATATCCAAGAAGGAAAGGTATCAGGGAGTCTGATATGCACTTATCACATGAAGATTTGGGGGACATTATAAAAGGAGTGATGAATTTACATTGGGATATATATTAGTTAGGATTATCTGGTCTACAAGTAAGAGAGAATAAATCAATACACAATAATAAAATTTGTTGATTATAGAAGTAGAAGTAGGGTAGTGTAAGATCCAGGCACTATGCAATCAACACCTCAATCATGTCAAAAATTGAGATTCTTTTAGTGTCTCTACTTCCCAGACCTGAGTCAGGGTCATCCTAAGATGGGTGTCCCTCATATTTTCAAGATGACTGTAAACAAAGCTATAAAAAATTTTTGTTTGTATTCAGTGGGAGAGGGAAGAAAAATGTCTCCCCCAAGAATGGTTTATAATAAGGATGAACATATAATTTATTTTCCAAACCACAATGTTTTTTAAGAATGAAAGGGGACACTATTCATAGTCTTACCAAGAAAAAAGGCATAAACCTGGACTTTCACAGGCAAACCAAGACATGTGGTTACTGGTCACCCTATATGTTAGGTCCGTAAGTTTTTCCCTTCAGTAAAATTTATTCACATTCTTATCCCTCAGACATAAAAACAATTACCAGAAGAATACCATAAGATGGTTGACTTAGACTAAATTTGAGCCCCGTTCTACAACTGGAAACAAGTTGGATGAATAGCTTTTAAAGATGGGAGAAGATTTCTATTAGGAAAGAAAAAAGGGGGTAAATAAGTGTTGGGTATGTAACTGACAGCATTGTTTGCAGGAGGCACTGGTGGAACCTACCAGAACTACAAGCTCAGATGGAACGTCCGTGTTTTAGCAACCACAGCACCATGAGCCTGGTGCCCTCGGGCCTGCGATGCGATGCTCTGAACTCATTACTAATACCCTGGTCGCCTATGATGCTTCATTAAGTGTAATCATTTGGTATTGAAACGGCCTTTCTTTTTGGAAAAGATCATGATAGGAGATGGCCAGTACATTTCTTTTCTTACCTGCAAATGTAAGAGCGAGCCACCCAGTGTCAGCTGCTCGCATTTCTGTCTATCGTTTCACTGACCACTGACATTTCACTCAGGGCACAACCATATGGGGCTTGATGATAACTTTGATCTTCTCTCAGATCAGGTGCTTATTACTAACATTATTATTATGAAACTTTTTCAAAATGAGAAAAGCAGTCCTGATCACAACCTTAAAGAAGTTTTGAAGGAGAAAAACAAATCACGTCAGTATCCTGCCTCTCACATAATAGATAACTTCACCTTGGGGATATTCCCTTCCAGTCTTTGCTTACGTGTGTACCTATTTTAACACAGAGGTAACCATGGCATAAGTGTAATTTTGAGTTCGGTTTTGTCACTTTAGCACCATATTGTAAACATTCTAATTAGCGTGCCAGTCCTACAAGTGCTCAGGTGAAGGATGTTAAAGAAATGAACCCCCTGAAACAACTGACAGCTACATGAAAATTTTCTGTTCAAGCCCATATATTCTAAATCACTATAGGATTGGAGAGGTTGTTCATTTTGCTTTAACTCTAGCTTTTACTGACAATCCAAAATCAGTAATCATGGATTAAAGCCCCTAAAAATTATGGCACTGATTTTCAAAAAGATGTGAGGAGCAAGAGGCAAATTGGCCTTTCTGTTAAAGGCAAAATTCTCCTCATTCTTTGTTCATGTGAGGGATTTTGTGATTATGCTCACACTACTGTTTGGTGATGTTTCATGGATCTGTAGAAATATTTGACGTTTTAGCCAAAATTGAGATATGTGTCCATACATAACATTTTTATATGAAAAAAATACTAATGACTGACTATATCCAGTCACCCCAATAGATGGTAATGGGAGAGAGATAAGCAGTAATAAGGGACTCCCTGTTTCCTTTTCTTTCTGTGCTCTTAAGAGGGCAGAGCATGCTTCCACCAGGATGTATGTGGAGGAAGGAGTTTAACACACAAGTTGAGGATTCTGCTGCCAGTCCCTGAACCTCATCAGGCTACTGCCCTTCGCGTGTCTGTTCCCCCATTAGACTGTGAGCTCCTCAATCAGATGTCAGGGTTGTTTGTATGTTAGTTTGTTTTTAATTCTTTCCTATAATCCAAGCTTCTAGCATAGCTTCTGGCAATGTGGTGCTCAGTTGATATTGCCTGACTGTCTTAATTCATTGTAAAATAAATACCATGGTATTTTAAAGACAACAGTGTTCATGGATTTTTCTTTTAAGCTGTGCTTTCTATCTACTCCACCTCCTCAAGACGCTTTCTTCATAAGTGGGCATATTTAATAAATTTCCCCTCTGATTCAGTAGGGCCATTTGTCAAAGCAGAAGAACACTTTGAGGCCACGGGAGCATCATTTCATAAATTGCCTTTCTGATTAGGCTGTGGAAGCCTCAATGCATCTACTTACAGGCATCATAAAGCACCAAGTGTGCGGCTTCATCAGGGAACTTTACCATTATTTCCAAACTAACTAGTCTGGATTAATTGTGTGATAGGAATGAAGGGAACATTTTCTGGGAAGCGGCCCCTCCCCGACACTGATGAGGAATATATATCAGGACAACTTTCCAGGGGAAGCTGGCAATATGCACAAAAAGATGTGGCACAAAATTTCGCTTCCAAGAATTTATCCTCAAGGAATATTTGAGGAGGTACATAAGATCTTTGAAATAATATTTACAGTATGCAATTTGTCTTCATCTTTGAAAATGTGCAAGACACCGAGCTTCCCATAATGAAGGAGTTAAGCCTCAGCCTTCTCTATCCAAAGGGATACTCTCTAAGGAAAAGAAGAACCTGATGGGTGACAGTCCTCTCCATGGATCAGGCTGTATCAAGGGCTGCATTGGGGGAAACTGAGAGAAAACTGGGGTTTGAAATTACCAAAGCAACAACTTTTCCTCCTCTAAATTTCCAGATATGCTCTTTGACAGAACAGTCAGAAAAAAATCTGCAGTTAGAAGTAACATGTTAAATAGGATATTAGAATATATCTATATATCTATATCGATATCGATATATATATATATATATATCGATATAGATATATCTATATCGATATATATATATGCCATTAAGCAAAAGTAACTGTAGAAAAGTTAAAAAAAATGTATCACTTTCACGTTATTTGAGATCCCATGAGAATGGAACCCAGCCTGACAGTCTAATTTAATCCCACTTTAAAATTATCATCTTCTTTCATGTGCTTCTTTTAAATAGTATTTGTACTATCATTTTCAGCTCCTTTCTGGTTGCTATGTTGAATGCTGTTTGTGGTAACTTTGATGTACAGGGTACTATATATGTATAGTTTTGTTCCTGGACAAATAAGAAGACCTGGTTTCCATGCCAAAGATTTTACAATCTAATTCAGGCAAGTAAAACATATAAGACAAGAGTTTAAACCACACCCCCCTCCCTCCAAAAAATCATAAACACTAACTTATTTCTTATGGAACCTAAGATTATATTTAAATAGTTGCTATCGTTAAGAAAAATTAGAATAAAGTTCTATTAGACATAGTATATGACAATCTGCCACCAATCTCATCCCAAGAGGAAAAATCATATTGAATATATTTTTCTTATGATTTTTTTCATTCTTACAAGGCATGTAGTCCCTTCATACTATGAGGATCTCAATAAAGTTAACAAACATAAATCACATTTAACTATTCTACTCTCTATTTACTTCCAACAAGTCATTACATCCATCAACCGCAGTTCTGAATTTCTTTCTCCCCAGAATATTTTCCCTCCAGCTACAAAATATTTGATCAAATGTCCCATCTTTCACCCTAACACAACTTTAAAAAATTTACAAAACAACATCATGTTTTATGGTCCCCAGTAAACACAGAAAGCACTCCTCTTTCATTTCCCCTTCTAGTTCAGAAATGTTTGATCTTGTTCAGTGTCAGTGAACTATATGGCCTTAGGGTCAAATCCAGGCTATGACCTGCTTTGTCTTTTTAATTGTGACAAAAAATAAATAAAATAAAATAAAATTTACCATCTTAATCTTTGTAAAATGTATGGGTCAGTACTGTTAAGTATATTTACATTGTTGTGCAATAGATCTCCAGAATTTTTTCATCTTGCAAAACTGCAACTCTGTATCCATTAAATATCACCTCCCCGTTTTCCTCCACCTCCCTTTTCTGATAATCATCATTCTGCTTTCTTTTTCTATGAATTTGACTACTTTAGATATCTCATCTGCGTATAATCATTCAGTATTTGTCTGTGATTGGCTTATTTCACTTAGCATAATGCTCTTAAGATTAATCCATGTTGTAGCATGTGACATAATTTCCTTTTGGGGAGGGCTGAATAATATTCCATTGTATATACATACCATATTTCCTTCATCAATCTATGGACATTTAGGTTGCATCCACCTCTTGGGTATTGTGAATAATGCTCAAATAAATATGAGTGAGCAAATGTATCTTTGAGGTCCTGCTTTCAATTCCTTTAGATATGTACCCAGAAATGGGATGGTTGGATCATAATAGTTCTATTTTTAATTTTTTGAGGAGTCTCCATGTTTTTGCCCATAATAACTGCACCATTTTACATTTCTACCAACAGGTCACAAGAGTTCCAATTTCTCCACATCCTCACCAGCATGATTCGTTTCTGGGGTGTTTGTTTGTTTTAGATATTGGCCACCTTAATGGGTCTGTTGTGATATCCCACTGTGTTTTGGGTTTGCATTTCTCTGATGATTAGTGATGTTAAGCATCTTTTCATATGCTTTTTTGGCCATTTGTATATATTCTTGGTAGACATTTCTATTCAAGCCCTTTGCTCATTATTTTGTTGTTGTTGTTGAATTGTAGTTCTTTATATATTGTGGATATTAACCCTTTGTTAGATATATAATATGTAAATATTTTCTTTCATTCTGTAGGTTGCCTTTCACGCTTTTGATAGCTTCCTTTGATATGCAGAAGCTTTTAAGGTTGATATAGTCTAATTTGTCTATTTTGCTTTTGTGCCTATGCTTTTGGCATCATAGACAAGAAATTATTGTCAAACACGATGCCCTGAAGATTTTCTCCTATATTTCTGTCTAGATGTTTAGTATTTTTATGTCCTACACTTAGGTCTTTCATCCCTTTGAAATTAATTTTGTATATAGTCAAAAGTATGGTCTGACTTCATTCATTTGCATGTAGAGGTTGAGTCTTCCCAATACCATTCATTGAAGACTATACTTTCCCCAGTGAGTGGTCTTAGCACCCTTGTTGAAGATCATTTGACATCCATGCAAGTGTATATTTCTGAGCTCTATAATCTCTTTCATTGGCCTATATGTCTGTCTTTATATCAGTATCACACTGTTTTAATTATCATAGGTTTGTACTATGTTTTGAAATCAGAAAGCATGAAGCCTCCTGTTTTGTTCTTTTCAAGATTGTTGTGGCTATTCACTGTCCCTTGAGATTACATATGAATTTTAGGATATTTTTTCTACTTCTACAACAAAAAAGCAATTGGGATTTTGATAGGGATTGCATTGAATCTGTAGGCCACTTTCAATAATATGGACATTTTTAACAGTATTAAGTCTTCCAACCATGAACATAGGATCTCTTTCCATTTATTTCTATCTTCTTTAATTTCTTTCAGCAATATTTTGGTGTTTTCAGTATACAAATCTTTTGCCTCCTGGGTTAAGTTTGTTCCTATATACACTTTCTTTTCTCTTGTGACAGTTTTTGACATAAAGTTTATTTTTTCTGATATTAGTATTGCCACCTCTGTTCTCTTTTAGTTACCATTTGCATGGAATATCGTCTCCCATGCTTTGACTTTCAGCCTATGTGTATCCTTACAGTTGAAATAAGCTTCTAGTACACATTACATAACTATATCTTATTTATTTGTTTTTCTTAAATTCATTCAGCTAGTCTGTCTTTTCATTGGAGAGTTTAATCCATTTACATTTAATGCAATTACTAAAAGAAAAAAACTTACTATTGCCATTTTCCGGTTTTATACATGTCTTGTAGCTAATTTGTTCTTTTATCCCTCTCTTATTGACTTCCATTGTGTTTCTTTGATTATTATTATTATTTTTTGTAGTGACATACTTTGATTCCATTCTCACTTCCTTTTGTGTGTTTTCTACAGGTATTTTCTTTGTGGTTACCATAGTAATTACATAAGACATCATAAGGTAATAACAACATATTTTAAACTGATAACAACTTAATTTTAATCATACACAAATGCTCTAGCCCTTTATATTGCTGCCTCTCCATTATATTGTTTTATATGGTGCATCTATTAACATAGATTTATAGTTATTTTTTATGCTTTGTATTTTAAATTCTATACACTAATTAAATATGACTTATACACCATTACAATATTTCAGGACTCAATATTACATATTTACTAGAGACTTTTATATTTTCATGTAATTTTGTGTTGCTGTTTAGCATGCTTTCATTTCAAGTTGAAGGACTGTGTTTAGCATTTATTGTAGAGCAGATCTAGTAGTGATGAACTTCTTTCACATTTGTTTTTCTATGAAAGTCTTGATTTTCTGTCTTTTTTTTAAAGATTTTTATGGGGAATTGGGGGGATGGGAACAGTGATGGGGGATTGGGGAAGGGGAACAGACAAGTTGCTGTCGTTTTGTTCTTCAATCTAGTTGTGGAGGACGTTGCTTCACTTGCCCAAGTTGGCACCATCATTGTGCTCTTCCCTGGAGAGGAAGATCAGTCTCCGGCTTCTGGACGGCCGCTCACTGCGGTTGCTGGCCGCTCACGCTAGCTGCTGGCCGCTCACGCTGGCTGCTGGCTACACACGGTAGCCCATGGCAACCCACTGCCACAGGGACTGCAGCCTACGCCGTTGCCAGCGACTCATGGCAGCCCAGCTCCAGGTTGAGCTGCTGTTCAGCATCTTAGCTGTGGAGGGCAGTGTTCACTGGCCCTCATAAGTGGGATCCGAACCGGGGCCCTCTGGCATCCCAAGCAAGTTCTTAACCATCGCGCCACTCGGCCGGCCCTTTTCTGTCTTTTTTGAAAGACAATTTTGTCAGATACTGCATTCTTGGTTGACATTTCTTTTCTTTCAGTACCCTTCTTCTGGGCTGCAAGATTTGTGCTGAGAATTCTGATCATAATCTTGTAAGTTCTTTCTTGTACATGATCAGTCGATTTTCTCTTGCTGCTTTTAAAATTCTCTTTTTCTCTGACTTTTGACCTTTGACAGTTTGATTATACGTATCTTGATGTGAATCTCTTTGAGTTTTTCATAGTTGAAGATTATTCATCTTCTTAAATTTGGATGTCCATTTCCTTCTGCAAATTTGGGAAATTTGGGGCAATTATTTCTTTACATAAGCTATCTGCCCCTTTCTTTCTCTTCTGCTTCTGGGATTCCCATTATATGTATATTGATCCACTTGATTGTATCTCCTAAGTTCCTTAAGCTCTCTTCACTTTTCTTCATTCTGTTTTCTTTGTGCTCCTTTGACACAATTTCAAATGAGTATGAATTGTTTTTGTAAGTAAAATGTGTTGGAACACAGCTATACCCATTCCTTTTTGCATTGCAAATATTTTTGTATCTTTTGCAGTAAATCAGCAAAGTTGAGTACTTGTAACTGAAAGTCTACAATATTTACTATCCAGCCTTTTTCAGAAAAAGTTTGTCAATGCCTGCTTAAAGCAGCATATCTTGCCTTAAAAACAACAAATCATTTTTATAGAGAATAAGCACCTTAAAGGTTTTACTTCTTTTGCTCCCAGAGTGAAGCCCTCTAGAATGATAGTGCATGGTGGAAAAGAAGGAGAGGAACCTGCAGGCTTGTAGTAAACTCTGATCATCCCACAGGTTGCCACAGTTGCTGGCTCAAGGGATATAACTCTCTTGGTCAATAAGCTTGTTTTACTCTATATCCACCATGTTTGGGAAACCATTGGCCAATTATAGGTGAGTTAAGCCTTGCCATTTAAAATCAGATGTGGAACCACAGTCAAGAAAATCTTTGATCACTCCCCAGTTTCATAACAAAAATCCTTCAAAGAAATCAAGCTAGTTGAAACATTATCATATGAAAAATTCTTTTAAGACCTAAAGGGATTTCACTGACTTCAAAATGGTTTATGAATCACATTGTCTACTTTTCTATATTAGATGCTTCCCTTTTATTATACTGTTTTTCCACTTTACATCCCATTGTCTCATTTCCTCAATGTGGTATTTTTTTCCTTAATTATCCTTACCACTGCCACTCCCCAACCAAAATCAATTCCTACATTTCAGTTTTTCCATATGATGCATTATTTTATTTTCCCCATTCACCTCACCAACTCCAGACACAATTATAAAAATCATTGAATTAGAAAATGGAATACCCAGGTTCTATTCTGGCCTTTGCCACTATCTAGCTTGTTATCTTAGGATGTCTTTTTGTTCCATGGTTGTTAGATTAACTTGTAACTGAGTAGAATAAGTCAGGATCTCTAAGACACCTCAAAAATAGGTGGGTAAAATAAAATTTAAACTTTTTTTTTTCTCAGCAAGGAATGTAACAAGTAACAGGTGTTTTAGAAGCCATGACTGCAACATTTCACAGCAATACACCAGATGTATATGGGCAGATTATCTGCAGAGCTGCCAAGAAGATGCACAAAGACATCTCCATCAAGGATTACAAACCATGTGCTAATCTCTTTTAGCCATATTGCCACACATGCCTCTAGGGCCAAGAAAAACACGTCTGATTTAACATAACCCATTATCCCAATTTTCTAAGAAAATGTATTCTGTAGACTATGAAAATACTTTTATATTATAATTATATTATATAGAAAATAACTTATGTATAATTATAATATATGCTATATTAATTATATACTTTAAAATACATATTATAATTATAGAATATGTAATATGAATGTGCTTTATTTCAATTACTTCTAATTAGTTAGCAGTTTAATTTTAAGCATACAGAAGAAGGCATAAATTTGACAAATCAGTCTCCTGTTCCTGACATTCCATCACTCTAATTGAAATCTGCCTCTCCTGAGCTACCAGCTCATAGAAGCAACTGAGTTTTCCTCTGTGTACGCATGGACACTGACTGTACCAAAACTTGATAGCTGACCCAAGAGTGGCCCATCCATGGTCCATCCAGCAACTCATGAGGTAGCCTGATTAAGGGTAATTAATTACCTGCTTAATTACTTAATTTTATCTGAAATTTTGAAAGGAGACTATGACCATTTTCAAAGAAGAGAGAAACAAGGAAGGTGAGAAGCAAGGAGCAGAATTGCTATCAGAGTGACCCTACGAGCCATAAAGAGAGTTAAAAGAACTAGAGTGTCACTCCTTTCCTGACAATCCATCAATAGATTCCCATTTAAAATTAAACTCCCACATTATTCTCCTGCAAAAAGGCGCCAATACATCTGAAATTTGCCTGTCTCTCATATCTAACCTCTTTCTACTATTTCTTTTATTCTGTATGCCCCACTCACACGGACATTTCCTGATTTCATTTTTGTTATTGTTGCCCTTATTCTTGTCTTGGACCCCTATGCTTCCTATGACTTCTACCGAGAATAAACTTCTTGCATGGTTGGCCCTTTCTTCCCATTATTCAGGATGCAGTTTAAATGGTGCTTTCCCCCTAACCATCCAATCTACATTAAGATCCGTCTGGTCACCCTCTGCCTCATTGGGGGTCTCACTCCACATTGTGCTCCCCTTCCCTGATATTAGGTTATTTCCTATTTTATTATCTACTTCTTCCCACCTTCCTTCTCATTAGTTCTACGAGGGAAGAGGAGGCCTTGACTCTCTTATTCACTGTTTCATCTTCTCTGACTAACAGCGAATGGCTTAAGAAGTGTTTATAAATTATTAATATAATGAACAGTGAGCTAAATGATGGCATGATATTTAGAACCTAAAACTGTCATATTATCTAGTGAATTTCTGATTTCAGTTCCAGGCCACTTGTGTTCTTACAATTATCCCCATTTTCTTTAAAGTGACTTGCATTTCTGTTCCTTACCACCAAAGCACATCCTACACATGGGCTTGTGTGAGACTTTAACCAGCAGGTCACCTGCCACCACACTTTCCTGCTGGAGCCTTCTCCTACACAAGGCAGGTTTCAGAGCTTGTGTTCACCCAAAGCCCTACATTGTTTTCAGTTTGTTTCACATCTGGCAGCTAAGAATCACCCCTGGCCACTAAAATCCAGCCAGGATACAACTCTAGACTCACCAATTAGTTGGAAAAGTAGTTCAGATAAATTCTGCTGTATTCCACTAAAAACACTTATCAAATTTAATTATATAAATTCAATTGTTTGTGTAAATATTGTAATTCTGTAGTGAAACAACATTGATCACTAACTTTTAAGAATCCATTCTATTTATTCACTACTGGGAGAATAGAAGCATTTTATTTTGTATCTCCATGGGTAACTGGAGTAGTTGAAGGGATTATAGAACTGGACTAGGGTGCTGGAAATGGATACACAAAGGAAAAGATAGAAGTGAGAGGTGCTGGGAATGAAAATGTGATAAGGACCTAGCTGTCATCTAAATCTCAGAGACAAGGGAGACAAATGTTCCAGTGATGATGGAGTATTTCCAGCTTGAATGACTGAATGCTTTATACCACTGGCAAACAGGCAAGCAAAGAGGAGATCAATCATGGAAGGGGTTCCTAGAGCCTATTATTTTAAAGTAAAACAAATAGCTAATCATACAGGTATACCTTGATTCATTGTGCTCCACATTATTGCTTCACAGATACTTCATTTTCATCAACATCCAGGCAAGACCTTCCATCAGCAAAAAGACCATGACTTGCTGAATGCTCAGATAATGGTTAGCACTTTTTAGCAATATAACACTTTTTAATTCAGGTATATGCATTTTTTAGACACAATGCTATTGCACACTTTATAGACTACAGCATATTGTATACATAACTTTTTTTTAAAGATTTTTATTGGGGAATTGGGGGATGGGAACAGCGCTGGGGAATTGGGGGAAGGGGAACAGACAAGTTGCTGTCATTTTGTTCTTCAGTCTAGTTGTGGAGGACGTTGCTTCACTGGCCCAAGTTGGCACCATCATTGCGCTCTTCCCGGGTGAGGCAGATCAGTCACGGGCTTCTGGACGGCCACTCACAGCGGCTGCTGGCCGCTCACGCTGGCTGCTGGCCGCTCACGCTGGCTGCTGGCTACACAGTAGCCCACGGCAACCCACTGCCACAGGGGCTGCAGCCTACGCCATCGCCGGTGACTCACGGCAGCCCAGCTCCAGGTTGAGCTGTTGTTCAGCATCTTAGCTGTGGAGGGCAGTGTCACTGGCCCTCATATGTGGGATCCAAACCGGGGCCTTCTGGCGTCCCAAGCCAGTTCTTAACCATCACGCCACTCAGCCGGCCCTGTATACATAACTTTTATATGTAGTGGGAAATTGAAAAATTTGTGTGACTCAACTTTATTGCAATATTCACTGCACTGCAGTGGTCTAGAACTGAACCCACAGTATCTCTGAGGTATGCCTATAGACTTAGTTGTGTATTTTTAATTAATATGGGAGTGGGCAGATGTGAATGGATTAAGTTGATAATTTTGCCTCTTGCTCCTATAATGAGCTTACCTGATACTCCCAGTCTGCAGCTGATATTTTAAACTACAATCCTTCGGCTTTGTTTCCAGGAAAAAAAAAATTACGGAATGAAATGGAAAAGTAATGTTCAATAAGTTAAAATAACCAAGCAAGTGCAACATCATGGAAGCCAAAATATGGAAAAACTTAAAGAAGGAGAGAGTAGAAAACAGTTCAATGTTCAATATGCTAACAATTTCAAGAAGCAGAGCTGAGAAAAGGTGACCGCATTTATAATTAGGAGATTACTGGATAGTCAATAATTAAATATAGCAAGAGAAGAAAAAGTTGCTATTATTATAATATAAGAACTGACTGCATCTACTTTTTCAATCTAGGGTAATGGTATAATTCATATTTGGGAGAAGATTCCATGTTTAAGAAATTACTTCAATGATCTTTTTGTGTATAAATATGAACAGAAAGCTCCCCTTCCACTTTTAGAAGAGGGTTTTAAAAACAAAGAACTTAATTGTTCTGAGGAAATGGGGAAATCAGGGTGATGCCCACACGGCGGAGAGTGGACCAGTAAGAAAAGAGAAATCGCCAGGCACTGCAAGTGAGCTTAAGAAGCAAATTACTGGGCCAGCCGAGTGGTTCAGTGGGTTAAGAGTTAGCTTACGAGTGAGAGCTCTGAGCAACAGGTCCTCTGGTTCGATTTCCATATGGGCAAGTGATGGTATGTCCAAGCTGAGCTGCCACTGAGCTGCCAACACATGGCAGGATGGCTCAGCTGGTGAGAGCACGTGCTCCTAACAACAAGACTTCCTGTTCGATGGTGGGCTAAGCCTGCCTGCAACTAAGACTGCATTTGGCACCTTGAGCTGAGCTACCACCCGGATGGCTCAGTGGATAGAGCATGTGCTTTTAACAACAAGGCTGCTGGTTCGAATCCCGCATGGGATGGTGGCTACGCCCACTCGCACCTAAGATTGGAACACAGCACCTTGAGCTTAGAAGCCATGAGCTAACAACGGACATCAGATGGCAACTGGTGCCCTCCACAACTAAGATTGAAGAACAACAACTTGGCTGGTCTCCTTCCCCAATTCCCCAATTAAAACAAACAAACAAACAAAGAAGCAAATTACTGTGTAGGCCAATCAAGAGCTTTCTATCCCTTTGAAATCCATGGGAATATGAAGGATATTTTCATCTGGATATGGGGTGGAGTCTCAATTCATCATAATTAGATATTCAAACGAAAGGCGATCTTCAAAATTTTGAGAGTCAGCTGACTTTCAGATTATAATAGTTTCACAATTTGTGTTTTGTTTTTATTTCATTATTTAATCAATATTGGCAACAGATGTCAGTCCTGACTAAAAAGCTGAGTAGGTTATGGCTTATTTGGTGTTACATAGGGATACCAAGGAATTTCTCTTAACTTAAAATTAACTTCCTAGACTTTCCTGAATATTCTAAATTACAGATTAATTTGGCGTTATCAATTATTTTCACATTAGTATAAAAATTAATTCAAACAAATTGTCCTTCCTCTTAGAAGCTATCTGAGATTATCTGAGAATTTTGATGAGAGGAAAGAGGAAAGAGAAACCTGGAGATGCAAACCTTACCCAAGGCAGGCAGAAGGTCTGGGGGTCCATCAAGTGGCACTAATGCCCTGAGTGGTGGAAGTGGCAGGGTAGAGTGAGAAGTCGCAAAAGTGATAGTGTCAAAGATAATTCAACTTATTTAGAATTTTTTGCTTAGAGCCAGATTTGTCTCAAATTGTCTTATTTCCTTAATCACGCCTTTTCTTTCCATTCCTGCCACTCCACATTCTATTCTTCCAAAGTCATCTTTAATTACCTCCTTTAGCCCTTCCCTCCATTTTCTTTCTGTACCTGTGGAAACAAGTGGGAAAATGGTTAAATTTAAGCCATAGGAATAGGAGGTAACACTAACTGTATGAGTCATCAGCTACTTGGCATTGTGATGCCTCAATCCTAGAATCTGACTACATTTTTCCTGGATTTAGACTCTTGCCTCTGTTTAGTTCATAGACAATCTATCCATATATAGTCAACTCTTCAGTAATTACACTCACAGGATGAGCTCTGAGACTCATCCATGAAGGAGAGGGTCACATTGTCTTTGTAATTTAATTTCCCACCTGAGCTGTTTGCTTGCTCTGAATAAAGCCCCATAGGATTAGAAAGAAAATCATTTCTCTCTCTCCCAAAGTAGCTTTTTCAGCTACAGCAATACGTCTGAGCCCTTATCTTGAGTTTTAATGATTATTAAGATCTCTACGCTCTCCTATGTTGGTCTGAATCTTCTCCATGGAGACAATAAAGTTAAAAAAAAATTAAGCAATGACAAAGCTACTGCTCAGAATGGGCGTGAGCAAATGATAACCCACAGTCCAAATCTGCCTTATTGCCCCTTTTCATAAAGTTTTATTGAAACACGGACAGACATGCTTATTTGTTTAGGTACTGTGTGCCTGCTCTCACACTACAAATTGGGTAGTTGCAACAGAGATTGTTTATTATATCTAAAGTAAAAATTATTCATTATCTAGCCCTGTATAGAAAAAATTTGCCAACTCCTGACTGCATCATTACATCTTTCTGTATAGACCTCCTAATTTGTATAGCTCTTTTCCATCAGTCATGCTTAACTGGTTTACTGCTAAAAGGATATGAATAGCATGGGAACTAGCTGAAGCATGGATTAAAAATAAATATTTGAAGTATCCTCAGAGTTACATGTACCGTGGTCAGCATGGCGATTCTCTAACCCCCTGTGACCGTTTTGAACAGAGCACAGGGCTTCCAGGAATCTACAGACCTTCAGTGGAGTATGTTCCAAACATTACACAATCTCTTCAAAGGTTTTCAACTATTACTTGGCTAGCTTGAAGCAATGTACTATTATGATGAGGAAGGATTTTGATTTATGAAATAAAGCAGCCGAGCAAAAGGTATTATTCACATCTGTACCACAAGAGGTACTTATGACACAACCACTATCAGCTCCCCAATTTCAAAACCTTTTAAACCATTTTAGCTTAGAGTGCATTTCAAATGTATTTTTTAACTAAAGATGACCAACGTTCAAAAGAATTTCAAAATACATAAAAATTAGAGGAAAATTCAAATTCTTTAAACTAGCATAAATACAGCATCTTACTATCTTTAATTATATTGGTAGTGTCAAACTTTCACATTCATTTAATATTTTCAGTAAGCAACTCCCAAGACATCTTATATCCTCCCACAAAGTAAAAAATAATATTCTTAAAAGTAATATTTTTCTTTTATAGAAAATATCAATGATGTAAGCTCTCTATTTTATGACACAGAAACATGGTTGGATTATTTTGAGTGTGAAATAAATAAAATTTGGAAAAAAATTTCATCTTCCATTTGACAGAATCCTCTAAGGTTTTTAGGCTTGTTCATCTGAAATTTTACTACCAAGATAGGCACTGCTATGTCTGACTTTTTAGTAAATTCTCATGTCTTTTTTTTTTAACCTGTTTCTGAATGCTATTTGTGTGAGACAGCCTATAGTTTGCAATCTTTTGTACTCGTTATATGTTGCAACAAATATATTGTTAGGCTTAAACATCCACAAATACTTAAAATTCTGAGAAACTGATTCTAAAATAATTTCCAAACACTAAGTTTAAAGAACATTCAACCTTTAATTCAACATGTCTCACATATCTAAATTTAGCAAACTATAAAACAGCAGTTCCCACTAGTTCCAAAGATGATCTAGTTCAGAGCTGGCTGTCTTCCCAAGGTGATATGCCAAGTCCGAATGTTTTCACTCCTTGTTTTAGGAGAGTTCGTTATTATGGTTAGAGGAGGATTTTCTGTGTTTAAGAACCTCCTTTCAACTGGTAACTGGCATAAAGCAGTGATAGCCCACAATTCTGGATGTGCAGAAGCAGCTTAGCGTTAGTCTGCAGAGTTCTTCTACATATGTTATTATGCTTCATTCATTCTTGAGAAAAGGGTGTTGTTATTACCTATTTTTCACAGATACGGAATGTGAGTTCAAAGAGGCTGAGTTACAGCTCATGAAGATAGAAGGAGAGGGTTAGGATTCAAACTCATGTTTTCTTACTCCAAGATCAGATCTTTCAAACAGGGAAAAAAAAAAAAAAAAGGTCATTGGAGTTTGAACAGATATCAAAAGTCAAAGCAGGCCTAACAGACAAACTGTGCTTATCTCAAGCAAAGTCTTGGTATAACTGATGCAAAGTCAGGTTGCACGGTAGATTCAAAGCCAGTAAGAAATACAAATATCATAACAATATAAATACTAGGAAATGCAGTAAAACAGAAAACTTAGCATAGGGTAGGGAATCAGGGAACGCTCAGAAGTTAGGGAGTAAATATACGACATCAGAGGGGCAATAGATTGGTGGAGGGAGGTTATCACTTTGTGAGGGGTGATATGTATAACTATTACATTGTTTTATATACGTGAAACTAATTTTTAAAAAAAAAGAAAAAAAGAAGTTAGGGAGTAAAAACAAAGTTGATGACCAAAGTCCTAGAAAAGAGTCATTAATAGGAAAGTTACAGGCATTGAGACAGCAAGGGAAAGCAGCAGAAAAACTGATTTCTCTATTTATTTGTTAAGCCTTCATTGACTGTTTTATTCCAGGTGCAATGCTAGGTACTGAGAATGCATTAACAAAACACTATCCTAGCTCTTTGCAATTTTGTAATATTGTAAGAAAGAAATGTAAGCAAGCAATTATGGTACAATATTATAAATGATAGAGGGAAAGCCACATACAAAGTTCTGTGGAAGCACAGAGAAGAAATTATATAATGACACAATGACAAGGGATAATTTTAATAACTGCTTCATACCAGAAGCTTTCATATCACTGCAAAGATGGAGGCAGTGGCTAGACTGAGGTCTGTGGAGCAAAATGCTTGAGAGCTCTTGGTTGGTTTGTGGATGGTGAAGATCAATAGGAATATAGTTGTACCAATCTGTATTAGCAACCAATTAATAAACAGCTGAGACAGAATAAGTGAGGATAGCACAGAGGTTAAAGGACACAGGGAATGGAAAACTATGTTCCCAGGGGGGAGAAAAGGAGGAGGTCAGATAGATGCTACAAGAAAGGCCCAAAGGCAAACTCCTCCCAGTTCACAACTTTGCTTCAGGTCAATTCAGGTGCTAATTGATTGGGGTGATGATATAATATACTGACCAAAGCTGGTATGGAGATTAAAATGGAGCCATATTAATAATTATCCAGGACAACTGGATCAATGGTGTTATTATATCTGATCTAACTATGTCTGGGGGGAATGTGGCCAAGCTATCTTTCTGAGCGTTCATTGAAGTGGGAGCAATAATATGTACTCCAGAGTTGTGAGCTTTTAATAAAAATTAAAAATTAAAAAAAAAAGGAAGGATGGGAGGGAGCAAGCAAGGGAGGGATGGAGGGAACTATGTGAAATGCCTGGTTTATTGTAGACAACTCAAAAAGTAGTATTAATAAATAACTAATTAATATAAACTAGGGTCTGTCGCAATTCCAACTTTGACCTTACGTCATCAAGACACATTAACTGAAAGTAGAGACAACAGGAGTAAGCATGAGTTTTAGAAGCTTGAGAAATATGCCAATGTGAGAACCTTCTCCATATGATTCTGCCTTCCTGGGGGTGCTGAAACATGCATACCCTGGCTTCTGCAGCAGCCAATATAACACCGTGGGACTTTGCGCTGAAAACAGAGGTCATCCGAAGGGGGCTATCTCAGACACAAAGCCAGACAGAGCAGACACAGGCGGAAATAGCTTTATGTTCAAGTGAAACACCAAGCAATTTGTAAGTTCTTAAGTCTGAACATCACAAGTGATCCCTTTTTCCATGTAATCATTTCCTTCATTCGTGCTTAGTGTTTATAATAGCCGTCCGGACACAGGAGAGCAACCGTTCCAAACAAGCAGATACTGTTTGCTTCTCTGTTGTCTTATCAGAGCTGCCAAGTAAAAGCTGTAAAATTATAGGGGTGAGCAGGCAGACAGTTCAGGAAAGATAGGGAAGAATATAATCTTTGCAGTTGTAGGTGACGATCAGGTACTTGGAGGCCTTCTAGAGATAAACAGAAAATGAGCGTCCACCTCTATTTTCTATTTGATGTGGGGTTTGCATAGCTCAGTTTACAATATGGCTCTAGGGTCAAAGGCACAGTGTAGGGGAGAATACAATAATTAGAGATTGTCTCAATCTGTGGCAGTGCTAAAAACCCACACTTGTAGACCAAATGTACTGATGATTTTCATGCAGGCTTCTCTCATTGTATATACATTACTATTACAGGTTCTGCTGCTGAGTATCTGTTGAGCTTGACCTTGAATCTCTTGACTTCACAGTATCTCTTTTGCTTCCGCCTAATGGTAATAGTCTTTTTCCTATTCTGAGAACCAGTGGTATAAAAAGAACATGACTTTAAACAAAAATTACATAAATAAAAAACGGTAATGAAGGAGACAAGAAGTGGGTTTCAAGTCTTATTTCTTCCATTAAATAGCTACATGGCCCTGAATAAGTCACCTTATTTCTCTGGGCCTTGTATTTCTTACCTGTAAAATAAAGAGACTGGACCAAGTGGATCCTATAATCCCTTCTGGTTCTAATGTTCTAGGTAGTTCTGATGTTCCATCATTCTAAAGCCGAGCCCCTCAGATAATCAGTGTGGGGTGCAGGCATGCATTGCTTTTTTGTAAAATATTTTTTTTTGTTTTTAATGAAAAGAACATAGCTCTTTATTCCTGAGATGATTAGTAGGCCTTTGAAGAAGCAGGACTGAGCAGATTTCCTCTCTTATGGAACGAAATTTTTTGGATTCAGGAAGATGTCATGTGCCTGTTTTGGGTAAGCTCCTAATTTTCAGAATTAAAATTGATTTCAATGAACTGAAACGTTCGTCATAAGTGATAACACGAATGTATTTGTCACAGCTTTAGTAATATGCGGGAGTGACTTGGTGTCATTCTGAACAACTATAGAAGGTTTCCAAAGCAACAAACATTGTCACTTTATAATCTGGAGGCAAATTTAATGCAAAATTGGTAATAATTATAAACAGGAGGGGAAACAAAGATAACCACATATCACCAGGTAAATAAACAAAGGAAAAAAAACAAGGGGAAAAAATGTAAAAAAATTTATGACGTATAATTTTGAAGAAACACAAAAGTAATTTCCATTTTGATATAAAAAATATAATTTCACATTTTGCAAAGGTACACTCCTTTTTTATTTTTTTAGTTTCGACTATCCAAAGTAGGAAGAAGCCTCCAGAATTCTTTAGCTTGATCTCTTGCTTGTGAGGACCACCCCAGAGTTTGTTGACCAAAAAACACCTCAGTGCTGGTTGGTGCTTAGAAACTAGGATTCTTGTCATGGGACCAGCCAAGTGACTTCAGGGGAAATCAGATTTAGTTTCTGATCTGCAAAATAACATGTTTGAATACCAGAAATCCTATATTCTTTAAGTCATTCCACACAGGTGGATATCTGTCCTTTGCCCAAGCAACTATAACCTCACCAGTGCTCGCAACAAGAGCAACAGGCATCCAGAAAAATATGCTCTATAAAACCCAGCAACCGTTGTGGACCGACTCAGATATAAGGGACTTTCTTTTTTTCTTTTTTTTTTAAAAGATTTTTATTGGGGAATTGGGAGGATGGGAACAGTGCAGGGGAATTGGGGGAAGGGGAACAGACAAGTTGCTGTCGTTTTGTTCTTCAATCTAGTTGTGGAGGACGTTGCTTCACTGGCCCAAGTTGGCACCATCATTGCACTCTTCCCGGGTGAGGCAGATCAGTCGCCGGCTTCTGGAAGGCCGCTCACTGCAGCTGCTGGCCTCTCACGCTGGCTGCTGGCTATACACGGTAGCCCATGGAAACCCGTCGCCAGCGACTCACGGCAGCCCAGCTCCAGGTTGAGCTGTTGTTCAGCATCTTAGCTGTAGAGGGCAGTGTCACTGGCCCTCATATGTGGGATCCGAAACAGGGCCCTCTGGCATCCCAAACCAGTTCTTAACCATCGCACCACTCGGCCGGCCCTATAAGGGACTTTCTTAAACCCAATTCTAATTCTTCACTTTAGTTGAAATCCATCTCTTTCCTCAGAGAAGACATAATTGCCAGTCCTCCTTATCTTATGCTAGGGTTTTCCATATACACAAAGACCATTATTCGTTATGTCTTAGTGTCCTTTAATTTGCTTCTACTGTCAAGTAGAAAGATTTCTTTAAAAAAAGCCACATTTCCCTGCACTGAGGATGGAGGACAGAGGAATTACAGTTTCTAGAAATACTTTCTACATTTCCAACAAGACATTCATAGAAATTTCAAACTGACTCTGGGCAAGAAAACAAATGTATATCCTAATTTTTTGTTCATGGCAAAATTATGCTCAGAGACTGAGATTGTCTTTGCCAATAATTTATGTAACATGGGCTTGCTGCAGGAATTATCATTTATAGTAATAATATTTCAGAAGTCAATCACATATAGGGTAATGTCTTTTAATAAGCCAATGAAGAAATAGCATACACCAAACCAATGAAAGATTAATTACACTATTGTTCCAGGCAAAAGGGAGATGAAACACATAAAGTTCAAATTGAGTTGAGGTGTACCTTACTATGAGTTGGTTTTCAGAAGAGTTTGCTTAGCCAACTGAGAGCTGATGTCCAGCTGCAGTGCTAACTGAAAATCCCTTGTTACTGAGCATGATGATAGCGGAGTGGAGGCACTGGTGTTGGTGGACAGGGTGATCTCCTTCCAGGGGCCACTGCACAGCTTTCAAGCATGTTGGCCAAGAGTAGCCTTGCCACAGCAGGAGCTAAGGTCCCAAGGTGTTTGGAAAGCTATTTAGATCAGCAAAGAGTAGCCTTGCCCAGACCAAATGCTCTCAGTAAGTCCTCACACACTCTTGGTATTTAAAATCTAAATGTCTATCATGACGTGGTCATTCTTCCATATGTTCATATTGATAAGCACTCAGTACCACAACAATTTTGATGACGTCATCCTGACACGGCCCCCCAATGGAAACAAATTCACTCTTCCATCAAAACAACTTCACTTAAGTCATAAACAAGTGGATTTGAAATCATAACAAACCAATACACGACACTAAAAAAATAGAAACACGTAACCAAATTAGTAAGATCATTTTAAGATGGAAAATTCTGGGTTGGGTTCACCTGTTTCCTTGGGTTTTCTATACAGTTGCTAGATACTTTGTGCAGTGCTACCCCACAGCCTCTGGGACATCTGTCTATAGATCCCTTTCCTTTTCTACTATTGCTACTTGACCAACAGCCAAAGGGCAAGCACTTTTCCTCTGGTAGAAATGAAGAGAAAGGGAAAGAAGAAGCTAATGACTAACTATGACTGTGCTCTCTTATTTCAAAAAGTTCCACTGTTGTTGTGCCCTAATTAGCTGAGTAAATGACATCGGTCCATAAAAGATAGAATGGATTGGTGAAATAACCAGGTGGAAAACAACTCTGACACTCCTGCCTCACCCAGTCCACACAATCCATGGCTTCCCACAGTCCATCTGACACATTTTTCTTTTTTTAAAGATTTTATTGGGGAATTGGGAGGAGGGGAACAGCGTTGGGGAATCGGGAAAGGGGAACAGACAGGTAGACAAATTGCTGTTTTTGTTGTTCAGTCTAGCTGTGGAGGACAACACTTCACTGGCCCACGTTGGTATTATCGTTGTGCTCTTTCCGGGTGAGGCAATCGGTCGCCAGTTATTGGATGGCCGCTCACAGCAGCTCCCGGCAGCTCACACTGGCTGCTGGCTGCTCACGCTGGCTGCCAGCCACTCACATAGCTCACGGCAGCCCACTGCAGCCCCACTGCAGCCGACATGTCGCCAGTGACTCACAGCAGCCCAGCTCCAGGTCGAGCTGCTGTTCACCATCTTAGCTATAGAGGGCAAGCATCACTGGCCCTCAATATGGGATCCGAACTGTGGCCCTCCTGCTCAGAGCTGGTGCTCCCAAGCGAGCTCTTAACCAGTTGAGCCACTCGGCCGGCCCCAGGACAAATATTTTTTAAAAAGAAAGAAAGAAATTGTCCCAAACCTTGCTGCCAAGAAGTGAACCACACCTTTTAGTTAAAAACAAGCAAGTAGGAAAATAAAACTAACTGTCTCTACAGAAATGCAAAGTGAAGATTTCTAGCCAAGGAAATTCTAAAGGTTTTATCAACCAGGAAGCTGACATTTTCCTAAACACTAAGTTGTTGATATTTTTGGATGCTGGTAACATATGATTACCTGGAAACATACAATACCATACAAAGGTCATAGGCCTACTGGAAGAAAAGACTGCAAAGTCTACAGCTGTGCTATTTTAAGAGCTTTTATAGAATGTACCTAATTATGTCATCATAAGCCTGCATGAACACACATCATAGCCAACACCTTTACATCATGCACACGTTGAACATCGCAGTAATGCTTGTGACCAGGAGAATAAAGCCCTTGTGTAACAACATGAGAATCATACTGCTTCCTTCATACAACGCCCACTTTTGTGTAGCTGGACCCTCCAACACAGAAGCTTTTAATAAGCCACTTACCCACAAATTAAAAGGGATTCTGCGATTCCATCACTAGAAAAGAATGCGATTTCAGAATCACAAGAGTAAATAAAATAGTAATCCTAGTGTTATAAATTATGCATCTTTCATCTCAAAGGACGATAAATAAAGCATCTTTCATCCCTGTGAATCCCGAAGCAGTTAACAATTTATAAACTAGCACATGGGGATCACTTGATTCATCACTGAAAGACATCCTGGCCTGGGATACTGTGGTGCTTTTTTAATAACACACACAAAACAGTATTGAAAGATGAGAAGCAAGGAAATACTACACCAATGGCCTAGATTTGAGACATTTGAGTAGAGAAGATAGGCAGCTGATTAAAATTCATTCAGAATAGATAGATGGTCTTCTCCCCCATTTTAGCTCAGAAAGATGTCCATGTCAAGACTTTCTAGATACAGAAGTATAACCTTTCAAAGCCCTTGTTAGTGTTCTTAATTCTTTCCACCTGGATTATTACAAAATGCTTTCTTGAAGCAAATATTTGGTCACATTATTCACATATTGACAAACCTTTCCCTCTCTTTGGACTAGCATAAAGCCCAAACTTCTTAGAATGGCATGAAGGACCCTCCATCTAGCTAATGATTATAAACGATCCTTCAACATGTAGCTAGCTATCCCACATCACTCGGAGGGAAAAATAGGCTCCCCAAATGGTAAGCCCAATAATTTGACTGATGTGACCATCACTTGATGTGTCAGTACTAGGGAGGAAGTAGATATTATCTGTCCATACGACCCCATTACCTGAACTATCAAACTAAACCATGGGGAAATTAGATGACATTGAAATCCATATAGCATATAGAGACGAAGTTGAATTTTCCTGGGGGAGTCTCAACTGTCGGGAGACTTAGATCCAAATTAAAGATAAGGTAACCATATACATTATCATTCAAACTAGGACATGTATGAGAGTAAAATGGACACACACTAGTAATATTTACACCAAGACAACAAAAGTAAACTGGGGTTGTCCAGGGAAAACTGCACTATAGCTCCCCAAGTTAAGAAAACCACATTAGAATTTCCAGAAAGTTGGCATAGGGGGTCATAAGCAGTTTGATAAAACATATACATAGTAACTTTGTAACAGAGTGTCTACAGCTGATCAGTATATATTTGACTGGCCTGGCTTCTCTAGAAGATAAAATGAGAAAGCACGGTAGAAGTTTGGGGTTTTGGAAAGTTAAGTAACACTGCTCTAGAATCAGCATGGCAAATTCTTTCTGGGAGCCCACCAAACTCTGAGCTGCACTTGAAGGCGTGTGTTCTCACTTCAGTGGGATAAGGGGTGCTCATGAAGAGAGCTGACACATTCAGAAAGAGGAGCTCTTCTCTCAAACCCACATCTTTGGCATTGTATGAATCTCTGGATGGGTGCCAAAGGCTTTACAAAGGTTGTGTTTTCCTTCTTCACACATTTGAGATACAACTTCATAGGTGATAGCTATTATCAAGGGCCACATTTTCACCTGCCAAATATGGCATCTCCTTAATGAACTAGGCATTGCTACCCATATTTTAAACCCTGAAGTTGGTTAGGACCAAGTAGGACAAATGTTATCTACTGAACTATTAACATCACTATGCAAATATTTATGGTTTTCTTAAAAAGACATCTTTTCAAATATGCATTTGAGACTGAGACTCTATGGTATCAAAATCCAAAACAACAGCTACATTGGCTTTTTAGAAGTGCTTTGTATTATCTTTTCTCCAGTCTTGAGTGCTGTCTATTAGTTTGATTTTGCCTTTTTTTAAAACATGAACTGAACCTGGGCTGCACTATAATAAAAAGTACATGAAAGCACATACCTACAGAGAATAAACTTCCTCCAAGTTTCCAAGTCTGACTTGGCAAATATTGACAATGTCAGCCTTGCAAGAAAGTTTACACATGTAAACATTCAATCAATACATGGATTGATACTTAGGATGTGGTCTAGAGGCAGTTAAAAAGAGCTGTGTTTGAGAATAGTGAGGAAGAATGACTTGTTTGCAGCCTTGATTTCTGAATACACTGCAGAACTCAGAATAGGGTAGGTGTTCAATAAATATTTGTTGAGTAAGTGTTGAAAGAATGCCCATAAATCTTTCTCGTCTCACAATGACTCAAACATATAAAGCAGAATGATAGCCCTTGGGTTAGGGAGGTTGGCCTGCACGGTCTCCCCATTTGCCTGCTGCATTCCAGGTGGTGACAAAGCAGACAGGCTGCCTCTGCATCATCCTCAAGCTCGCAGCTTGCCTGTAGCCTCATTAGATAACTTATCTTTTCTTCACCCTAAACAGATTCAGTAACAGATGGACATCCCAAGGGGAAAAAGTAAGACTCTATGCTTGGGAAAGATGTAGCTGTAAAGACAAGCCATGGATCCGGAGACCAACTGATTCCCAATAGTCACCCTTTTCTGTAACTAGCTAACCCACTATGTGGACTCTGAAAGATGCTGGCTCTTAAACATTGGGTCTGTCTTTGTCAATGAATTCCAGGCCAGGAGCACCACCTATTCTGCTGTGTATGGTCACTCTGTACCTCGACATTCATGTAAAGCTTTCTTGCTCAAATGGAATGAAACACAGATCCCTAAGAGACACAAATTGACCAGTAACCACTATTACCCACAAAAAGATAAATCAACATTAGCTTAAGTCAAAGCAGGTCCCTATACATCTGGCATTATTTGAGAACAAGGTGTTCCTGATTTATGAATTTGCCAGATAAACGGTTTAGTAAATGGCAGACTGTATACACAGACCATATGCAAGGGGCCCTGTGACTCATGATCTGAATTAAATCTATATAAGGAGGAAATAGGGGTCACAGAAGGTAAAGAAAGCTGAATCCTCAAGAATTCCGAAAGAGATTAAGGGGTGTTCTGGGTTTCCCACAACACCTTGGGATTTGAGCAAATTTCATGCGAATCTCAAATGAAAGGGTGACTCTGGGCTAACATTGGAGATAAAGAAAGTTGCAAATGTGTAACTAGAATCCAGGCGTTTCCAACCAGCCAGCGGCTCTTTCCAAAAATCATTTTGTCCTTCACACATGTGAAAATGTGCTCACTAAATGTGTCCAAGGTTGAGAGGAATTTTAGAATATAACTTTATAAAGGGCAGGAGTTGTGTTTTATACATATAAAGAAAATGGTGTGCTTTATATAACGCACCTCCATTTCCTCCCTTCTGCTTGATCACTGCTAATCAGAGCCCTTTCACAGCAGGCAGCTGAGAGAGAAGGGCTGTTTGCAGCCAAACCAGGCTTGTTTCCACTTGCCACATAGGTGAGGAGCAGTTGCACTGCCAGCTGCCCTGAGAGTGACTCCTTTTGCCTTTCTCCCCACAATCGCCCCAGGCTGTGCCCACACCTCTCTAAGCCCAACTGCAGGGCTTCTTAAAGGACCCTGAGGCCCCAGCGTTACCTGGCAACTGCGCACCTGTGAGCTAGGTCAGCCAGGGGTGCTAACCTGTGTTCGGGCTTGTGGGTTCCAATGTATTCTTATACTTCCTTATTACAGCTCACTCCCCCAGCCCAGAGGGGAGAACAGAGCTGATTGTTTTCCTTCTGGTTTCCTAGATACAACAGATCCACTGATTAGCTCTCAATTGAGTGTCCAAAAAGGCTAAGGCATACACTATAGCATTCATTAACCTTGTAAATGTAGCTTTTAAGAAAGTGTCCAGTTTTGTTTTGGGAACTATCTCTCTGCCAGTAAACCAGATCCTTAACTTGGGAAAATTAAGAAAAGAAATCTGAATGGTTCATAATACTTTATAATAAATTTGTTGGAAAAGAGAAAAAGATTATGTAACAATTATGTTTGAATTTTTTTTTCTCTAATATCTGTTTCTCTCCAGGCTCTTCCCACCAGAAGGGGTTCATGATGTCAAAGTTCTAAGAGAAAGTCAATGAGATGAGTCTGGGACTGACTTTTTTATCATTTCAATGAGCAGCATTGGGGTTTGACCAGCAGTCATCCTCCAATATGCCCAGAGTCCCTGCTCCTGGCAGGAGAAACCTGACATTGACCTCACTTCCTGTCTGCTGACCTCGCTCCTCTAGGACACCATTTTCTGGAAGAGGGGAACATCTGTAAGGACAGGGAACTAAGCTGTTGCAGTGCCTCCTCCTTCCATTGTCCCAAGGGGAATAAATCTGGGCAGGGAAGGACCCAGCCAGATGTGGATGTCTTCACGCTGCTGGGGCAACCTTAATAAATATTTTGTAAATGTTTCTTCAGTCCCCTTTAGTGCATCCAGAAAAACACAATTCTGTTCTCATTTTTCTATGTACCATACCCTTAGATTTGTACTTCCAGGCACGGATGACACTTTAGTAAAATCTGACTTCCCTTGCTACTCTAGCATCCTTTTCTTTTCCCTTTTTCCCTAGTTGTTTCTCTCCTCTCTCAATCTCCTCACATGTGATTTCTCATCCTATTCCATTTCTGTTTGTTCTACTCTCTCTTCCATTCCATCCATCCTTATCCCAGTCTTCAGCCATTGACTCCCTGGCCTGAAAATGGCCAAGTTAGGTATTTAAGTCTCCATGAAAGGTGTTTTCTGAATCATTCTGTTTGTTCAAAAAGCTGGAATGTAAATGAATCCAAATTATAAAATGAGCTAGGAATCCAGTAGCTTTCAAAGACTTCTTAGGATTAAGCTGCCATCATTGGGAAGATGCTAATACTGGTTGCTATTGCTCCAATCAGTTCCACTTCTTATATTTGGAAGGCCCATTTCTGAATTACCCTCTCCCTTCAATCTTTTGTTGTTAAACTTTGCTCCCAAGAGTACTTTCTCAGCTACATTACTCATACCATGTCCAGGTTAAACCTTAAGATGCTTTGAGCTGCTAGAACTCAAGGTGACCTGCTCCTCCAGGCTCTTTTACAGGTATCTGAGTGCAATGATGTGGGTGTCAAGATGACTTCAAGGCTCCTTCCTTTTTCTTCCTTCTCACAAAGACTCACATTTTCTTCTGGTCAAAAAAACTATTATGTTGCTATTGTTGATTTTTTAAATGGGTTTCTTTGGGATAAATTTTAAGTATGGGCATGGAATACCAAATAAGCTGTTTTTTAAGAAAATTAAATCTCTCCCTTTAGGCGTCTTTTATAATTTACTTTGTTTCCCAACACTGAGATTTTACAAACCTGTTTCTCTTGTAATCTCACTTGCAAAAAAAATTTCCAGCTCTTTTTGCTGATAGAGTTGATTGTGTTGAGTTTTCTTGTTTTAATATGAAACATTTACATGTTTTATATGCTGGATATATATACACACATATATATACCCATATATATGTGTACAGATACATACATATATATGTGTGTGTGTGTGTATATATATATACATTCATATAAAAGAAATTATTAGCAGTGCCTAAAGTTAATAGCCTAAGAATGTATAGTATAATATACTGCAGTGTCACTGATAGGGTAAAAAAGATTTACAATGGGACTGAGGGGGAGAAAGTATAAACAGTATGAAACTATTACTACTCAAACCAGTTTTGAAAGAGCTCACTGTGAAACCAACCAGAAAACGATCATCCCACATCTATAAATATAAAGCACTAAAAAAGACAAAGCTCTCCGGCACTGTGAAAAATCCATAAATAAAAAGCACCCCCAAAAGCATTTGCTGGCAAAAGTATTTAGTGTGGCAATAAAAAAGAGTATTTGTTTTCTTTATATTAAGTGATTTTTTTATGGAATCTGTACAATTAAACACTACATTAAAACATAAGAATTGGAGTCTGTGTTTGGCACCTAATTGAGTACAGAATCAAGAAGATGTAGAATCTGAAGAGGCTATGTGCCTTTACATGTATAGTCAAGGTTACCTAGAATGTCTTGTAAATAAAAAGTGTCCCATGCTAAAAAAAAAAAAAAAAAAAAACAACCTTATTTTTAATGTACATATATATCCATACCATGATGCAATATGAAAACAGCGTTCTTCTATTTTATGGCTTTATATTTTACACTAAAATGTTTAAGTATAAACAGAGTAGCATTTTAAGGTAGAGAGCTCTACTCCAAAGACCAATCAGGCCAATCTTCATAACACATATATTTCAGTTTAGGAACATATTATCTCACGTTATTTTGTTAATATTCATTAACAGCATCCGTACCCATCAAAATACCCTCATTACCCCTATCTCCCATAGAGTGACTATGAGGAGCACAGCAGCTGGGCCATACATTTCAGTCACTGAGGCTATCAAAGCACAATGTATATGTAAGGTAAAACTACTTTTCTTGTCATTATTAGCTGCATTATCAACACCATGATCCCTAATGTTTGGCTTGGAAGTCTTTGACTTGCTGAATCAAGATGATTATTGTGTGATTTATTAAGTTGATTCTTCAATTTATTGCATATTGTTAATGAAGACACAGCAACACAGGTTGGCATAACCTTTGCCTCCACCCCAATATCATTATCGAGGCTTAATAATGCAATCAAGGGGAACTATGTGCACTTCCAATGTCTGGACTCTCCTGAAAGGGAGGCATTACCACTATTAGTTTGGACTCTATGTAGTTTCCAATAGTTGCCTTAAAACACACACACACAAGAATAGAAAGTTCATATGGATTTAAGCTAGTAGCTCATGGACTTAGTATAGAACTTGATCTACAGTGAATAGTTTGCTTTTTGCAAAAGCGGGGTTCACAATTGGCCCAACTCTATTTGTCTTTACAAGTCTCTTTTCTTTGAGAGTAGGAACTATTGGGGGACCAATACCTGGTTATCTCAAAGATTAAATGAAAGTATGTCACTTTAGAATTTGTAAAGAACTTCTGCACATATTAGTTGTAATTCTCACAAAATCTCTTGAGAAAGTTACTGCTGTCACCTTTTTACAGACAGGAAACTGAGGCAGAGAGTTTAGCCTCTTGCCAGAGATTCCAGAGGCACTAAGTAGCAAAGGCAGACTCTCAGTTCAAGTCTCCTGCTTCCAAATCTAGTGTTCTTCCCACTCTATCCCAGTGCCTATCTCAGGAAATAACAAGTCCTTTAAAGAACTGGAATGTGGAAAGTACTATGATCTATAACATTTCAAGGAGGACAGTGGGTCAGGGAAAAGGCACATTTAAAGCTAATTCCAAGGTTTCAAATCTACACACCTGGGAGAATTTCTCCTGTATTAATAAAAAGAGGAAATTCTTGGGGAGAAGTGAAGTTTGGAGGAAAAAAATGATAGTGTACTTTTTTTTTATTGGGGGAGGGGAACAATGTTGGGGAATTGGAGAGGGGGACCAGCCAAGTTGTTGTTCTTCAGTCTTCGTTGTGGAGGGCACCAGTCACCATCTGGCTGCCCATCGGCAGCTTGTGGCCTCTGAGCTCAACGTGCTGTGTTCAATCTTAGTCGTGGGTGGGCGTAGCCACTATCCCAAGTGGGAGTCAAACCAGCAGCCTTGTTATTAAGAGCAGAGGCTCTATCCACTGAGCCATCCAGGCAGCAGCTCAGCTCATGGTGCTGAGTTCAGTCCTAGTTGCGGGTGGTCATAGTCACCATCCCATGTGGGGGTCGAACCTGGCAGCCTTTTTGTTAAGAGAGCACACTCTATCCACTGAGCCATCTGCGTGGCAGCTCAGCTCAAGGTGCCGAGTTAAGTCTCAGTTGCGGGCGGGTGTATCCCACCATCAAATAGGCAATCTTGTTGTTAGGAGCACGTGCTCTCACCAGCTGAGAGCATGTGCTCACATTCTGCCACCTGTTGGCAGCTCAGAGGCAGCACAGCTTGGGCGCAGCTCACTGGCCCATGTGGGAATTGAACCGGTGACCCTATTACTCAGAGCTTGTGTTCTTAAGCTAACTCTTAACCAACTGAGCCACTCGGCCAGCCCAATAGTGTATCTTTAAGCTCAGTGTTTAAACGTTTGTAAGCTACGTAGTTGGAGGTGGCCTAGAGCATTCAGGGAGCTCAGAAAAGAGGTTGAGAATTAGAAGGAGATTCTCACAGGAAGCTGGATGAGAGCAACCAGGAAAAAGCTTGCAAATGGTGAAGAAACGTGAAGGGTAGGGGAAGAATATATATTTAGAAAGATGAAAAAAATAAAGTCTCATCTCAAAAAGTGGAAAAATTAGTCTTAAAATGGAGAAAAAAATTACTATTTCCTTAAAGATAAAAATTAGACAATGCAGTAAAGGCATAAAGAAATTATAAGGTAGAAGGAGAAAGAACTGAGAAAGTGCATGTCAGGTAATTCCAACATCCTCATTAAAGATAAAGGAAAGAAATGGGTTACATTCTCAAAAGGAAGATGTTGGGACAGCTATTGTGGGGAAATTAGAAGAGAGGAACTAGAGAGGAGTAAAAGTGAAGCTGATCTGCAGGGAGGACCTAAGTGCTGTCTGACAACTTGAACATGTGGTGGAGTGGAAATATCGTCATGGCTACCAGAATTTCTCCCGAGAGCAGAGAAATAGAAAAATTTAACCAGGTTTAGGATCTAACAAGGAACATATGCTGTAAGGTCAAAAAATGAGAGGGATTTTTAACATGACATGAGATGTTAGCTCAGATGGCTAAACATAAAGTCTAAGCTAGATATGTAAGAGAAAATTGCAATAAAGTAAGAAAGATTGCAATAATTACGGACATCAGCTTCAGTAAGTGTGAGGAGTAGGAGGGATACATGGAAATATAATTTGTGTATTGATTTGGTAGACTCAGCATATACTCTCAAATTCTCCACTATACCACTTCTTTCATTTTCAACCATTTACTTTATTTACTTAGTTGTCCCTTGAGAACACTTGCATTTGTAACCATTTGTCAAAACTTTCTAGCTCTATTCTTTACTCCGAATTTGCTCCTGAATGTCCTTTGTATGAGTTTTCTGTGGCAACTGTTACAAATGAACACAAACTGGGTGACTAAAAGAGTTGATTCTCTCAGTTCTGGAGAGAAGTCAGAAGTCAAGGTATCAGCAGGGACATGCTCCCTCTGGATGCTCTTGGGGAGAATCAGTTCTTTGCGTCTTTGAACTTCAGAGGGTTGTTGCCATGTGGACATATCTTTGTAGCCACCATTCAGTCCATTACACACTTCAACCTATCTTCTATCCACATCCGCTCCAAAATACACACAAACACACACACACACACACACACACACACACACACACACACACACACACACACACACAGGACTCAACCAAACTTCACTGATAGCACTGATGGATGACTTTCTATTTTTTGTGGACTTCTCCAAACACTCTTCTTGCTGAACTTCCAGAATTCCATTTTCCCTGATTTCCATTGTTCTTCTCACCATTCCTTTTGGGCTTCTTCCCCATTCACCATGTAAATGGTGGTGAACACTGGAGTACTTCCTCTTTTCTCCTCACTTTTTACTCTCTGAGTAAAGCTATCAATTTGTAGAGCTTCTGCTACTTTGTGTTCAGTTGGTCCAAACTCTAACTGTCTGACTTCATGCCTGACTTCCACCCCAGCACCATCCAATGGAAACTTCTGCTAGCATGGACACATCCTGTATCTACACTGTCTAATGCAGTAGTCACTAACCACATGTGGCTATTGAACACTTGAAATGTGGTTAGCTACAGAGGAACTAAATTTTTCAGTTTCTCCTTTTAATAAATTTAAGTAGCCGCATGTGGTACTGGTTACCTTACTGGACGGTGCAAATCTAAAGTCCCCTCTATCCTATGTGCCAATCCTAGTGAACGTCTTTCCATTCGTGCAATGTGCGTTTTCACTGGATAAGTGACTACTTTTTAGGACAACTGCCACCTCCTCTGTGAAGTCTTCTTAACAACTCCAGGTGAAATTATTTGGTTCCACTTTTATCTTTCCACAATTCATCTTCCATTATATTAGTATATATGCATATAATGTTACATACTATAATAATATATATTATATTATATATAAATATGTCATCTTATATCTTTATATGCCTGTGTCACAAACTCCTTGAAGAGAGAGACTATGTCTTAATTCATCCTTCAGTCTTTGTAAGCCAACACAGTACCTATTTGCTGAATTTAAAAAAAAAAAAAAAGGGTGACTTGACGTTGCTTAGAGGTCACCATGCATTATCAGAGGTAACAAGGTGCAGCTCTAGAAAGCAAGGAGCTTCTGTTCCCCTTCAAAATCCCCTCGTGAATGGCCAAGTCCAGGCAATATGGAAGGTTTTGCATTTTCAAATTGGATTCCAGAGAATCTTGTTTTTGTTTGTTTAGTTTCATTTTGGTTTTTAATGAGTTGAAGTTTTAGGAGCCTTAAAAACTGGAAATTACCATGTTTAACTGGGTATATGAGCCATTTGGTTATCACCCTTCATGCTTCAAGTACAAATCAGTCTAAGAACTACTCTTTCTGAAATCTGAAATATGGTAATTTGGGGAATTCTAAATAGTGAGGCATACTTTTTCAAAACGGTCGTTAAAAGAAAAAAAGAGCTGATATTTCTGCTAAAGTAGCGAAAAGGCAAAAACTTTCTCTGAGATTTGCTATAGGATGTGCATGAGTGCGTGCATCTGTTAATGGGTGAAGGGCAGTGTTGGTAAAGGGTTAGGCAGGCATACAGGTTGCAGGGAATGAGGGTCATAGAGGCTTTTTCTGGTCCTGTGCATTCAGTCCAGCCCTCAGTGCCTGTGGCCGCTCTTTTTATGAGAACTGGCGCACATTTAACTGCTATAGCTGTTGGCTTCTAGGCTTAGTTTTACCCACAGAGGAGGCATTCATTCACATTTTAGCTATCATTTCCATTAAATCACACAAGTACTAATGGTACATAATCTAACTGGATAAGGCAAAAACAAATAAATATATCCCCTAAACACCCTAATTATGAGGTATCTAGAAATACAGTGGTGGTGCTTATTGAAAATAAGTATATTAACAGGAACCTTAAAATTTTCCTTAAGTATATGGAAAAACCAAATAATCTTTGCACAGAAGGCAGGGAGTAGCAATCCCATTAAGATATTACATGGGGGGAAAAAAGAAGCTCTAGTCCCATTTTGTCTATTTCAAGCTCCATTTTGCTCCTATTGTAACTTAGAGAATCATTCAGAGAAACAGAGTGGGAGGAAGAATATGATCTACATTTCGTTGGAATTTCAGATGCATTTTTTTTTCCTGTTTTATCTGAGCATACAGGCATCACCTTCTTAATGAGGGACTTGAAACTTCTTTGCCTTTTAGAAATGTCAATGGTGTGCCCGATGACAACAGCCTCTGATTTTAGCTTTTAAATATGCTCATGATATAGAGTAATTTTTTTTCTTAGTGCTATTCATTGTTTTACCTGCCTTAGTGGGAATTACGGGTTTGATTAATGGGCTGAAAGATTTGGTCCTTTTTAGGTTCCTTATCTCTATTCCTTCCTGACGCATGATGCTTCCAACAGTCTCTGAGTACTCAAGAATCGTATCTGCAAGCGGAGTTTAAAATAAGAGTAAAATTAAAAGTGGAATGGTTTATCCATGATCCTGGCATTTGTAGTGACAATTTACAGTAAACACATTCATGCATACATATGTATGTTCAGTCATATATTCATTTATTCATTCAACAGACTATCCTGCATCAGGAATGATGTTTGGTATTGAGAAGAGCCTGTAGTAATATAAAGTTCCACTAAATCAAAACAAGATGGTGGCCAACTATTTAAATAATGCCCATAGATATGACAATGGAAATGGGTAGGGAAAATAACTATAGCAGGGCTTGTTTACTCTGTTTTAATTTTGGTCACTCTGTTAATTAAATAGATAATCAGAAGACACCTGTGTTCAATGAGTTATTACAAATGTATGACATATGCTTCTAATGAAACATGCTCCCAATCTTGGAATTCACAGGTGCTAAAAAAAAAGAAAAAAGAAAAAAAAAAGAAAAATACAAAACAACAACTACAATAAAAAACACAAATAGCCAGGCAACTAACCCCATCAGCACTGGGAGTGCAAGCTTTGAGTTAAATATGCATACTCTCCACCTCAAGTGCTTCTTAAAGGTGAAATAATGCTTATAGGTTACTATAAGGGCTCAAGGAAGAAGGAATATCTAAGAACACAAAGTATATGGGTGTGGGAGTAAAATTCAAGCACAAGATTTCCGTGAGAGCTTCTTCTTGATTTATCTAATCAATAGAAATGTGCTATTTTGGCACATACACACCTCATGTGCATGTACAAAACCAAAGAAGTATGTGAATTTCTTTTATCCTTGGGATGATCAAATAAAATAACAGTCTAGCACTAGAATGGCACTAATAGCAACTCTTTAGAAAACGGTGTATTTTTTCTTCATTTGAGCAAAATATGAGTAAGTTCACTAAAATAAGCTGGAAAATATTCCTGACTCGTTCAAACACTATCTGTGAGCTCCAAAAATAAATAAAGATTGCTCCTAAGAAGTCTAGAACAAGGTATGATGCAAAGCAGTGGTAACAGGTTAAGTGCTCTCGTGCTCCCTAACATCTGAATCAGGCTGTTCCTCCTGGGTAACATGAAAATAAGATGGATGTAAAAATGTTAAATTATAACTTTTCTCACAGGACCTCAACTCTGGAATTTAAAAAATGTATTATCATAAAAAATGTATTAGATGAAACATAACCAGTGATGATAACTGTGTATGTATTCATTCTAAAATATAACGTAAGCATAAATTAACATTTCATAGTTATTGATGGGCACAGGAAGCATATAACAGCACTGCTATTCTATTTAAATGTAAAATAAATCTATTCTGCTTAATAATACATACACATAGTTACATACACACAAGCTCACACTCCCTCCCCTCCCACCAACATCTCATCTGATCCTTAATAAAGAAGAATTAGAGCACAAATGATAGTGGGTATGAAGTTGATTACAAAGCAAACCCTTAAGGTGATGCAGCTAGGGAAGCTGTCAATACATTTCAAAGGAAATATGATGTCATTCATGTTTCTGTCCAAAGGAGGAGCCATTTTCAGATCAACTCCAATCAGGAAGTTATTCTTCACGCCAAAAGGACATGCTTTATCCGTGGCTGGGTAGAACACGTAGCTCTCAGATGCCAGAGCACTAGAGCAGAGGGGCCTTATCATGTACTGAAAGATAAACAAAGTCTGTGATGAGAAGTACTTCCTGAAAAAGGATTTTACCTAATGGTCCTGGAAAAGAAAAATGCCAACCAAAGAATATTATTAACAATGGACTTTGAGGGGATGCGATAGCTGAGCCTTGAATTTTGTGGAAATAGTAATAAATGGTCTGATAGAAGGGCATGACCATCCCAGAACATAGGTTTGTGGAGCAAGAATAGCACGCAGGCATGCAATAAGGAGTCGACAGATACTGGAAATAAGGCCCAAAGTCGTCGCCCCTCCCTTTATCATCACTCTTTACTATGTGAATTTCGTTTCCTCCCCTCCCACCCCACCCTCTAAAAAGAGGCAGAAGGTATTTCCTCACTTTGGGTTTAGTCACAAGGCTTGCTTACACCACTGGAATATTAATGGGAATGATATGACCAAAGGTTCTTAAAAAGGTTTGAGTGATTGGGCTGTCCTTTTTCACTTCTGCCATTGCTAAGAGAAGTACTTTCTCAGGCTAAACATGGACTCCAGCTGGAGAATGAGAGATAATGTGAGCTTATGTCCACTTAGAGCAGCCACTATCAGCCAAAGTCCTACCTACCCTCAGATCTGGGAGTATGAATGTTTATTTTGTTTGTCACTAAGATTTTTGTGGTTGTTATGCAGCAATAGCTAACTGCTAGAGAATAATTATCTTCAAGTATACGAAGATGTTTCCTTTCTTTACTGAAATGAGAAAGCACTAGAAGAGATTCAGGTTAAAAATAAGAAAGATTAGTATTGTTAGCATCTTATTTTTAAGAGTTTCAAGAATGGAAAAGATTGGGGCCAGCCTGGTGGCTCAGTTGGTTAGAGATTGAGCTCTGAGCAGCAGGCTTCCCAGTTTGATTCCCACATGGGCCAGTGAGCTGCGCCTGAGCTGAGCTGCCATTGAGCTGCCAACAGGCAGGTGGATGGCTCAGCTGGTGAGAGCATGTGCTCTTAACAACAAGGTTGCCTGCTTGACTCCTACATGGGATGGGGGGCTGCACCCACCCACAACTAGATTGAAAGCAGCAACTGGACTTGGAGCTGAGCTGTGCCCTCCACAACTAAGATTGAAGGACAACAACTTGACTTAAAGCAGATGGGTCCTGAAATAACACAATGTTCCCTTCCCCAATCCCCCAACACTGTCCCCTTCCTCAATTCTCCAATAAAAATCTAAAAAACAAAAAGAATGGAAAAGATAAATTCTGGAACCTCAATTAGCCTTTAGGAGAAACAAATCTAATGACCATTGTTCTTTCACACTTATTCCATCCCAGACATAAAATCAGCCAATAGAAATTCCATTTGATTAAAAACAGACTCTCTGGCAGTTTCTTGAAATATGTAGATAAGAAATGTTTACTTTATGCTGACTTATTCTCCCATCATATAGAGAATCACCCTAGTACTTTTGTTGTGGTTTATCTTGGTCCTCATTTACTTGAATCTAGTTTCTCAAAACAAATGTTCTTTTGAGAAATTAAATAACAGAACACCTCAAAACTAAAGAAACAAATTTTTGTTAAACTAAACTTTGAGTTAGAAGTTTTTATTTTAGTGAACTATAAGTTGATGGCAACCAAGAAATTTCCAGAAAATCTTTAGTAGATGAATGAATTTGCTTATGTTTGCAAATATTGAGTATAGCTGTTAAGGTTCTTACTCTAGAGTCAGACAGATAGAGGCTCAGATCCCAGTTTAAACACTTATTAGCTATGTGAGCTTTGGCAGGAAGTTAATTTCTGTAAAAAAAAAGTATGCATGTAATAAAAGCTTAACAAATAACAGCCACTACTACCACCACGACCATCAATACTAGTGTCCTTATCAAAATTATCACCAGCATCATGATCATCATCATTAAAAAGTTTGAAGAAAGGGGACATGATCCAAGCTGTGCCTTAGGAGATGAAGTTGGCAGAAGTGAACAGAATGAATGGTTTAAGACAAGCAAACTTAGTTTTATATAGGATATTTCTATCTTTTTTGTCCTCCTCTGGTTGAAACATTTCCCACCCACCCACCCACACCAGATTTGGAGTAGAAAGCTTAATGCTAAAACACAAATAAGGTAACAATGGCATTTCCCAAGTGTATTACAGCCAAATATCCAGACAGAAATATTCCTTATCCCCAGTTTGCTCAAGAGCTCAGGACAAACTAATGGACAGACAGACTCCAGGCTTGTATCTATAGATCTCCCCGCCCTCGGCACTTACTTGTGATGCTCCTACATGTCTCTTCGCTGCCTACGCGGCTGGCCATCTGTTAGAGTGGCATAGTGCCAGCATACAGGAGAGCCTGCTGGCTTTGCCACAGCCCAGGGGCCAAAAGAGGGTTTTCCACAAGAAGCTCTTACAAAGCTCACCAAGGGTGCTTGGAGAGAGCTCCTGGCTGCCTCTCCTTCTGCCCACACGGCAATGCAGATGGTGATTTTTTGCTTCACATTTATTTCACCTGTTGATTTAACTAGTTGCATCTCCAATCTAAATTTCGAAATCTGGAGAGGAAAATACAAGAGCCATGTACCTGTGGCTGCCAAACAGACAGGTGGTGTTATTGCCTGCTTCTTGGCAGGGCTAATGGGAAGCAGCAGGGTTTCCATCAATACAGCTAGTGCCTCCTCTAATTCCCCAGTGTTCTCCTTTCTTCCCCATACTACCTCCCTCTTTCCCTCAGTCCTTAAACTATCTGTGAGATTTAGCAAAGAGTTCTTTGTTTTACTTGTCTTCCACCTGGGTCCACACTAAGTTAAATGGAAAACATTAAAATATATATACATACATAAAAGTGATTCTCATAAGACACAAAGATATATATATATATATATATATATATATATATATATATATATATATATATATATATATATAGGGTTTTAAACTAATGCTTATGTGTGACTAGAGAATGTTTTATAATTACATTAAAGATCATATATCCTTCGGAGCTGATAGAACCAGAAGAGTAAACATCAATTTTAAGTTCATCAAATAAATATCTTCAACCTAACAACCAAGAGCATCTTCAATTTATATTCAGTAAGGTATTAGCGTTTATTTTAAAGAGAACACACTCAAATATCTAGAGCATGTGGTAATAATAAATACAACAAAAACACTTTAGATAGTCCTAATAATAGATGTTGGCACCGGTTCAGAACAAAGTGCAGAGGTAAGAGTTTAAATGTCACCTGGTGATAATAAGAGTGTTGATTTTCTAGGCCGATATTCACTCGTTCATTCATTCATTCACTCAGCAGCTATGGGCCAGGTATTGATCAGAAAGAAAATTAACCAGAACACCTCCAGCCAAGAATTTCACCATCTGGTGTCATGTGTGACATATCAGAAAAACATAAAACAGAAATTTAGTGATAGTAACACACACAGGTATTACAAGAGTATTTACTCCAGCCTGAAGGGAATTAGGGAAAACTTCCTGGAAGAGATCAATGGCAGGTTTCATTAAAAGTTTAGATTCAGGGCTGGCCAAGTGGCGCGGTGGTTAAGAGCTGGCTTGGGACGCCAGAGGGCCCCGGTTCGGATCCCACATATGAGGGCCGGTGACACTGCCCTCCACAGCTAAGATGCTGAACAACAGCTCAACCTGGAGCTGGGCTGCCATGAGTCGCGGCAAAGGCATAGGCTGCAGCCCCTGTGGCAGTGGGTTGCCATGGGCTACCGTGTGTAGCCAGCAGCCAGCGTGAGCGACCAGCAGCCTCAGTGAGCGGCCGTCCAGAAGCCGGCGACTGATCTGCCTCGCCGGGGAAGAGCGCAATGATGGTGCCAACTTGGGCCAGTGAAGCAACGTCCTCCACAACTAGACTGAAGAACAAAACGACAGCAACTTGTCTGTTCCCCTTCCCCCAATTCCCCAGCGCTGTTCCCATCCCCCCAATTCCCAATTTAAAAAAAAAAAGTTTAGATTCATAAAGCACAAGAAGAACTAGGTAATATCACTTATCCTTACTTAGCATGTTACATGATTCTATTAACACACATGTATTCACACACGTATTCACTATTCAAATCTGGCAAAATTTATGGGTTAGATTAAAAAGAATCTACGAAGAGGAATTCTTGTTTTCTCTTACCATAGGATGAATTCAAAAATCCACAAAGATAAACAAAGTATAAATGAGAGTTATTCTTATCATTTATGTCTAGTCTTCCTTTTCATGTACCCAAAAGCTCAGAAAGAAAGAAAATTTTTAAAAACCGCAAGGAATGTAACCAGTGGTCTTTGTTTAGCCATTTCAGAGTTGAATATTTCTAAATCGTGGAATCCTAGCACCAGCAGAGATTTTGTAGGGGTCTGTTTGGAGTCAGAGAGAACACAGAAGCCCCAGGTAGTGAGCATCCTTGCCCATTCCCTCCAACACAGGTAAGACTTCCTCAACATTAGGATTCCTCACTGCTTACATTATAGTTGGGATATAGAATATCAGAAAACTTACAGATGCTGACTATTGCATTAACGTCTCAAGAAACAGGCAAACAAAAAAATACTAACTTTCTAATTCTTCAATACAGATAATTGCCACTGATATGTTGTTTTTTAGGTAACTCAAGTTGCCTCCTGACAATTTATAGATAAAGAAGCTCTTTTGAAACTGTGCCTAACCCTTGCTTGAGCCAAGGCAACACAAAGGTTTAGAGTGAATGACAAAGGAAATGGACAATAAAGAAAAAGCTATAATATTATATCGTATATTACCAATGGCTGAGGAGTAAAAGGTCTCAATTCCACACCAAGCTAGTCACTGCTTTGCTGTGAGACCATCTAGGAGGCATTCAATGGGATCTTCATTTGTTCATCTATTACATAAAGTGAGTCCACCCAACAATCCCAGGCTTCCTTGCAGCTCTCAGTCATGTGAAATCTTGAGCCAAGAAGCTCCACAAACTCCATCCAAAGCACTAATAATTTCTTCCACCTCTGTCATTGTCCCATAGAGTCTTGCTAATCTACATGAGAAGCCCATAATGGACCATAAATTTCTAAGGGTCAAATGACAACCTTGTAATTTCTATTATGTATATATAACCTTTTAGTTAACTCCTCATAGATAAAGGTTCTTACTTAAATGTGGCCTAGAGGTAACGTGATTAACTTTCCTGAGATTTCTAGTGTTTTGCTTCCTTCTATTACCGACTAGTATTATTTGTATTGATATTTTAGAAGCGGAATAATTAAACAAGATTGTTTTTCTTCAGAGTATCCAAAAAGAGTTAATTCTTGGATTCTATTTGAGTCAACATTTAGGATTAGCTATTTCCCAGAAGGTAGGAGAACAGTGAAGGAGATGATTTTTCAACATCTAAATATTTTCAATGAAAATTGTGTGTATATGTTCACATATATGTACGTATCGTCCCCAAGCATGTACATATATTTTTCCCTGATGTATGATCTCAGTAAAATATCAGAGAGAAAAAATGTCAGACATACATAGCATAGCAATCAAGGGCTAATGAAGATCCAGGTATTAAATCAATTAAGAAGTATCAAAAGCTACCTAATCATCAAGGAACAAAATTGGCACCACAATATGTAGTGAGTATGGGAAAGCCTAATTTACTAAACATACCCTGCAGTCACATAATTGCATGTAATTTTACCAGCATAATTAACTAATTTAATTACCACTTCTCAAGTGCATCAATTATTGACATTACAGAGTTTTCAGACAGCAGAATTACTGTGTGGTACATCCGGAGAATGCAAAATGTTTTGTACGCCTATTTTCCCAGTCATAGTCAACTGCTGAAGAAGAATGTAGAGAAGCAGGGGAAGAATTCCTGTCCTGGAAGGCTCAGTTGGTGGGCAGATTTAAAGGTTGGAGCACCCACAAATGTGTCTGGCACAAGGCAGAGAAAGGGAGGAAGCCCCAAGACTATGCTCTTCAAAGCAGTTCTTACCAGGGTGCAGGCAAAATGTGCAAAGCCCAGTCAGGAGAAGAAACAGAAGGCTTTTTTTTTTCCTTTTTTTTTTTTTTTTGGAAAAAGCTCTGTAACAGCAATTCAAAATGTGCCTAAGAATATGTGCAGGAAAAGAGGAAATTAAAGAAGAGAAGCTTGAACAAACATTTTATTAAAGAAACGAAGCCTGCCTTTGCAAATACGGTTTTCTATTTCATATCTTTTTTTTTAATGTAACTATTACTAAAACATTTATTATAAATGGTCTTCCTAGAAAACTGCTCAAGCTTGTCAAATCAGAGAGATGTGGTAGTCTATTCCCAGAAGGATCACAGCTTCCTGGCCATTTAAAAAGTAACAGGGCCTGCCGAGTGGTGCGTTGGTTAAAAGCTGGCTTGGGACGCCAGCTTTGAGCAGCAGGGCTGGGGTTCGGATCCCACATGAGGGCCAGTGACACTGCCCTCTACAGCTAAGATGAACAATAGCTTGACCTGGAGCTGGGCTGCCGAGAGTTGCTGGCGACGGTGTAGGCTGCAGCCCCTGCTGCAGTGGGCTGCCATAAGCTACTGCGTGTGGCCAGCAGCCAGCGTGAGCGGCCAAGAGCCGCAGTGAGCAGCCATCCAGAAGCCGGTGACTGATCTGCCTCACCTGGGAAGAGAGCAATGATAATACCAACATGGGCCAGTGAAGCAACGTCCTCCACAACTAAACTGAAGAACAAAAGGACAGTAACTTGTCTGTTCCCCTTCCCCCGATTCCCCAGCGCTGTTCCCCTCCCCCAATTCCCCAATAAAATCTTAAAATATAAAATAAAATAAAATAAATAGTAACAGGCAACTGTCAATTTTTTCTCTACATCTTTGAGTCTATTTCTGTTTAGTTTGTTCATTTATTCTGTTCTTAGTTACCACGTATAAGTGAGATCATATGGTATTTGTCTTTCTCCGTCTGATTTATTTCACTTAGCATAATATTATCTAGGTTTCTAGATAAGAGGGGGTGGAGATGCAGGAGAAGGTAAAAGGATTAGAAAGTACAAATTAGGAGTCACTATATTGCCATGGGGATATGAAGGACAGTTTGGAGAATATATTCAAAAATGTTGTAAAGATTTTGTAGGGTGTCAGATGCGCACTTGTCTTATTAGAAAGACCACTTCATGGACTGTGTAGATTCCTGACCACTGTGCTGTACACCTGAAGCTGAAGCTGAATAATATTGAATGTCAACTATAATTAAAATAAAGTCACAGGATGTGGAGTACAGCATAGGGAATAGAGTCAATAGAATTGTAACAGCTATATACAATGTCAGAGGGGTAGTGGATTGCAGGAGAAGTGTTATCACTCTGTGAGGAGTGTAAATGTCTAACTATTACATTGTTTTGTACACCTGAAACTAACTTAAAAGAAAGTAACAGGCAACACAACTTTAGTCGATATTGTTCTCATGTCGCAAAATTTGTGAACAGAGATGGCTGAAACTCCTAGGAGCTGTAGTATGATTTTGTGTTTCTTTTCACATTGACCTCTTATACATGACCTTTGCACAGTTGCTTTGTTATATCTGAAGGTGGCTGAACTGTGAAACAGTGCTCCCATTAGCAGGGTATTTTAATGAGACTATTTAATATGGAGTAAAAGATATGAGACTAGCACGTTTTCCTTATCCTTTGAGTCCTTGGATATCTACATGGCCTTTGGATTTAAATTAGAATTTTAAGTCTTTTATTGACTCTGGAAATAAGAAAGGAAATCTTTATCACATCTATCTTTAGGAGTTTATTATTGTGACTTAAAACGAAGTCACTTTTAAGTGACTTAATTAAGCAATTCAGAAATTAACAATAAGAAACGGAAAACACATTTTCACACATATAGTTGAAAATCAGATTGCTGTCTCAAGATCTGAATCTTATATTGGGAAAAACTTTTCAAGCCTGGGAATAAGTGGCTGCAGATTAATTGGGGTGCATTTTACAATGAGTCCATTTCTGTGAATCACATTTATTTACTTTATGTACTAAACTTATTGGAACTGAGCATTGGAGACCTAGAATTATTACCTCATCCTTGGTGTTCATCACTCGACAGGGCAAAGTTGTCCAGTGAGTGAAGTTTTCTTTGGAGCTTTCAGCAATCTCCTCCCCATTCCATCTTCTCTATATCGTGCTTCTTTCTTCCCCACCACCTTTCAAAGTCACAGAGCTCCTTTTAGTTTTCTACCCCTCTCTCTTAAATTCGCAAAAATTTAAGTCAATGTATTACCTCTCATTGGGTATTTAATGTAAGTTTCCTCTATGATTTTCTATGTAATGTTTTAAGCCTTTTAAAACTACTACAACATTTTAATACTATTTCTAGTATGAATAATCAAGCGAGAAATGGTATTTGGGGGGACAGAGGGATGGGTGGGGAGAGGGCCTTCCCTGTGTTCCTAAAACCACATCAGACTGATAGCTCTCTTCTTCCTCTACAAAAAGTTTCTAGTATTGAGACACACTCCTGTGAATCAAGCCCACTCAGTTTTTTACTCTTAATTCAGTTCTCTGTGAAATGCATTAACATAGCCCACAGAAGAGTCAATAAAATATGTTCTGCATGAGAAAAAGCCTTTCCATTTCAGGAATGCCTGTTATGAGAAGTTTAGTAAGTCTAAGTCTCTGTCTAAAAGTCTCTTCTCATTGGGCCTTAAATTACGTCAGTCCTCAATTCACTCAAACTATGGATATTTACTCTTCATTCCCTGTTATCTTTACCCACATGTTTTGTATGTTCTCTAACATGGATCTATGTGGGCAAATGGTTCAGGGGGACCAGTGAAAAGGAAGAGGTCACTCTAATTAGCTGGTTCTAAAATAAGCCAATTAGACCAAAAACACCCCTTACCATCATCAAGAAAAAAATATAGAAATAAGGATCATATGGAAAGATGCAACAGATCCTATATTCCTTCCATTATCACTCATAATCTGGCTATTCAGAGACTACATAAATAAGAATAACACAAGAATGAGTCCATGTGCCCTAATAGCTCAGCAGGAGAGAGAGTTGTTAGGAAGGATCTTCAGAGAAATCTTCATGGGGTACATGACATTTTAAATAAATCTCAAAAGAAGGAAAAGATTTAACACAGAGAGGTAACAGAAGAGCGTGGAACAAGCCTAGGAAACACCATGATAAAAAGCAGAGGGAACGTTTGTGAGGAGATGGACAGTGTTCATGTGGTCTGCAGCATAGTGGTCGCATACAAAATCAGGAAGGTGATGGGGAGGAGGGGAAAGAAATATGTGGAGACTGAGGTGACAAAGCTCCAGTCCCAGCCCTCCTGCTAACTAGTTGTGAGATCCAGGAAAGCTACTGCACCTTTTCAGAAGTAAAATGAACAGACTTAGTTGGATGATCCCTGTGGTCCTTCATAACACAAATCTTACCAGTTGAAATTGAAGTTTGCCATTTTACAAGCCTGAGATATTTTTATTTTTTTCATCATTGGCATACCTTCCTGGTCTTCTCCACACCTACGACAATCTGTAATTGTAATATTTTCCCCATTTTATAGCAGTCAAACTTACAGTATCACTTCTCAGCTACATATTTGAAGTGGAAGTATAGAATTCCCAAGGCGGGTACCAAAATAATAATCAGCTGAATCGAGGATACCTGCAGATGGTTTTGGCCACCTAGTTCCTTTTTTCTTTTTTTCCTGCCAGTGCTTTTCAAACAAGTGGTCTGTCTATCTGGTCTCCATATCCTGAAACTATAGTTTCATTTCTTATACCCAGAGATGGCTTCTACCCTCATGCAGTTTACCAGAATCTTATTTTCAGAAATTACTGCTGATCTTATAATCTACTGTTCTATGTGAATTCTCTAGTATTTGACATATGGTTATAAGAAAGTCATATTTGTGATCAAGAACCAAATAGCACTTCCATTGGTCAGGTCAGATTACTAAGAATGGAGAACTCCCAGAATTGGTGAACACTAGTGATCAACTCAGCACCCTCCAGGACCACGGAGATATTTTTTTTCTCCTGACACAAAATGTGTGGTGTCTTTATAAACACCAATCAATTCTCTGGTTTTCTAACACCAACTGGGTGTCTAATAATTCAATTCAATTTTGACACTAACTACCCAACGTTAGCATCAGACCCCATAGGTCAAGGGCTCAGTCCTATAAGACTGTTCCTATTTCCGACACCAGTAGCAATGGAGTGCCCAGGCTACCCACACTTCTGCCTGGCTGACTACAAATTCAGGGGATCCCAACCACCACCTTCACAGGTTTGATAATTTGCTAGAAAGACTGACAGAACTTAGGAAAGTACTTTACTTATTACTATTGGTTTATTGTAAAAGATAGAACTCAAGAAGAGCCAAAAGGAAGATGCACCTAGCAAGGTACGGGGGTGGGGGTGGCTCAGAGGTCTATGCCCCTTCCAGGAGCACCATCCTCCTAGTAGTTCTAGGTGTAACCAACACAGAAGCTCTCCAACTCCATTGTTTAGGAGTTTTTATGGAGGTTTCATTATGTAGACATGATTGATTAAATCTTTGGCCATTGGTGAATGAATTCAATCTTCAGCCCCTCGATCTTCACAGAGATAAGGGGTGACGGAGGGGGGTGCTGAAATTTCCAACTTTCTCATCACAGTTTGGTCATTCTGGCAGCCAGTCACGGACAGATGGTATCTAAGGTTTTCTACCAGGAGTCATCTCATTAGCATACAAAAGACATTCTTATCCCTCAGGAGATTTCAAGGGTTTTTATGTGTGCTAAAAGCCAAGGACAAAGATCAAATAAAACTTTTTTTATTACGCCACAGCCACCCTATCTAACATCATTAGGGCATGTCATGATTCTACCACCTGATACTTAAATAAGCATTTATTTCTTTTGGTCTAGTAGGATGCCCCAGATGATCCGAGAGAAATGATCATTATTATGGTGATCCCTCTGGTTGAAGGCTATAATCATTAGCTACTTGAAGTATGCAGAGGCATAACTCAGGCTGAGTTGGCACATCTGGAAGACTGAGGAATCACCCAGAAAGAGGATAATTATTCATCAAGAAACCATGTTTTTTTTGGATAACATTCAGCCCTTAGCCCTCTGCTCATTTGACCATCAATATTTCCTTCAGATCTCATCTAACAGCAAGGTTTCCACTGTGGAAATGGTGACTTCTATGAGAAAGCATCTCAAGTCCACATCTCTAAACCTCTCCCCTGAACCCAGGCCTTCAACATCAGTTGACAACTGTGTGTTAACTATTGAATATTATAATATCATTTCCTTCTCAACACTCCAAAACTAGACATATCATCTCCCCCTGAAATAAGATCCTCCCAATGGCTCCTACTTTTTTTTCAACTCTCAACTTCTCAAGTTCAAAATTTGACACCAACTTTAATCTTTTCTTTTTCCTAATTTCATATCCAAGCAGTCATCAATCTTATCAGTTATTTTCAATAAATATTCTTGTATTTGCTCCTTTTTATTCCCATTTTTCTTGCAACCTTTAGCCATGAGGGTCAGCTTTATTCAATCAGTGTTGGGGTAAGTTGGGTTGTTGCTTTGTGGTGGGATAGTGGCTGACCTGTCACCAATAATTTCTCCGTCTTGACCTAACTACATATCTACATGGGAATAATTGTATGAACATATTGCTCTTTACTGAGATGCCTTCATTAAAAAATTAATGGTTTCCATTGCCAAATTTCTTAGCGTACTCTTTAAGAGTTTTCAGTCTTAGTCTTACCAAATTCTCTGGATGCTTATTCTACTTCCCCTACACATGAAACTTCACTCTAGTTAGATTGCTCTACTCTGGTATACTTGAGATGGTAGAAGACTTGAAATCAGAAGACCAGAGTTCAAGTTCAGTCTCTGCTGCCTGATTTCTGTGGGTCTCTGAAAACTCATTTCCTTCTCTAGAAGGACTTTTATTTTAAAATAAATAAATAAATAACAACAACAAACAAACAAACAAACAAAAACAGGGGTAATAAATACTGTCATCTTAAAGTTGTGTTGATTATACAATTAAACATTAAATACAAAAAGAGTTCTATAAACCTTTCTATACTATACAAATTAAAGGATTTGTTAATTACTATTAAATCAGGAAACAGAACCTGTGCCCCAGTCATTGCTTTATATCCAACACCAGGCATAATGCCTAATACATAGGCTCTCAAACAATACTAGCTGAGTAAATGGGTAAATGCATGGTATTTATAATTGTCTTTGCTATCTTCTGAGACTCGTGAACTTTCTCTAACATCATAACTTCCTTTCTCTGACTCTAATGCATTTGTGGTCTGTAAAATTTTACCTGCATTTTTATATGAATTTGAGTTTTCTTCCAAGGCAGATCATAGTTGAATTGAAGGCAGTGATTTCATCATATCTCTTTATATTCCTAAAGAGTACCTATCATCTTAAACAATAACTTTAAATCTGTTAGCAATAATACAAAAATATTGCCATTTTCCCTAATACAATTCTTTAAATTTCCACGAAGGAGTGTGTGTGTGTGTGTGTGTGTGTGTGTGTGTGTGTGTGTGTGTGTGTGTTTGTATGTAGCAGATCTAACTAGACCAGAGAGCTAATTAATTGGAATTGAAAATCAAACATCTCACCCTTATTAGCAAGGATTTCCAGATGCGGTGTTTCTTTCTACTACTAATATAATATAAAATAACTTCCATTAACAAACCTTTATTGTACCATCAAAATGAGGTGTAGGATGCCATCCTTGGACAAATGAGCTCTTCATTAGAATTTTCTACTTGATATATGTTTCATTTAGTTTCTTTTTATTTCTAAACATAAGGGATATTTAATTATATAGAAACACAAGCACCTCTTACATATGGATTATAGATTTTCTTTGTGTGTTTGTTTGTTTGTTTGTTTGTTTGTTTGTTTGTTTGTTTGTTTAAAAATGAATTCATTTGGAAGAATTAAGTGACAGAATGTTCAAATAGCAGTTCCTTGGAGCTCTAGGACAATGAAAAAAAGAAAAAAGCTCTCTGGGCTTGGAGAAGAAGATTAACGATAATCAACCTCCCATCTTACAAATTGAAAATTTCATCCGTGCAACTGACTTCTTCACTTTAGCTTTTTACCATCAACATGACAGATCTTCCAGTAGAATCAGAACTATTTACAACATCTTGTGTCATTGTGGCAGCTTTTAATTTTGCTGCAGTTGAGGCTGGGAGAAGCTGAAGAGTTAATTTTAATAAGACTAATCAGCCCATCTTGACAATAGAGGGAAAGGAACAGGGACAGGTAGACGACTGTATGTTTTGACATCAGACCATTAACATGCAAATCATATGCAAAATCATATGCTAACAAGTTTGAGCCTTTGTTTGTGGTAGACACTATTTCCTCCAAATGGACAACAGCTCTGATTCAATTCTATATAGGAAGGCATCTGATATGTACAAAAAATATATATAAAATGCTCCCTGAATACTTGTTTTGACCTCTTTCAAAGAGCAGGATTCCTTTAAATTTCACTTTATTGCCTGCTCACGGGTAGGAAGCATCGAAGCATGGCCAGGAACAGAAGCCCATGTAATGCTCATGCTCAGTGCACACAGTAAATAACCGGAGTGAGACCACACGGCAGCCAGCACAGGCAGCGTCCTTCACATCACCCAGAGGCCACTGCAGAGCTCCCAGGGACAAGCAGCATTAATTATAGACTAATGATGCCATTTGCATGCACATTTTTAAAAACAGTAGTGAACATAATCCTAATAATTGAGGATGAGTGAGATGAGGCTGCATTAAAGTGCTCTATTGAGTCTCTTATCTCGTTTTTAAAAAAGACCTCTATCACCTTGGTGCTCATCAGTACATATTAACATTGGGTAACCATGCAACATAGAACATTATGCTGGTTCTTTATAGATACAATCACTTTATCAATCTGCTTTGGAGGGTTTCCCTTCTCTGAAACCTCTTACAATCATCAACTCAAGATTCTAGCAGGGAATAAAAATAAAATATAATGACTTTTGATGTACATCGAAAGACAAAATGAAATATTTTAAAAATTGATGTAGGTGGAAAGATACAGACTACATAAATAATAAATCAGGCATCATTTTGTATATATATTGGGATTATGTTCTCAGACAACTATGGGGTCCAGAAGGAGTCACCCCAAGATGTGCCTCTGTGCTGCACAGATTGTTTGGAGCTAAAGGCAGCTTTAGCCTCAGGCTCAAGAGAAACTTCTGCCCCATCCCCTTAACTATCTAGAAGAATTTGAATTAGAGGCCTTGCCCATAAGAGATTATCAGAGACACTATCAGAGAACTATCTATAGGGCAGAGCAAACTTCTGTTTACTAAAGCTCTGCTCTTCTTATCACCCTGCAGTGACCTTTGAAGCCCCCAAGGCACCTTCCCTCATCCCTAGCGTGGGATGTCTTATATACCCATGTTCATTTCCTACCTCTGAATCTCTCGTGTATGTGGAGTCCCCATACATATGTATGCATTAAATTTGGCTATTTTCTCTTGCTAATCTGTCTCATGTCTATTTGATTATTACACTAGCTGAAGAACCTTGAAGGCAGAGTACAGTTTGTTCCTCCTCATCACAATCATGTACCAGTTTGTGTGATTCAGACAACTATAGAATTGGAGGACAGAAAGGGGAAACTTAATTCAAGAAAGTCACTCATCTCTAGCCACAAAGTCATGGAGGGTCTTGGTATTGTTACAGGTTTGTTTTTTTTTTAAGATTTTATTGGGGAATTGGGGGAGGGGAACAGCACTGGGGAATAGGGGGAAGGGGAACAGACAAGTTGTTTTTTTCTTCAGCCTAGTTGTGGAGGACGTTGCTTCACTGGCCCAAGTTGGCACCATCATTGCGTTCTTCCCAGGTGAGACAGATCAGTCGCCGGCTTTTGGATGGCTGCTCACGGCGGCTGCTGGCTACACATGGTAGCTTATGGCAGCCCACTGCCACAGGGGCTGCAGCCTACACCGTCGCCGGCGAACCACGACAGCCCAGCTCCATGTTGAGCTGTTGTTCACCATCTTAGCTGTAGAGGGCAGTGTCACTGGATCTCATATGTGGGATCCGAACCAGGGCCCTCTGACGTCCCAAGCCAGTTCTTAACCAAGGCGCCACTCAGCCGGCCCGGTATTGTTATAGTTTGAGAGTAAACCTTGTGCCCTCAGTGGAAGGCAGCAACCAAAACAGGAGTGGAGGCTTGTGGCTTGGGAGGGTCAGAGGCCAGGAAGCCTCAGCTGGACTTAGTTTCCATAAAATTTCCCCTCATTGCCAGGAGAGCACATGATCTGAGCCAGGAAGCCTTTTAATAAAAGTTGTTTGGGGCCAGCTAGGTGGCGCGTTGGTTAAGAGCTGGCGTGGGACGCCAGAGGGCCCCGGTTCGGATCCCACATATGAGGGCCAGTGACACTGCCCTCCACAGCTAAGATGCCGAACAACAGCTCAACCTGGAGCTCAACCTGGAGCTGGGCTGCTGTGGGTCACCTGTGAAGGCGTAGGCTGCAGCCCCTGCTGCAGTGAGCTGCTATGGTCTACCGTGTGTAGCCAGCAGCCAGCAGGAACGGCCGTCCAGAAGCCAGCGACTGATCTGCCTCACCTGGGAAGAGCGCAATGATGGTGCCAACTTGGGCCAGTGAAGCAACGTCCTCCACAACTAGACTGAAGAACAAAAGGACAGCAACTTGTCTTTTCCCCTTCCCCCAATTCCCCAGCACTGTTCCCATCCCCTAATTCCCCAATAAAAATAAAAAATAAATAAATAATAAAAGTTGTTTGTGTTCTGAATTGAGAATAGTAAGGCAGATGGGCAACTCAGGGAGATCTTTGCTTCCTTTTACAGTTTCTCCTTTTTAGAAACTTGTTTTATAAGATATGTTATATGCACTCATTTTATTTCATATTAGTCACACTCAGATTTTGCTATAGAAGCATTTGAAACAAACGTAAGTGTTGATTCTAAGCCTAACTGGGTAGCATCTCTCACACTGACCTCCTAGTTTCCACAACTCCTTTATAGTACTTTTTTTTTTTAATTTTCTGTCATAGAATAAAATTAAACTTCACTTAGAAAAAAAAAATTCACAACCCTCATTCCCCTCGTAACAAATGTCAATATTTTAATGTCTTCCCAATAGTAGTAACTAGAAACTGAATGATGGCAGCTTAAATATTTAAAACCTACAATTTTAATAATTCGTTTTAGTAAGTTATGGCACAGGGAATGAAGACTTGAGATGTGCTGGAGTTTTCACAGGAGGTACTACACAGATGTTTCAGGATCACTTAGACAGTCCATGCCATGGGTAAAATGGGGCTCAAGAAATCAAAACTCAAAATCCCTTATATATAGACTATAAGAAATTAAACGAGATAATAGAATATATACAACTGAGAAAAGCCATCTAGATCATCTGTCACTATGTTCTCATTTTGAAGATGAATAACCTGGGACCCAGAGATTATTACTTATGAAGAATTACAAAGCTTAGTAGGGACAGAACTAGAGCCAGAATAGAAGTCACCTGACATGCATTCCATGGTTTGGGGTTGTTTATCTTCCCCCAAAAGAAAAACAAAAAATATGGGTTATAATAATTTTTTCACAGGAAAATGGAGCTGGGAAAGGTCGAGTTCCTTCAGTGTTTCACTGCACACGATGTGGCAATTCTTACAAACCTTGCTGGGTACATTTTTCCACTAGCAGAAAACATGCATTAGCACCTCAAATAGGAAAGCTCTTTGGGGCTTATTATTATGAACAATATGAATAATATTTTATCGTGCTATAGGTTTAGGCCTTTTCTCAAAATACTTTCTGAGCTTCATCCATTCACTCATTCAACTACTATTTATTAGTACTGTGCACTCTGCTCAGCAGTTAATGTACATTATGTTACTTGATTTTCATAACAAGCATGTGTTATTCGTCCATTTTATAGACATGAAACAGGCCAAGAGAGGTAAAGTAATCTGCTCTGGGTCACTGTTAATGACAGAACCACGTATCAAAGCCCCATCTCTCTGTGTCTGGAGCCCACTCACATTGCAGGTAACCGCTGCAATGACAAGTGTGCATCCACCTTGATTAGGTTATCTAATCATCACAAACCTACCATAAGGTCTATGCTTTTGTAACCATCTTACAGATCATCATTCATTCAACAAATATATGTGAGTGTCTACAGTGGCCAAGCACTCTTCTACTCATGGGTGTACAGCAGTGAGCAAGATGCATAAAGTTCCTGTCCTGATGAAGCTTATTTCTGTTGGGAAAACACTCTATAAACATGAGTGTGTTAATAAATAACAATTTCAGGTAAAGCCAATAAGAACACTAAACAGAACAAGAGGACAGAATGGCACTGGGGAGGTTGGCATATTTTAAATATGGAAGTCAGGGAAGGCCCTTCTCAGCAGATGACATCTACGCAGAAAACATGAGAATGAGTGAGCGATATGAATCGCTAATGAAACAAAGTCTTAGAAGATTATGATAAAACTAAACCATAGAAAAATAAGATCACTTTGCCTAAGGTCACGTAGCGAGGAAGTGGCAGAGCAAGGAGTCAAAGCAGATGTCCAGCCCTTCCCTCTTTTCACTACAGCACATCTGGGTTTCTGCAGGTCAACCTTAATTCAATCAGTAATGTCAGTTTCATTTTCTTTTATTTCCTACAAGTGATTTTAAAAACAATTTTCATATAGAGACAAATAAGGAATGTATGTTTTCTTTTTGCCAGCTAGTTAACCAGAAAGAATTTATTAAACATCTCCTGCTGGGAGCCGTCTGTGCCTCAGTATCTGACAAGGCAAAACACACTGCAATTGTGACAAATTCTGAAGCTCTGACTGAGAAATAGATACTGCTTTATATCTTAAAGAACTTAAATTCCCCTTTGGATGCCCCCCAGTAGGATGAAGATCTTACACCCCTTCTTATAGATATATCACAATAATTCTATTTTATACACTAAAGGTAATTTTAGTCACACTAGTCTCTTAGGAAAGGTCAAAGTACACACCCTATAAATCTTAAGATCCTGCTTAGCTAATAGTGTTTAGGATAATTGTTGAGTATTCACATAGTCACTTCACTATAGGTAAAAAGATTAGCCTTAGTCACATAGTCACTATAGGTAAAAGGATTAGCCTTAGTCACATAGTCACTATGGGTAAAAAGGATTAAAACACAGTTAAGATAAGTTGATCTTTTAGCATAAGAAAAAGTCAAGGTGTACCCTGGAACATAAGAATTACAGGAAGTAAAACCCTGATCTAAACTATGTAAAAGAACTTTTTACTGATGAGATAATGGTCAACTGCCCACTATAAAAAGGGACATGCTGTAGAATAAAGGGAGACACTTCTCTTCTTGAAAAAGCGCTCCTGTGTCTCCGCGCGTCTTTCTTTTTCCTCGCCGATTCCGCCTCCACCTGAGGGAACCCCTGGACCCCGCGGGAGCTGGTCTCCCGCAATCTCCTATGGGTCAGTCTCAGAGAATATCAGATAAAAGATTTCTCTGTTTTTACTAAAAACAGACGGGGAAAAAAAAATTCTCATATTTGACCTTCTTGAATACTCTTTCTTCCAACTGTCTATGGCTATGAATGGTTTTTAGGATATACTCAAGTGTATATTTTGTTTTTTAAATTGAACTAAATTTTGTTTGTTCCCTACATGCCTAATGTGGAAGAAAATCCAATCCAAGACATATTACAAGAACCTGCCCCCCACTTTCCTGGGCTTATCTAAGAACACTTGGGAGAGGCCTCTGGCTTTTCATTCTTTTTTTTTTTTAAGATTCTATTGGGGGATTGGGAAAGGGGAACATCCAAGTTGTTGTCCTTCAGTCTTAGTTGTGCAGAGCGCAGCTAGCTCAGCTCCAAGTCCAGTTGCTATCCGGCTGTCCATCGGCAGCTCACGGTAGCTCAGCTCAAGGTGCTGTGTTCAATCTTAGTTGTGGGTGGGCGTAGCTCACCATCCCATGTGGAGGTTGAACTGGCAACCTTGTTGTTAGGAGCACATGCTCTCACCAGGTGAGCCAGCCTGCCACCTGTTGGCAGCTCAGCGACAGCTCAGCTCGGGCGAAGCTCATTGGCCCATTTGGGAATCGAACTGGTGACCCTGTGGCTCAGAGGTCACACTCTTACCAACTGAGCCACTCAGCCGGCCCTGGCTTTCCGTTCTTGGTAGCCTCCCCCAGAGATGCTTGTTGCTGAAGCTCATATGGCACACAAGTAATTGGATGGCTCTGGTGGCAGTGTTCATGCTTTTTAAGCCAAAGTCAGCATCCAGGATCTTCACGCTACTTTCAAGGTCACACGTTTGGTGATCTGTCTCCAGACATCCCAGTGCCTCCTCAGAGGTCCTGCCACCTACTGGAGCTCTACAGGAAAATGGGTGCCATCTGCCAACTGCCCTCTTCTCTCTGGGACAATCCAGCAAAGTACACTTGGATGGGCTCAAAACATAAAAATATACTTCTTCCCTCCACACTCCTTCTCAAATTTTAGAGTTTATAAAACTCACACGGAGAATTTATTAAAACACAGATTGCTGGTTGCTACCTCAGAGATTCTGCTTCAGCAAGCCTGAGGGAGGGCCCAAGAATGTACTCTTATAACAAACTCCGAATGTCGCTGGCCCCTGGACCACCGTTTGAGTAGCCCTACTTATGTCAACCTTTGCTTAAAGGGGAGAAAAATTTACCTTCTCATTGTTTTGTGTGTGAACAAATGTAGAGCAGCAAAAAGTTCAGGACTCCCACTAATTTTTCAATAACGTATGCTGTTACACCAATCAGAAAAAAGAGGGAGAAAATAACAAAGGACATTTGATTTCCTGAAACACAGGTGTGGGATGCTTTTCTGAGGGGGCTTTACTGGCAGGACCTCCAAACCACTGCTGCAACCACACACCAGGTTGGCTTTTAAACCCACTCTTGAGGAAACCAGCTGCAAGAGGAATAGTTGAGAAATTTCTCATAGGCAAGTCCAGGCATTTCTTTCTCAGTACCAATTAACTAGCCACAGCTAGAATGTTCAGCTGCCCCAGCCCAGAATGCAATCCCCACAAATACTCATTGTGAGGCAAACAGTGTTTTTGATAGCATCAAGAATTTCATATTAAAAGTGCAGAGGGAAGCAAGAAAAAAAAACGGAAAAATGTATATATATATATATATATATATATATATATATATATATATATATATATATATATATATAGTCTTGCCACCATGTGTTTTCCACACTTTTTTCTACATTACATTGTAATCTTGTGTTATGTTTGCCCTCTGCCTTCCATTACAAGACCCTGCTAAGGTTATGTTCTTTTCTCCTTGGCGTATTGCTAACTTTGGGCAAAGAAATTGTGTGGACTCTTAGGGGAAAACACATTTACGTGTATGTCTAATATCACCTTTCATAATCTTCACCTTTACCAAACCTCATTTAAGAAATGGCCCATGGGTTCTGCAAGAAATTCTATAGTAGCATACCACAGAGCAAAGAATAAAAGAACTTGGGCAGAAAATATGAAACACTATTCGGAAAGTTCTGTTTCTTCACAGTATATTTGTGCTTTCATAACAAAGCTAGACAAACCATTAAAAAGAGTGTGTTCTAGAGCTGTTTGAAAGAAGCAACTTCTAAATCAACTCGGTCTCAAGTAGCTATTTTCTCTACTGTAAAATAATCTCAAACTGCTCTGGGAAACCTAAACTGCACTTAGAGAATAGGGAAAGAAACAACCTGGAAAAAGTTACCACAGTGCATGGGTGAGGGTACACACCACAGCATCGAAGGAATACCTTCGAGATTGCAATAGAACCTTTAATGGGGCAGACGGCTAGAGAAAGATCCACCACAATGAACACATTCACCTAGAACAACTCTGCGTTACTATGGCAGTGTAATTCTGCAATTCAGTCTCATTATGGACACACTAGGAAAAGAGAAAGAAAGAATCACTTGCATTTTTCCTATCCCAAGGCTATGCTCCATTTAGTTACCCTGTCAGACAAATTCTGCACTTGCACTTATTCAGCAGCCTGTATTATAAGAACACCAAGTATCACAAAGCATCATTCATTCATTCATTCACTCATTCATTATTTCACCTTTCTGTCCAGTATTCTCCCCTTACGTCAGGAATCATCATAGTGACAGCAAAATTCTTGACAGGTAAGGTTTGCTGAGGAGCCCCAAGGTAACACAATTTCCCTCAACAACTTGGAGGAGACACAGTGATTACTCAAGAAAAAAGAGAAAATTTTTTTGTATTTAAGATTAATAACCTCCACAAACGTTAAAGTAAACAAGGAAAAATATAGCTTTTATAAAAAATGAATGACTGGAAGCATTTCCTCTCACATATCAATGTAATTTTCCCCTCCCCGTGATAGTAAATACATATCCCTTCTATATGTGAGAAAAAAAAAAAGCTGGGCAGTTCAGTCATGTACTGGCTAGTTAATATTCTAAAAATGCTCTGCTATGGATATTAGAAATCAAGCTTCCCACAGGACTGCCACATTGTTTTCAACCCAAAGCAATGCTGCTTCAGCTTACAGCTCTGAAGGTTTCATTACTGTCTGCTGTGTCTTCATTCTCCTTTGGAACTTCTCCAATTTCCCCAGGAACACAGGTGGTCTTTTGAATAAACAGAACTAACATATTGAGCTCCATAAGCTCTATGATGATATGCATTTCTCTCCTTCACAGCTGTTGCTGGCACAGTTGGAATAATGTGCAACTATAAGGTGGCTACTTAGTGAACTGAAGGTTCCCATTCAGAGTATAAATTCATAGAAAAGCATCTTCAGGTAAAGAAGGGATGGGAAATAACAAGAGGCAAGAGGTGTTCCACAGGGATCTGTACATCTTTCATTATCTATGTGAGGGAAATAAAAACATGTGTTTAGGGATTCATTGAAGAATTGATGGTATTCATCCCACTTCAGAAGAATCGCGTGCTGAGCGGATTTCTTTCTATCATGAAATAATTGGCATAGAGGGCATTGAATAGGCATGCTCTGTTCTTCTGGCATTTAATAGAACTCAAATGGTATCTGTAATAAAATTATTTTACCACTGCTCATTCGTCTAATACTAAAAGTATTTGAGGAATTCACAAGATAATATAAAGTCCATTTTACAATGACACCAGTGTCAATGCCCCTAGGATTTAAATAACACAAACAAAACAAAAAACAAGTAAGGACAATGATATTTATACTGCAAATTTATGACATCTCACTTAGTACACAGCAATCTTGAACTTTTCTTAGCCATACTTCATCTCCGAACGTAAAATTAATTATGACGATCTCCAATCGCTTAATTTACTGAACTGTATTATTATTTCAGTCCATGGAAATACATTAGCAAATGAAATAATATTACCATATGCCACAACAGGTGGAGGAGACTTCTAATAAAAAAAATAAATAAATGATTGATAGCACATAGGTAAAGTTTGTATCAGGGGTTCTAAAATGACATGAAATCTAAATTGGATTTTCTATTTAAGATGGCAGATTAAGCATAGAATGGGATCTTTCTCATAGAAATGACAGGAAAGAGATAAAGAAAATTATTAAATACATATTTATACTTGTAAACCAAAAAAAGGGTATCTCCATAGATTAGAAAGACATACCTCAAAATAGTAAATGACAGGAAGCTATAGTAGCAAAATGAGGCTAATGTTTTCAAAAGATGATACCTGCTATGTATGCATATATATGTGTATATATGAGTCTGTGTGTGTGGTGTGTGTGCATGCACACTGGAGAGATTTTCTCAAACATACCATCTAGTTGTTTACACTCTAAGAATCATTTACAACTTGAACTTAAAAAACAAGTAAACAAACAAACAAAAGAACTTGAACTTTTTAAGTTCTTGAGATTTGGATTTGTGCTGCAAACCAAGGTGGTCTCCTAAGGAGGTCACCATAATCCATAATGGGCAAAAAAGAGTCATTCTTAGAAAATGAAAACACAGCAAAAAAAAACAAGCATCTGGAAGTCTAACATATGAAGGAGGGAAAACAAGATCCAATTATGGAAGAATTTAAAGAATAGAAATAAGGGAGCAATATAAAACTAATTTTTCAAATATGTATATTTAGTATTCAGGGATATAGTAAGTAAATATAGAAATGGTTATGGGGGTTTTACAGAATGTGGAAAATATTATTATTGACTAATGCCTGACACATATTACATACTCTATGAATGTTATCCATCATTTTCTTTCACTACAGTATTGGCTTCATGAAGTCAGAAAATTTTGTTTGTTTTATTTACTGCTATATTCTCCAGTACCCAGAATTTCTTATTCATAGTAAAAATTGAACTAATTTTTAGATAAAAGAATGAATTAGGTAATTGCAGATGTGAAAAATTAATACTAGTTTGCTGAACAAGTGTAGTGGTTATGCAACAAGAACAAATCCTTATTAAAATAAACTAATTGGATAGAATGATTGAATAATGATTGAAACAAAAAACATAAGGTTCACAAGTAGTGTAACACAAATGGTCATTGCTATGGGTGATTCACTCTCTCACAATAACTAGACCCTGGGAAAAATTAACTATTGGCGGCATTGTTGATCTTATAAAAGACGGACATGTGCTCTAGAGAAGTCCTCAGAGAAATAAACATGAGCACAGCCTGGCATACAAGGGCTAGGGTTTCTGAGGCTAACATCTGAGGCAGAAGCGCTCAGGAGTCAGGTTAGGAATACTTAGGAAATTAAGCCAGGGTAGCCTGGAGCTGAGGCCACAGAGTTGAGAAAGTGGGCTAGAGCATCAGGGACCTAAAGCATTGGAAAGCCAGAGAGGAACTAATATAATGGAAATGTATAGTATGCAATCTGAGAAAAGACAATCAGAGATAAAGTGTTCTAAAGTTCATGTATTGTTTAGGATATAGGTGAAGGTATTGTTTAGCTCTAGATTTTGTTATGTTACAGATTCATGGTGTTAGTTTGATGATAAACAATGAGAGATTTAAAATAAAATGTATAATTCTAAATAAGAGGAAAAGTTAATGAAAAAAGAAAATCAAAAGTTTTCAATCCAAAAAATGGTAAGAGGAAAAAACAAAAATGGGGCTTGCAGAAATTAGTTGAAAAAGTTCACTACAACAACAATCAAGATAAACAATTGGACCAAACTCAATGGTTTAAGAAAAAAAGATTTACATTGGTTTAATAAATGTGTTCACCCCAGTTAAGATCAAGTAATCAACTCACAAATAAAATTACCAAAATCACTGTGATTAGCATCAGTAAGCATAAACAAGAAATAACAGATTTACACTCACGAAAACTGCAGATGTTGAACATGTTGAACATGGATATATTTCATAGCTGCATGAAATGATTAAAATATAAAATATTTGATATAAAGCTGAATATTCAGCAAAAAATTATTAGCAATAAAAATGCTTCTAGAAATAAAAAATATATTTGTAGAAATCAAAAATTCTGTAGATGAGTGAAACATCAGTTTGAGTCAATAAAGAGAGAACTGGTAAACTGAGAGATAGTACCCAAAAAATATATACACCATATAGCAAAAAGGAATAAGGAGATGAGAAAATGTGAAAGAGGGGATAAGAGACATTGAAACAGGGAATGACAAGGACCAACATAAATCTACTTGCACCCCACATAGACAACATAAAGAGAATTCTCAGAAAGAATGAAAAGCATAAATCCACAGATTTGGTAAGTACAACTTGCCTCAAACAGGAAATATCAAAAGAAACTCTCTAAGACATATCTTAGTAAATCTACAGGGATTGATTTCTGGACAAAATGGCAAAGTAGGTAAATGCTGTGCTTGCCTCTTCTCACAACCACATCAAAATTACAATTAAACTACAGAACAACTATCATTGAGAATCACCTGAAGTCTAGCTGAACAGAAATGCTACAAGTAAAGATACACAGAAGAAGCCACCTCGAGACTGGTAGGAGGGGCAGAGAATGTGGAACGGGCTGGTCCCACACCCATGTGTGCGGTGGTTAAAAATTGGGAGGGATATCTCAGTTGCAGTGGTCCCCCCTGAGGAACGAGGGGTCCCAGCCCCACACCAGGCTCTCCAGCCCAGGGTTCCAGTGCCAGGAAAGGTGTACCCACAACTTCTGTCTGTGAAAACCAGAAGATATTGTGGTTGAGTGAGACAGGGCTGCTGGAATCCCAGGCATTCTACTTAAAGGGTCTGCACACGGGCTTACTCTCTGACCAACTCATTTGCTCTGAGCTCTGAGCTCTGAGTTCCAAGCTCCAGCACTGGAGCAGCAACTTGAAAGGCATCAGGGACATATTAATAATAAAATGGCAATAACTATATATCTACCAATAATTACTTTCAATGCAAATAAACTAAATGTGCAAATCAAAAGACAGTGTCAGAAAGGATAAGAAAACAAGACCCTTACATATGCTGCCTACAAGAGACTCACTTCAGATCAAAGACACACAGGACTGAAATGAAAGGGATGGAAAAAGATATTTCATGAAAATGGAAACAAACAAACAAATAAACAAATCTGAAGTAGCAATACTTACACCAGACAAAATAGACTCTAGAACAAAGGCTATGAGAAAAGCCAAAGAAGGAACCAGTAATATCACTTCTGGGTATTTATTTGAAGAAACCCAAAACACTACTTCAAAGGGACAGTTACATTCATATGTTCATTGCAGCATTATTTACAATAGTCAAGATATGGAGGCAATCTGGGTGTCAACCATTAGATGAATGGACAAATAAGAGATAGTACATATATATACAATGAAATATTACTCAGCCATTAAAAAGAATGAAATCTTGCCATTTGCAAAAACATGGATGGACCTAGAGGGTAGTATGCTGAGTGGAATAAGTCAGACAGAGAAAGACAAATATCATATGATTTAACTTATATATGGAATCTAAAGAACAAGATAAATGAACAAACAAAACAGAAACAGACTCATAGATACAGAGAACATTTTGAGGGTTGCCAAATGGGAGGGGATTGGGGGATGGTTGAAAAGGGAGAAAGGATTAAGAAGCACAAATTGGTAATTACAAAACAGTCATGGGAATATAAAGTGCAATATAAGGAATATAGTCAACAATATTGTAATAATTATGTATGATGTCAGATGGGTACTAGATTTACCAGGGTGATCACCTCATAAGTTATATAAATATCTAAACACTATGTTGTACACCTGAAACTAATATAATATTGTATGTCGACTGTAGTTGAAGAAAGCTTTTTAATTATATTTTTTAAAAGAATGAAGGTGCAGTGTAGCTAGCTAGGCATGGGGTACAGGCTAGGTGATGTGATGGCATTCAGATTTTAACTCACAGTCTCCACCCTCTCCTGCTCTTCATGTTTGAGGCCTGGAGCTACAAAGCATTCAATAACAGTAAAGTTAGGCTGCCCAAAAAAAGATTTTGTAGAATAAGTAACCTCACTTTTAATTGGTTATTTTGTTATTACCCAGCTAAACAATAGTGTTCTTTCACAAATAAAAAGGATACTGGGCTTTAAAAAAACAGAAGAAAGAAAAAAAAAAAAAAACTAAAGGATTTGAAAACAAAGAAAATGTCTTGAACAGCCATAGAGAAAAGCCAAGATCTTATCTTGTATAGGATGAAAATAAGGATATTTTTACATTTAGATTTTGTTTTATTAAATATGCATGGTAAAATTTCAATAATAAGAGAGTAAAAGTAGTGTCTAAAGATGAAGGAGAGAAAAAAGTTAAAAAAGAAAAAAGATCAAAAAATTAAATCCAAAACTAGTAAGAGGAAAGAAAACTGGCACAAGTAGAAAGTAATGGAAAATGTTCAAATTTATCAAGAATCAAGAAAACCAAATGGACTATTTACAATTTTTTTAATCAATCACAGTGGATTCAACAAATGTGTTATTTCTTCCATAGCTAAAGACAATGGCAGCTATATAGTAACCAACCTCCCCAAATTTCCTTCCCAAAACACAATGAAACAACTATATAACTAGGAAAACTCTATACAAAACTGCGCCTTTGCTATTTATATCAGTCAGTGTGGGCTGCCATAACAAAATACCCCAGACTGGATGGTTTAAACAGCCGAAATTATTTTTCACAGCTCTGGAGTCTGAAAGTCCCAGATCGAGGCCTGGAGAGCTTTGATTTTTGGTAGGGGCTCTCTGCCTGGCTTGCTGACAGCTACTTTGTCCTCACCTGACCTTTCCCATGAGCAAGCCGGGAGTGAGCTCTCTGGTGTCTCTTTTTCTAAGGACGCTAATCCTATAGCATCAGGGCCGCATTGTTTTGATCTCATTTAAACTTGATTACTCCCTTACTCCAAATACAGCCTCATTTAGGGGTTAGAGTTTCATATATGAATTGGGAATTTAGTTCCTGTCATTCCCACCGCCTCCCCCCAAAACTATGTCTTTCTCACAAGCAAAATACGTTTATTCCACCCCACAGCCCCAAAAGTGTTGTCATCCTGGCAGCAAATCCAAAGTCTAAAGTTCAAAGTCTCATCTAAATATCATATAAATCAGATATAAGTGAGACTACAGGTCTCACCCTAAGGCAAAATTCCTCTCCAGCTCTGAACCTGTGAAGGCAGACAAGTTATGTGCTTCTAAAATATAGTGGTGGGACAGTCATAGGATAGACATTCCCATTCCAAAAGGAGAAATCAGGAAGAAGAAACAGCCTAGCAAGGGAGATTTCCATTAGATCTTACAGCTGCAGAATAATCTTCTTTGGTTTCATGCTCTGCCCTCCAGGCCCACTGGGGTGGCACCCTCACTCCAAGGCACTGGGAGGGTGGTCCCACCCGTGGGGCCCTGGGCAGTAGCATCCTGGCCTCTGAAAACGAAGAGACCCAACCCTTTGGAAGTGAGGAGGAATTAGACTGCCCCCTGGGTGGGAACGGCCGCCCTGTTGATCTCTGAATCATCTTTGGTGTCACTTTTGCCTGTCTTTGAAGGATGACGCATGTTTGCAGTGGAATAGCTATATTGTGTGTTCCTGTAGAATCTAAGCAGTCGGACAGTCTTCTTTTGCTCTGTTTCATTTTTCCTGTCCCATTTAGTATCAACAGTCAGTGTTCCTGCTAGTATAATCCCATCTTTGTTCCTGGCTTCTTCTGAGATGGCTGATTAAACTCGGTGTTCCCACCCACACTGACCTCCTTATCAAATGTTCATCCACACCCTTGGTGGACTCTTTAGAACAAACTTCCTCATTTTTTTCAATATGGATAAGCTGAAAATTTTCCAAGTCTTCAAGTCTTAACAATTTCTTTGATTTATCTGACTTCTCTCACATTTCACCATAAGCAGTCAGGAGGAACCAGTCCACACCTTCAACATTTTGCTTAGAAGTCTCCTCAGCTAAATATCAAGTTTGTCACTCACAAGTTCTACTTTCTAGAAAACATGAGAACACTAATCAACCGATTTCTTTGTCACTTTATAACAAGGATTACCTTTTAGGCAGGAAAAAATAATAATAATAAACCTGATGTTCCAATTCAAAGACCATCAGGTAGGAAAGAATTCTCTCTTGTTCAGGGGAGAGTCAACTTTTTTATTCTATTCAGGCCTTCCACTGATTGGATGAGGCCCAAGCACATTAGAGAAGGGCAATCTGATTTACCTAGTCTATGAATTTAAATGTTAATCTCACCCAAAAACACTCTCACAGAAATACCTAGAATAACATTTACCAAATATCTAGGCACTGTCAACATAAGAAATGTAAGAAATGTCCAAACCTGTAGAGCATTTTGATAAGTGTATACAGTATCTCCCCATGTATAAGACGCTCCTATGTATAAGACGCACCTTAATTTGGGGGCCCAAAATTTGAAAAAAAATGTATTACACAAAGTTATTGAACTCAAGTTTTATTCATCATAAAATTCATACAACTCCTTATCACTGTAAAAAATCTACAACCACTGTATAAGACACACACAGTTTTTAGACCCCAAATTTTTCGAAAAAGGGTGCGTCTTATACACAGAGAAATATAGTAAGTGAGCCGAAACTGACAATATGTCCCTGGGAGCAAGATCAAATGCTCCGGAGAATAACAGTTTTGCAGTGTCTTTTATGCATTTGAAATTAAGGAGGAAAAGTAAGGAAAATTACATAGAGGTGGGAAAAAGCAAGGCAGAATTGGATTAGATTATTTAATCTTTTGAGGGTGGTTATGTCTTAGAAGGAGGGGTCTGAAAGGGAGGTCAAATACTGTTATAAGGAGGGATCTGAAAGCAGGCATTTCAAAGGTGTGTTAACCTAGATACACAGAAACAATGGAAAGGGCTGCTTAAGGTAAAGATAAGCCTTTTACTAAAGAAGTTATATGCCTGGGGCATGACCACCCTTCATGACCTGCCTAGTTAAAAATTTATGACCAGATCACCCTGTGAGGTTCTACTTTCCATAGAACCCATTTTTGTACACAGCACCCCAATGGTTTTATCAAGTTGACACATAAAATTAACCATCACACTAGTACATGAAGGCAAAGAATGCTGAAATTGCAAAAAAGCGGAGAGTAGAAGAAGAAAATTCACCAAATTCCAGGGTGCAGTTTCTCTGCTCCTTCTCCACTGCCCTCAGCTACAAGACTTTGCAGTGAACAAAGGCAGCCAAAGGCAATGGGGGAGGGGGGAGTCTCAAACAGATCATTTACATGGAAGAAATAAAGAAAATTATAAGGAACTACCATACCAAAAAAGCACCAGACCCAGATGGTTTCACAATGGTATGCCACCAAATCTTCAAACACCAGATAACACCAGAATTATTTAAAGTATTAAAAGGAAGGAAAACACTTAAGTTCCTTTTTTGAAGTAAACATGATACAAATTGTTAAAGTACATAAAGAGTATACAAACAAGAAAACCAAAGACCAATATCACTAATGAATATCAATGTAAATATACTAAAACAAAATATTAACACACAGAATTGAACATCACTCTAAGGAAGTAATAAGCAATGACCAAGTAAGTTATGTTCCTGGAATATAAGTTGGTTCAACAGTACAAAATATATTAATATCATCCATATTAATAAATATAAATAGGAAAATATAAGATTATCTCCTAGATGCTGATAAAACCTTTGACCAAATTTAATGCTCATTCATTATTAAAACACTTTAAAAAATAGGAATTGAGAGATACTTTTACAACATGATGATATCTTTGTCTATCTAGAGATAGATAAGATAAAGACTGAAATAGAAGTACTTAAACCCTTACCTATAACAAAGCCAGAATCTTATTTAATAGGAAAACACTAGATCAGGAAAAAGGTAATGATTCTCACTATCTGAACTACCATTCAACATTACACTAGACTATTAACCAACATGATTAGACAAGAGAAAGCAATTAGTGGCATATAAATGAGTAGAGAAGTACAACTATCTCTATTTGCAGAGGAGAAGATATTATACCTGTAAACTCCCTGAGAATCAATGACAAAACCAATTTAAATTGTAAAATAATTCAGTAACATGTCAGAACAGAAAATGAATAGCCTTCATGTACACATACAATAAATATTTAAAAGACATATTATAGAGGGAATCTCATTTACAATTGTATCAAAAGAAATTAAATACTTAGGGCTATTTAACAAGAAATACATAAAACCTATATGATGACAACTTTAAATCTTTCCTGAAAGACATAAAAGTTGGTTTGAAAAAAACGGATAGACAGTCCATTTTGTGGGTATAATGACTCAACATTGTCGAGATGTCAATTCTCCCTAAGTTAAATTCAATGAAATCTCAAGAAAAATGCCAAAGAGAGATTTAACCTAGTTAGACAAATTGATACTAAAGTTCACATGGAATAAGAAGAATGCAAGAATAGCCAGGAAAACAATGGAAAAGAAAAATATGAAAAAGAACTAGCCTTAGCAAATATGGAAACATACTATAAAGACTCTACAGTAATTAAAACAGTATGGTGCTGGCACTTAAATAGGCAAATAAATCAGTGAAATAGAATAGAAAGTCCAGAAATAAACCCAAATACATATGGAAATTTAGTATATGATAAAGGTGGCGTATCAAATATTTTAAATTAAAAAAAAATAAAACAATCTGTGTTCCACTGACCTGAGCATAGATAAATAAGTAGTGGTACACACATAATAAAATATTATATAGCAGTAAAATGATGACGTACAGGTACATCAATTACATGGATAAATCTCAGAATCTTAGTAATGAGTGAAAAAAATTCCCAGGAGATTACATACACAAGTTCCATTTTAATAAAATACAAAAGTAAGCAAAACTAAACCATTTATTTTAGGCATATAGCTTGTATGTGGCCAAAGTTTTAAAAAAGCAAATGAAAAAATAAATACAAAACTTAGGGCAGCTGGATTAGGGAAACCGAGAGGCAAGATCAGAGAGGAGCATATAGATGTATGCAAGTTAATGCATATGCTTCAGTTATTGACTTTGGTAGCATATTCCTTGATGTCCACTGTATTGTGAATATAAATAAATACTAAATAAATTAAATAAAAACTGATACTGGCTAGAACAATGATTTTGATATGTCATAAACCAAAGATTATAACTAACCCAATTTTGCATACCCAAATCCTTAACATAAAACCTCAGTACATGGTCTTAACAGCTAAGAATTGAATCTGTCACTTGGGAGATTGGACTCAATAATTATTTTAAATGTAGCATAAAAAGATGGAAAGCTATAAGAAAATTTAAAACACCTGGAGTAGTCACCCCAAATTTGATATTCCATTAATGATATTTCTAGAAGCAAAAAATAGAAAGAATGAAAGAGAAGCAATACTAGAAAAACCAAAGGCCAATTATTTCCCAGAACTGGGAGAAAAAAACATGAGTCTTTAGGTTGCACTGCTCACTAAGTGCCAAAAAAATATATAAATATTAAAACTCACCCAAGATACCAGAAGCATAGACATAATATAAAGAAGAAAATCATAAAACCTACCAGACAGAAAAGAAAGTTCAACTTCAGAAATAAGAATCAGAATGATGTCAAATTCCTTATCAGTACCACAAAATGTAAGAAAGCAGTGGAAAAATAATTCTAAATTCTGAGATAAAATAACTTTGAACCTGAAATTCAATACACAGTAAGACTTCAAGAGTACAAGTAAACTATCCAAGAGCAAAAGTAAAATAAAGATTTTTTAATATGTTTAAGCACTCAGAAATTTTACTACCTATAGACTCTCACAAGAGTAAACTTCTGAAGGATATACACTTTATTTATTAGAAACAAGAGAGATTAAATTAAATTTTCTATACTATATGCTAGAAAGAAGTAACAAACCAAACCCAAATAAAGCAATAGGAGGAAGTAAAGATAAAACCCCAAAATGATGATAAGCATACAAAAAAATAGAATTGACTAAACAAACTGGTTCCCCATTTAAAAAACACTAATAAAATATTTTTGCGAGTATATTAAAGAAAAAAAACATGAAATAATAACAGCAATAAAGTTCAAAACAAAACACAAGTAAATAAATGTAGCTACAAATAAAGATAATTTTAATTATAACAGAACATTTCGAAATTACAAATAAACTTGGAAATTTGTATGAAATTGACAATTTTCTAGAAAAATGTAAATTACCAAAGAGAAGTAGAAAACCTGAATAATTATCACAAAATAAATTGGAAAACAAAATTGCCAGCATTCTACTCTCAGTGTTACTGATATCATATTAAATAAGGTTTTTATCTACCTAAATACATTTAACCTGACACTGTACTAATTTCTAGTGGTAAGAGTGTTGATACTAAAATGAACTAGGAGTAGGAATTTAAGCAACCCCCAAAGTTCATGCTTATAGACAATTAACACCTAGTGGTTCTTGCAAATATGGCAGCCTTTACTAAATTTTTAGAGTTTTTTTGTTGTCCAAATTAAAAGCTATAATAATGGATGTAGTAAAGAAATTGACTTCACCTCCAGTGGCATTCTTTTTTTTTTTTTCGAAGAACAATAAAGGTTTTTATTTTATGTTCACTTATTCCATTTCTAATGCTCTTTTTTCTTTATGTAAATCTGATTTTTCCAACCTATATAATTTTCTTCTCTGATAAACTTCTTTTTTGCTATTATTTTTTATTGTGAAATACACATTTTTTAAAATTAGTTTCAACTGTACAACACAGTGCAATAGTTATACTTTTTACCCCTCAAAGTGACAACACCCCTCCCCCAATCCACTGCTCCACTTCCCCCCCAATATCATACATATCTATTGCAATTCCCTAGACTCCACTCCCACACTACTATACTCCACATCCTGTGACTATGTGTGTATATATATATATATATATATATATATATATATATATATAT